>NW_016806137.1:12284-14388 GCF_001698545.2 Rhinopithecus bieti
TTTTTTTTTTTTTTTTTTTTTGAAAAAAAAGTTGGTTTCAGGTTTTCCAAGAAAAAGTCCCTCCTTCTTGATTTTCCAGCCTCAGGAGATTTCTCTAGGGCCCAGAGTCTAAACCACCATGCCCAATAATGTGAACGAGATGCAACTTAAACTTTTCTGGTAGGCACAACAAAAAAAGTAAAAAGAAATAGAGAAAATTTGCTGCTCTGTCTATGGAATAGCCATTCTTTTGTCTTGCTCTGTTGCCCAGGCTGGAGTGCAATGGCACCATCTTGGCTCACTGCAACCTCCGCCTCCAAGGTTCAAATGATCCTCCTGCCTCAGCCTCCCAAGTAGCTGGGATTACAGGCATGCACCACCATGCCTGGCTAATGTTTATATTTTTAGTAGAGATAGGGTTTCACCATGTTGGCCAGGCTGGTCTCGAACTCTTGACCTCAGGTGATTCACTCGCTTCTGCCTCCCAAAGTGCTGGGATTACAGGCGTGAGCCGCAGCGCCCAGCCTGTAATGGGTCTTATTCCTTGCCCTTTCTCCTTTCTACTGCTTGAAATATGGGATTCTAATAGATAAGCCAATGACAGCTCCATTGTCATCCAGGATCTAGATTCCTTCAATCTTGCTTGTCTACTTTCATTCACTCATTGTCTCAGGTCCAAGAAGGCTGTTAGAAATCCATGCAACAGGCCAGGTGCAGTGGCTCATGCCGGTAACACTAGCACTTTGGGAAGCCAAGGCTAGCGGATCACTTGAGCTCAGGATTCAAGACCAGCCTAGGCAACATAGTGAGACCCCATTTCTAAAAAATGAAATTCACACAACACTAATAGTTAGGTTCAGTGGCATATAATAGATGAAGTCCAAAATAACAGTAGAACAAACAAGACAGAAGTTTATTTCCCTCAAAACTGCTTTTTTCCTTAGGAGAAAAATAAAGTTCTTACTTGTTTATGCTAGTGTTATTTTGGGGTTTGTCCATTTTATACAATTTTTTTTTTTTTTTTTTGAGACAGAGTTTCACTCTTGTTGCCTAGGCTGGAGTGCAGTGGCGCAATCTCAGCTCACTGTAACCTCTACCTCCAGGGTTCAAGCAATTCTCCTGCCTCAGCCTCCCGATTAGCTGGAACCACAGGTGCCCACCACCACTACTAGCTAATTTTTTGTATTTTTAGTAGAGACGGGGTTTCACTGTGTTGGCCAGGCTGGTCTTGAACTCCCGACCTCAGGTGATCCACCCGCCTCGGCCTCCCAAAGTGCTGGGATTATAGCCTTGAGCCACGGCACCCAGCCTCATTTTATACAATTAAAGCTAATCTTCCATCAAACAACCTAGGGTGGGCATTGAAGTATATTGGAGAAATCAATGATGGGGCCAGTTCCAGGCAGGCTGTAGTGAAGGTTGCTGCTCCATGGAAATCTGCTCCCTACCTTTAGAATCCTACCAAACATGTTAGGATCTTCCACCAAGAAAAGTGGGTAGAGAGACTCCATTTCAGCTACTTCTGAGAGAAGGAGGGTTGAATGGGTGTTTTTAACCTCTGCCTCATCCAAGGGGAAGGTTTCAGGTTTTCCAAGAAAAGTCCCTCCTTCTTGATTTTCCAGCCTCAGGAGATTTCTCTAGGGCCCAGAGTCTAAACCACCATGCCCAATAATGTGAACGAGATGCAACTTAAACTTTTCTGGTAGGCACAACAAGAAAAGTAAAAAGAAATAGAGAAAATTTGCTGCTCTGTCTATGGAATAGCCATTCTTTTGTTTCTTTATTTTCCTTTTTTTTTCTTTTCTTTTCTTTTTTTTTTTTCCCGAGACGGAGTCTCACTCTGTCGTCCAGGCTGGAGTGCAGCGGCGTGATCTCGGCTCACTGCCAGCTCCACCTCCTGGGTTCACGCCATTCTCCTGCCTCAGCCTCCGGAGTAGCTGTAACTGCAGGCGCCCGCCACCACGCCTGGCTCATTTTTGTATTTTCAGTAGAGACGGGGTTTTACCGTGTTAGCCAGGATGGTCTCAATCTCCTCACTTCGTGATCCACCCTCCTTGGCCTTCCAAAGTGCTGGGATTACAGGCATGAGCCACTGCGCCTGGCCTTTTCTTTACTTTCCAAAAAA
>NW_016806138.1:0-1680 GCF_001698545.2 Rhinopithecus bieti
AGACGGAGTCTCACTCTGTCGTCCAGGCTGGAGTGCAGTGGTACAATCTCGGCTCACTGCAGCCTCCACCTCCTGTCAAATGATTCTCCCGCCTCAGCTTCCTGAGTAGCTGAGAGTACAGGTGCCCACACCACCACGCCTGGCTAATTTTTGTATTTTAGTAGAGAGGGGTTCGCCATGTTGGCCAGGCTGATTTCAAACTCCTGGCCTCAAGAGATCTACCCACTTTGGCCTCCCAAAGTGCTGGGATTACAGGCATGAGCCACCATGTCTGGCCCCTGGCAGTCTTTAATCAATGTCTCCAGGACAGCAGCTCACCTCTAAGCCTCACCTTGCAAATAGTCTGTGGCCTTGGATCCAGGGGCCATTTGCATTTCTTCTTGAATGAATTAATCATTCATTTCTTTGCATGGTCTTCTTTTTAAGTTTTTTCCTTATTGATTTGTTGGAACTCTTTGTATATGAAGAACCCAAATCCTTTGCCTCTTATGATGTTGCAAGTGACGTTCCAACTGAGCTTCACGCATGTGGCCTTATACATATTGTCAAAATGATTTTTTTTTTTTAGGAGACAAGGTCTCGGTCTATCCCCCAGGCTGGAGTGCAGCGGTGCAATCATAGCTCACTGCAGCCTCCAACTCTTGGACTCAAGGGATCCTCCCACTGCAGCCTCCCTAGTAGCTGGGACTACAGTTGCACACCACCATGCCTGGCTAATTTTATTTATTAATTTATGGTAGAGATGGGGTCTTGCTATGTTGCCAGGCTGGTCTTGAACTCCTGAACTCAAGCGATCCTCCCACTTTGACCTTCCAAAGGGCTGGGATTACAGGCATGAACCACCACTCCTGGCCCCCAAACCAAACATTTTCAACCAAAGGAAAGAGAAGATAATATCCAATATAAACTCTCAAGCTAATCCTGCCTCTCAAAAGATAAAGTAAGAACTGAAAGTCTCCCCACCCCAGAGTAACCACCAAGCCCTTGGGGCATTTCCTCCTGCATTTTTTCAATATGCTTTTTTCCTTTACAAAAGCTTCACCCGAAAGTGGCATGGTGGGTCTTCAACTTGTGTTTCATTCCCCCAGAGGGGCGGCCTCAGGAATCTCTTGGCTCCAAGTAGGCACGGGAACCCGACTTGCTGGATGGTCAACAACCGGGTTCCTGGTGCGACCGGGACGGAATCTTCTCATACAGCCCTTGTTGTTGGACACTTGGGTGGTTTTCAAATCAGGTGTTCTGTGCCACAAACCACGTTCTAATGCACAGCCCTGCTCATGCCATCACGTTTTGTCTTGTTTTTAAAACACTGCCTTGGCATGGGTGAGCAGTGGTGGTGCCATCATTGTTATTAGATTTTATTAGATTTTTAACACTGGATTTGAGGGGTGATTAAAGGGATATAGAGGCCGGGTGGCGTGGCTTATGTCTGTAATCCCAGCACTTTGGGAGGCTGAGACAGGCGGATCACTTGAGGTCAGGAGTTTAAGACCAGCCTGGCCAACATGGCGAAACCCTGTCTCTACTGAAAATACAAAAATTAGCCAGGCGTGGTGGTGGGCGCCTGTAGCCCCAGCTACTTGGGAGGCTGAGGCAGGAGAATCGCTTGAACCTGGGAGTCAGAGGTTGCAGTGAGCCAAGATCACACCACAGAACCCCAGCCTGGGCAATGGAACCAGA
>NW_016806139.1:0-797 GCF_001698545.2 Rhinopithecus bieti
GTTTTTTATCTGAGGATAACCCTTTTTCCCCATAGGCCTCAATGCACTGCCAAATATCCCTTTGCAGATTCAACAAAAACAGCGTAAGTAAACTGCTCCATGAAAAGAAAGATGTAACTTTGTGAGATGAATTCACACATCAGAAAACGGTTTCTCAGAAAGTTTCTTTCTAGTTGTTATCTGAGAATGTTTCATTTGTCAGCGTAGGCTTCAATGCAATCCAAAATATCCTTCCTCACAGTCCACAAAAACAGTGCTAACAAACTGCATCATGAAAGAAAATTGCAACTCTGTGAGATGAATCCACAAAACAGAAAGCAGTTTCTCAGAAAGCTTCTTTCTAGTTTTTATCTGAGGATATTTCCTTTATCAACATAGACCTCAATGCGCTCCCAAAATTCCTTTGCAGATTTCATGAGTGGTTTCTCAGAAGACTTCTTTCTACTTGTTACATGAGGATGTTTCCTTTTTCACCGCAGGTTTCAATGTTGTCCCAAATATCCCTTTGCAGATTCCCTGAAAACAGTGTTAGCAAACTGCTCCAAAAAAAGAGTTTTGTAACTGTGTGTGATGAATTCACAATCTCAAAGTAGTTTCTCAGAAAGCTTTTCTCTAGTTTTAATATGAGGGTATTTCCTTGTTCATCATAGTCCTCAACTCGCTCCCAAATATCCCTTTGTAGATTCCACGAAAACAGTGTTACCAATCTTGCCCATGAAAAGAAAGGTTTTACTCTGTGATATGAATACACACATCACAAAGAAGTTTATCAGAAAGCTTCTTTGCAGTTTTATCTG
>NW_016806140.1:0-1495 GCF_001698545.2 Rhinopithecus bieti
AAGGCAAGGCAAGGCAAGACAAAGCTCAAGGCAAGGCAAGGCAAGGCAAGGCTCAAGGCAAGGCAAGGTTCAAGGCAAGGCAAGGCTCGGCTCAAGGCTCAAGGCAAGGCCAAGGCAAGGCTCGGCTCAAGGCAAGGCAAGGCTCAAGGCAAGGCAAGGCTCAAGGCAAGGCAAGGCTCAAGGCAAGGCAAGGCAAGGCTCAAGGCAAGGCAAGGCTAGGCAAGGCAAGGCAAGGCAAAGCTCAAGGCAAGGCACGGCAAGGCAAGCCTGAAGGCAAGGCAAGCTCCAGGCAAGGAAAGGCAAGGCTGAAGGCAAGGCTCCAGGCAAGGAAAGGCAAGGCTGAAGGCAAGGCTCAAGGCAAGGCAAGGCAAGACAAGGCTCAAGGCAAGGCAAGGCAAGGTAAGGCTCAAGGCAAGGCAAGGTTCAAGGCAAGGCAAGGCAAGGCTCAAGGCAAGGCAAGGCTCTAGGCAAGGCAAGGCTCAAGGCAAGGCAAGGCTCAAGGCTAGGCAAGGCAAGTCAAGACTCAAAGCAAGGCAAGGCTCAAGGCATTGCAAGCCTCAAGGGTAGGCAAGGCTCAAGGCAAGGCAAGGCACAAGGCAAGGCAACACAAGGCGCAAGGCAAGGCAAGGCAAGCCACAGGCAAAGCACGGGCAAGGCACAAGACAATGCAAGGTGATACAGGCAAGGCAAGAAAAGCATGGCAAGGCAAGGCACAAGGCAAGGCAAGTTACAAGGCAAGGCAAGGCAAGGCAATGCACAAGACAAGGGAAGGTAAGTAACAACGTAAGACAAATTAACGCACAAGTCAAGGCAAAGCAAGGCAAGGCACAAGGCAAGGCAAAGTAAGGCAATGCAAGACGCAAGGCAAGGCAAGGCACAAGGCAAAGCAGAAGGGAAGGCAAGGCACAAAGCAAGGGAACGTAAGGCACAAAGCAAGGCACAAGACAAGGCAAGGCACAAGACAAAGCAAGGGAAGGCAAGACAAGGCATGGTAAGGCAAGGCACAAGGCAAGGCAAGTTACAAGGCCAGGCAAGGCAAGGCACAAGCCAAGGCAAGGAACAAGGCAAGTCAAATCAAGGTACAAGGACAGGCAAGGGAAAGCACAAGGCAAGGCAAGGGAAAGCGTAAGGCAAGGCAAGGGAAAGCACAAGGCAAGGCAAAAGGCAAGTGAAGGGAAGGCAAGGCACAAGGCAAGTCAAGGCACCAAGCAAGTCAAGGCACCAGGCAAGGCAAGGCACAAAGCAAGACAAGTGAAGGCAAAAGGCAAGGTGCAAGGCAAGTCAAGGCAGGGCACAAGGGAATGGCAAGGCAAAGCAAAAAGCAAGGCAAGGCAAGTCAAAGCAAGGGAAAGCAAGGCACAGCAAGGCAAGGCCCTAGTCATGGCAAGCCAAAGCAAGGCAGCAGGCAAGGCAATATAAGGCAAAGAACAACGCAAGGCACAAGGCAAGGCAAATCAAGGCACAAGGCAAGGCAAGGCACAAGGCAAGGCAAGGC
>NW_016806141.1:0-1772 GCF_001698545.2 Rhinopithecus bieti
GCCCGTCTCGGCCTCCCAAAGTGCTGGGATTACAGGCTTGAGCCACCGCACCCGGCCATTGAAGATTAATATTTTAAAACCAGTTTCTTCCCTTTAAAGAATTAGGCTTCTGCTCATTGCTGCTCACGCTAACACATGAACCAAGGCTGGATAAATGAGGTATTTTCACAGGTACAGATTTTGCCTCTCAGGGGAGGGCCCAGGCACCTGAACCAGAGAAACTGCTCTTTTCTTGTTAAATGTGGCCTTTCCTGGGGAAGGAGCCCAGGCCTGGGTCCCAGCACCACTTCCTGTCGTGGTTGTAGGGGACCTCACTTATTGGAAAGGGATACCTTTGGAATATCTGTGAAATTCCAGCAGCTTTGAGATAAGGACGCAGCAGAAACCCCTGACTGTCGAGTGCAGCCATACTTTGCCAGGCATCCTCCACGCTGCAGTGCCCTCCATGCTGTCCCTCCCCTGCCTCTGAGGGCAGAGTCCCCTGAGAATGACACGCGGCCAGAACCAGGCGCCAGCCAGCCCCTGGGCGACCCCTGCTCCTCCCTGCCTTTCCCAGGGCAGGCATCTTTCTCCCAAGGTGTATCTGAAGCTCTGATATGAGTGTTGAGCGAGCTGGCCACGCCGTCACGGAGAGGTGGCCGTGGCTTATACGCGAACAGCACAGTGAAGGCGCCTGATGCCGTGCTGCTGAGAGCGGACGGGGCCACCGAGGGCAGGCGAGGGCCCCAGGCGCAAGCAGCCTGCGCCTCCACAAGGAAAAGCTGCCGCCCGATTAATTCCAGTCTCTGACGCCAGTCAAGGCTAGCAGTACGTGGCAGCTTCTAGGAATAAATCAGAGATGAATAAATCTGGAGGAAGCCCCTCTTTACTTTAAGTGAGGCCCATTCATTCCTGTTGCGTTTCCCATATGTGCTGAAGATAACACTGCAGCTGGTCCCGTGTGGCACCCCTGCTGCTGCCCGTTCCCTCGCTGCGGCACAGGCAGAGCCCTGGCGCGCTGACGCCCTCCCTCTCCCCCAGGCCTTGTCTGTCGGCATCTTCCCCTACGTGCTGAAGCTGCTCCAGAGCTCGGCCCGAGAGCTGCGGCCACTTCTCGTTTTCATCTGGGCCAAGATCCTCGCAGTGGACAGCGTGAGTACCCTGCCCTCCTCCCCAGGGTGATGTGAACCCAGCGGCCCTTCTGGGAATGCGGAGCCCTGTGCTTCCGGCCTGCCCTTTCTCCAGCCTCGCTCCCGCTCCAGCCGCCGCAGCCCTTCCCTTCCTCTCTTCTGGGGTAAAGTGGGACACGCCCCACCTCGGCAGCCACCTCTGGGTCATGGGGGCTGTCACCTACCTGTCCTGTCCCTGGCCTTCCCCCGGTGCCCTGTGCTCAGTTTGCCCGCCCCCCACCGTCCTGTCGCTGGCCTTCCCTTGGTACCCTGCACTCAGTCCCTCCACCTGTCCTGTCCCTGTCTTTCCCCTGGTGGCCTGCGCTCAGTTTTCCCCCTCCGCCTGTCCTGTCCCTGGCCTTCCCCCGGTGCCCTGTGCTCTGTCCCCCACCCCGGCCTGTCCTGTCCCTGGCCTTCCCCTGGTGCCCTGTGCTCAGTTCTCCCCCACCCACCATTCTGTCCCTGGCTTTCCCCTGGTGCCCTGCGCTGTGCCCCCGGCCTGTCCTGTCCTGGCCTTCCCTTGGTGCCCTGCACTCTGTCCCCCCCGCCTGTCCTGTCCCTGGCCTTCCCCTGGTGCCCTGCGCTGTGCCCCCGGCCTGTCCCTGGCCTTCCCCTGGTGCCCTG
>NW_016806142.1:0-236 GCF_001698545.2 Rhinopithecus bieti
CCAGCAGATCGAGCACAAAAGAACCAGCGAGTAGGCAAGGGTAGGAGCAAAACTGCAAATTTATTTTTGTTCACCTAGCTTCAAGGAGGAAGGTGGATAGGGAGAGGTCTGTCGGCCTCCAGCAAAGGAGGCCGACAGAGTCCCCCGGTGGGGCTCTCGGGCAGAGTTCCTGACACAGTCCGGACATCCCGACAGGAGTGGGGCTGGGAAGTCCGCGTGTGGCGTCCGTCTGGAGT
>NW_016806144.1:0-1278 GCF_001698545.2 Rhinopithecus bieti
TGATCCATCTGCACTTCTGCAGAAAACGTTATTTTTGAATAAAGGAAATAATAAATCCTAAGCAAATAATAAATCCTTTATCTTTTTTTTTTTAAAGTTGAAGATTGTATATAACAGATTAAAGCAAGTAGGAAAAATAAAGACTCAGATTTCTTTGTCCATATACAAAGAGTGACATGATGGACTTAGATGATTATAAAAGGCACATGCAGAGGTTGTAGCATCACAGGGGAAGGAAGAGGGCTCTAGGAAGTCTCTGAAGTGCTCCAGAGTTCCATCTTCACTCTGTGGAGGGAGAAAAGTGTTATTGGAATGGGCCAGCTCACATACAAGAGCCTGCATCTGGGCTCTTAGGAGGCCTAGAAATACAAAGGCATAGGCTACAGAGAATGGCCTGTAGACTAGCCCCATGCAGGTAGACTATGTTACACAAAATAAAAGGCAAAGGAGATGACTTCCAAAGAGAATTCATATATAATTTCATGCAAATATAATTATTTAGTGCATATTTAATTTATGTACACACTCAATTTATTCTTTGACAATTCCATCATCATTGTATATTCTGAAAAGCACTTAATAGGGAGATGGGGTAAGAGCAGGATGGTAGGTAAAAAAGAGCTTTTACCTTCTCTTCCAATAAATACATGGGCTTCTTAGGCTCAAGAGGGAGCAATGTTGTACATTGCTCCCCAGGACCATTCCAAGGATTCAGGATAAAAACATCTAGACTCTTTAAATGAACTACAGTAATGATCTACCACCTACATAGAATTAGAGATGAGCTGTAGTCAGCAGAGGGTACTGACAGAATAGGTACAAGGGACACAGAAAAGTAAGGAGAAGAGACACAAGCTAGAACCATGCATAAAGGAATGGGGTCTGAGTCTGAAATGATGGGAACCCTATAATCAACTGACAAGACAAGTGAAGAAAATCATAATTGAATTGAAGATACAGGCACTATGTGGACATTAGGTTGAATCATTCCACCTCACCTTTGTGCAAACCCATCTTTGCGGCAAGTTGAGGGTCTTCTTCACAGAGATGCTTGATAAATTTGAGGCAAGACTTGGGTCCTTTTCCGATAACAAGGTCAATCAAGACTCGAGCCTTATCCATGACAGTGTCATTTTCATCTCTCACTTTGTTCATGTCTTCCTGGCTAATAATTTCATCCTCTAATAGGCAATCCAGCAAGGCGTTTATTGTGCCTGCACCCACTGATTGGATAAAAATTCTTCTCTTTTTACGCAAGAGTTGGTCTGTTGGAAGCCC
>NW_016806145.1:0-1184 GCF_001698545.2 Rhinopithecus bieti
AAAAGCATTTAACAAAATTCAACATCCCTTCATGATAAAAACCCTCAACTATTGGGCATAGAAGGAACATACCTCAACATAATAAAAGCCATATACGACAGACAAACAGCTAGTATCATACTGAATGTGGAAAAACTGAAAGCTTTTCCTTTAAGATCTGGAACATGAAAAGGATACCTGCTTTCACCACTGTTACTCAAAAGAGTACTACTGGAAGTCCTACTTAGAGCAATCAGACATGAGAAAGAAATAACTGGAAAGGAAGAAGTCAAATTATCCTTGTTTGTAGATAATATGATCTTATATTTAGAAAAACCTAAAGACTCCACCAAAAACTATTAGAACTGATAAACAAATTCAGTAAAGTTGCAGGATACAAAATCAACATACAAAAACCAGTTGCATTTCTATATGCTAACAGTGAACAATCTGAAAAAAAAAAAGGTAATTCCATTTACAGTAGACACAAGTAAAATTAAATACCTAAGAATTAACCAAAGAAGTGAAAGATCTCTACAATGAAAACACTGATGAAAGAAATTGAAGAAGACATCAAAAACCAGAAAGATATTCCACGTTTATGAATTGGAAGATTCAATGTTATTAAAACATACATACTATCCAAAGCAATCTATAGATTCAATACAATCCCTATCAAAATACCAATGACATTCTTCACAGAAATAGAAAAAAAAATCCTAAAATATAAACGGAACCACAAAAAAACCTAGAATACCCGAGGTTATCCTGAGCGAAAAGAACACAACTGTAGGAATCACATTACCTGACTTAAAGTTATACTATAGAACTACAGTAACTCAAACAGCATGATACTGGTATAAAAACAGACACACAGATCAATGGAACATAATAAAGAACCCAGAAAAAAATCCATACACCTGCAGTGATCTCATTTTCAGCAAAGGTGCCAGGAACATGCACCGGAGAAAAGACAGTCTCTTCAATAAATGGTGCTGGGAAAACTGGGTATCCATATGCAGAAGAATGAAATTTGACTTTCTCTCATATACAAACCTCAAATCAAAATGGATTAATGACTTAAATCTAAGACCTCAAACTATGAAACTGCTACAAGAAAACTTTGGGAAAATCTCCAAGACATTGGTCTGGGCAAAAAATTTCTTGAGTAATATACCCCATAAGCATACGCAACGATGCAAAAC
>NW_016806146.1:0-236 GCF_001698545.2 Rhinopithecus bieti
TTTTTTTTTTTTTTTGACAAGAGTCTTGCTCTGTCACCCAGGCTTGAGTGCAATGGAGTGAGCTGGGATTACAGGCGTGTGCCACAACGCCTAGCTAATTTTTGTGATTTTTAGTAGAGATGGGGTTTCATCGTGTTGGCCAGGCTGGTCTTGAACTCCTGACCTCGTGATCCACCCACCTCGGCCTCCAAAAGTGTTGAGATTACAGGCTTGAGCCACGGCGCCCAGCCACATCA
>NW_016806147.1:0-3660 GCF_001698545.2 Rhinopithecus bieti
TAATATTTTATAATTCAAGAAAATAATTTTAAAATACATTTAAAATTTTCAAAATATTTTATAACTTTATATATATTGTAGCATATATATCTCTTAGAAGACATGAGATACATCCAGGTATATGCATGTATCATATACTATCTTAAATAATATAATACATGCATGCACATACATTTTATTATGTATGTACATGCATGCATGTATGTGTGTGTGTATAATTTTGATCCATAGTTAGTTTATCCTGGTGTAAGGTATGAGGTGTATGCATGATGGCTGCTTTCACATGTCAACCTGACTGGGCCCCAGAGCACCCAGATATTTGATTAGCCATTATTCTGGGTATGTCTGTGAGAGTGTTTTGGGATGACTTTAACGTTTAAATCAGTAGACTGAGGAAAGTAGATTGCTCTCCATTTTTTTCCCCTCAGCTTTTGGAGGAGCTTGATTGCTCTCCCTAATGTAGGTAGCCCACATCCAGTCCACCAAAGGTCTGAATGGAACAAAATGGCTAGGAAGGACTCTACCTGCCTGATAACCTTGAGCCAGGACCTTGGTCTTTTCCCTGCCCTCAGACCCAAACTGAAACATTGAATCTTCTTGGATCTCTAGCCTGCCAATTTTGGATTGGAACTATACCAGAGGTGTTACTGGGTTTCCAGGTTGTCGATTGCAAATCTTGGGACTTAGCTTCCATAACTGTGTGTCTCCCTCTCTCTCTCTCTTTGTCTCTCTCTCTTGTCTCTCTCTTTCTCTCTCTCTCTCTCTCTCTCTCTGTATATGCTAATTGTTCTGTTTTCTGGATAATCTTAACTAATGCAGCATGGATTCAACTTTCATTTTCCAGTGGCTACACAATCATTCCTCACCATGTACTGAAGAGTTCAATCTTATTACCACTGATTTAAGATGCTGCCTGTATCATATGCTACATTTCCATACATATATAAATGTAAATCTAGAATTTCTATTTCTTTTCCACTGATGTATATATGTATTCATGAACCTGTATCGTGCTGTTCAAGTTATTAAGGCTGTAAAATAAGATTTTATATTTGAAAAGGATTGTTCTCCAAACTGCCTTTCTTTTCCGAGTTTTCTGTCTATTCTTGGTTTCATTTTCATTTGAACTTTAGAATTATCTCTCTAATTCCAAGGTGGAAGAAAATAAATTGGTATTTTATTACGATTGTAATAGTGACTTATGAAAATTAAAATGTTGAATTTTTTTACTTCTATGACATTTCTTTCAATTTTGTTCATGTCTGCTTTTACATCCTTTGGGGTGTTTTACAGTTAATTTTCTTCAAAACTTTTAGTCTCTTTCATTTTCTTAGGTAATGTATCTTCTTTGTAATTGTAGACTAGTCTATTCTTCTGTTTATATATCCTAAGTGAAGGCTTTTGATTTATTTACTTTAATTTTATTTATTTATGTTATTGTTTATAGTAGTTATTCAGTAGGTTATCTTTGGTTTTCAGGTATATAAACATACAATTTTATAATGGTGATAATTTCACCTTTTCATTTCTGTGTTTTATGGTTCTGATTATCTTTACCAGTTGGATTTAGCTGCATTGGGTAATGACTTCTGTATAATGTTCAATAGTGATTGTTTTAATGCACATCCTGGCCTTATTTTTTAGTGAGAATTCCTTCAGCGCGTTCTCATTAAAGATGAAGCTTGCCTTTTCAACTCTGATTATATAAAATAACAGTAAGGAAGTAACCATCAATTCCTATTTTGTAGGGCTTTACTTTTAATTAAGAATTGTATTGGCCGAGCATGGTGGCTCACGCCTGTAATCCCAGCACTTTGGGAGGCCGAGGCAGGCGGATCACCTGAGGTCAGGAGTTCAAGACCAGCCTGGCCAATGTGGTGAAACCCCTGTCTCTACTAAAATACAAAATTAGCTGGTTGTGGTGGGCACCTGTAATCCCAGCTACTTGGGAGGCTGAGGCAGAAGAATTGCTTGAACCCGGGAGGCAAAGGTTGCAGTGAGCCAAGATCGCGCCACTGCACTCCAGCCTGGGTGACAAGAGCGATACTCCATCTCAAAAAAGAAAAGAATTGTATTGAATTTTGTTAAGTGCTTTTCATCTTTTATGGAAATGACTACATAATCTTTTCTCTGTTTCAACCTATTGATATGATTAAATATATTAACATATTTATTAATATAAAATGTTATTTTCATTCCTGGAATAAACCAAACTTGGTCATAATATAATATTTTTTAAATGTGCTGCTGGATTCTGTTTGCTAACAGTTTATTTAGGATTTTACATGAATATTTGGTCTGTAATTTTAGTGTTCAAGCTTGGTCCTGTTCTGGAATCAATTTCATACTAAATTCATTAAAAAATAGAAATGTAACTTAGTTTGTTACATTCTGGATGAGTTACAGATATTTGGTTGAATTTTCCTGTGAAACCCTCTAGGTCTGGTACTTTTATTAGAGAAGATTTCTTTTAGAATCTTCTCTGTTTTTTGTTTGTTTGTTTGTTTTAAATTAAACTATTCTGAGATTTCCTTGGGTACATTTTATTTTGGGGGGAGAATTTATCCATTTCATCCAAGTTTTCAATTGTATTTGCATGTATTTGTGTAAAAAAACTATTCATGATTTTGTTTAATTTGCTCTTTTTCTATTATTGTTACCCCCTTATTCTTCCTTATTTCTGCATTTTTGTTTTTTCCTTTTTTCTTATTAAGGCAAGCTTGTCTAGTAGTAATTGGTCATTGATTTTTTTTCCAAGAATCAGGTTTTGGTTTTTTATGGATTAATTCTATTGTTTTCCTGTTTAGTATTTATCTTTGACTTTATTTTGTTGATTTTTTAATTTTAATTTTTAGAACTATCTTTTCATTCATTCTTCTTTATGAATTTTTCTCTTACTGAATTTTTCTCTAATCATTACTTGAGCTGTATTGCATAGATTCTTAAATATAGTGTTTCTGTTTCACTCTTTTTTCAAAATACGATACTTTTGGTTTGTACTTCTGTGAAAAAATAATTTTATGAGAGAAGGAGGTATGTGTGTTTTAATTTATAGATGAAAGGGTCTTTTATTTTCTGAATTTGTTTTTAATTTCTAACTTTATGGTGTCGTAAGAGAATATCTGTATCATATATATCCTTTAAGAATGCATTTATGATATCTTAGTGAGCAAATAGGGGGGTCCATGTGAATTACCCATTTGTGGGTAATTAAAAAGATGAGGCGGGGTGCAGTGGCTCACATCTGTAATTCCAGCACTTTGGGAGACCAAGGCAGGAGTATCACTTGAGGTCAGGAGTTGAAGACCAGCCTGGCCAACGTGGTGAAACCCCGTCTCTACTAAAAATACAAAAATTAGCCAGGCGTGGTGGCTCACGCCAGTAGTACCAGCACTTTGGGCGGGCGAGGTGGGCAGATCACGGGTTCAGGAGATTGAGACCATCCTGGCTAACACGGTGAAACCCCGTCTCTACTAAAAATACAAAAAATCAGCCAGGCGTGGTGGCACGTGCCTGTAGTCCCAGCTACTCAGGAGACTGAGGCAGGAGAATTGGCTGAACCTGGGAGGTGGAGTTTGCAGTGAGCTAAGAGCTAAGATCACGCCATTGCACTCCAGCCTGGGCTACAAAGCAAGATTCCATCTTAAAAAAAAAAAAAAA
>NW_016806147.1:4418-8595 GCF_001698545.2 Rhinopithecus bieti
AATGACAAATTTTAAGAGCAATAGTCTCATGTTGGGGAGATACAAATGCTTATCTAATTTAATTCTGCTGGCTTGTGAATTTCTTAATGAAATTGCTTACGTCTAATCAGAGAGAAAATGTGAGAGTGAAAATATCAGTATATAGATACGAAGTTAATATCACATAATTTCACCTAGAAATGGTGACAGTAAACTCTGAGTATCAAAGAAACTAAAGACCATTTATGTTATTCATGAAAAAGATAATCTTTTTTCCTAACTCGGTAAGTAAGAATAACAAATGACTACTTAAGGTAGGCCATGTATTGGGAGGAAAATGGTTTTCTTGGCCTTTCAATGTTTATTGTGGAAAATTCCTTTGATCTAGATTCAATTCCAGAGCTAATAACATAGATTGCAGGGTTTCTGTGTCATGTATTGGCACAGAATGACTAAGTCTTCTCAGTCTCAATAACTTTTTAGGTTTACCCATTGGAAGCCACTTCCCTGGTTTCATATATCTTAATTCTAGAAAATTCTACAGTAAGTTGAATTTTCTACTTTCAGTCTTAAACCTATGAGTCACTTGGGTAAAAAATAAGGAATTACATGTGCAGGAGAACAGAAATTGAATCTTTTCTGGCAACTGTTGATTATCTTCACTGTCAAACTGAGAACTTTAGAAAATATATTCCTTCAACACATTTTAGGAGGAATATATAGTTTCAAATCCCAACTCTGCCACTTACTGGCTATGATCTTGAACAACTTATTTCACGTCTCTGAACTTCATTTTCCTCCTCTGTAAACTTGTGACTGGTGATAACTGTATTGTTCTAAAGTTATTTTGAGGATTAAATAACCTACTATTTGGAAAGCATCGGCAATTAAGAGCTTAACGACTAATTTCTCTTCTTTCCATTGTCTTTTAATTTCTTCTCTCCATCATCTTGTGCCCAATACTGACTCTGTTGCTGTACATAATATTCATTCATTATCATACACCAACACCACCATGTTACCGTCTCCTCTGCTCTTGGCCTCTCATGTTTGTCCCTTCTCAATAGATTGTACAGCTTATGTACCATTCCCATATATCACTGCAGAAGGCTGAAAGTTAGATGAAAAAACAAATTCAAAACAAGTAGTTAATGAAGATTATCAACTTGGTATGTGACATCATGCAGCTATGATTTACATTTCAGCAGATGCCTTCAAGAAATTCCCTAAGGGGGCCGGGCGCGGTGGCTCAAGCCTGTAATCCCAGCACTTTGGGAGGCCGAGACTGGATCACGAGGTCAGGAGATCGAGACCATCCTGGCTAACACGGTTAAACCCAGTCTCTACTAAAAAATACAAAAAACTAGCCGGGCGAGGTGGCGGGCCCCTGTAGTCCCAGCTACTCGGGAGGCTGAGGCAAGAGAATGGCGTAAACCCGGGAGGCGGAGTTTGCAGTGAGCTGAGATCCGGCCACTGCACTCCAGCCTGGGTGACAGAGAGAGACTCCATCTCAAAAAATAAAAAAAAGAAATTCACTAAGGAAAAGACTAATGATGAGTCTTTTCAAGCATTGGCTAGCTGCTAAGGAAAATCTTTTGGGCTAAAGCATTTTTTAAACCCATTTTAATGAGGTATAATTTACATACAATAAAATTCACCAATTTTAAGTACATAATACAATGAGTAAAAACAAGTATATATTCACATAACCATCGCTGCAATCAAGATGTAGAACATTCCATCACCACAAAATGTTTCTTCTGTCTTCTTTTCAATCAACCCCTTCCTCCCACACCTAGACCCTGGTAACCAATGATTGCTTTCTGTCACTATAGTTTTGCCTTTTCTAGAATTTCTTCTAATGGGTATCATACACTATGCAGTGTTTTGTGTCCACTTTACTTGACTTAGCATAATGTGTTTAAGATTTCATCTATGTTGCTGAATACATCAGCAGTTCATTTCTTTTCATTGTGAAATAGTATCTAGTATTGCATTGAATACATATGTCACAATTTGTTTATTTAATCACTACTTGATGGGTATTTGGGTTTCTTCGAGTTTGGGGCTATTATGATTAACATGTGTATGAACATTCATGCATAAGCCTTTTGTAGAAAAAATTGTCATTTTTCTTGGACAAATTCTTGGGTGTGGAAATGCTGTTTTGTATGGTAAGTTTATATTTAGCTTTATAAGAAACTGCCAAATTATTTTCTAAAGTGGCTGTATAATTTTATATTCCCACCAGCAATGTATGACACTTCTAATTGCTCTGTATCTTCATCAGTACTTACTGTGGTCACCTTTTTAATTTTAGATATTCTGATAGGCGTACAGTTGTATCTCATTGTAATTTTTATTTGCATTGCCCATTTGACTAACAATATCAAACATATATCCATGAGTTTATTTTCCATCTGAATATCTCTTTTGGTAAAGTGTCTGTTCAAATCTTTGAAGTAAAGGCATTTTTTAATGTTTGCTAACTCTATTTATAGGCTATGTTTCATCAGTCCTTGATACCACATGTATTATCCTAGTTCTTTGAACTCTTCCTCAATATTTAGTTTAATGTGAGTTTTCTGAGGAAATGGTGAACAATTTAACTCATAAATTTGGGCAAAACCAAATATATTGGAATTTTATACCAAATCTTAGAGAAATAATACAAAAAATAAATAAATAATTGTATAGAGAAAAAAACAAAAATAACAAAAACTCTAGATTCCCATCTTAATATTAAATTTACATTTTAAGTCCTTATAATGGTAGCCTTTCCAAACAAATGTTCTAGGAAAGAATGGCTGTACAAATAGGTGCATTAGACAGCAATCCTCTTGATGTATATTTGAGGGACTGTGAAAAGTCCTCAACATCAGTGATCTTACCTATTGTTCTCAAATTCCACAAATGAGAGAGTAATTTGTTGCTGTTGTTGTTGTTACACAAAGTACTCTAATCAATAGCAATATTTTCTGGGAGGAAAAGATGGGCTCTACTATTTGATAAGCTTCCATTCAAAATTCATCAGGTATTTATTGAACATTTAGTATATACAGAGCACTGTGCTATGTGCTGGAGATTCAACAATGAACAAGAGACCAGGTCCATGCTCTCTTATACGATTCCAATCCATCATTTGTTACTAGCCAATTTCTAAGTAAGGGAAGTGGTGAGGAGTGAAATAGATGAATGGTGATGTAAAAGAAAATGAAATTTCAGGACCCTTTAAATTTATTATGCCAAGGGAGGCGTTAAGTCCTGGACACTGAGTCACATAATATGTTTGCAACTTTTGTTTTATAGATTATAGATTAATTCTCTTCTTCATTGTCCTTGTTCTGCAAATGACTAGGAAAGACGAGAGACCAAACCTTCTCCCCTTCCAATCCCTGATTTTTGTTATAGATTAACTCCCTCCTTAATTGTCCTGTACCTAACTCAGACTAGATGATGCAAAAGACCCTATAGTGATTATATCTTCAGTGTGGAATGCTAAATATACCTTTTTTTCTGGAAGGAAAAGAGCCACCTCAACTAGTCAGATATTCTAGCTATGCATTAAGCCTTAGATAGAAAGATATTGAAATTCTGTTAAGCTTCCCTCAACTTTGCCTATATAAATGTTCATAAACTTCTACATTCCAGGACACTGACTTCCATTCTTTGGAATCTGTGCTTTCTAATTGGCTATCTCCAAACTTTGCACTTGAATAAACTGTCTTTAAAGTGGATTCTGACCCTTTTGATTACTTTAGGTTGACAGTGATATATATAGAAAAGAGCTTTAATAGTACATGTCCAAGGGTGTCAAAGGTAAGACCTCATCCATTCATTCATTCATTCAAGATGAATTAATTTTGAAGCATTCATTTTGAAGCATCTTCTAATTATAAAGCAACATGAAGGGAAGCTTATTGAAGATTTGATCTGTGATGACAACGCATAAGAGCTAGGTAAATGCATCATATAGTCCGTGCACTGAAGATCAATTACGGAATGTTCAGGACCACAGCACTGAACTCACTTTTCCCTCCAAATGTGTCTTCCACACTGTAGAATAATGTCACTGCTTCTCTCTAGAAACTTCTATTACTGTTCTAGTTTCTTTGAATTGAATTGCTTTATGAGAACAAGGCTATAACTTAAGGAAAGGAGGGTGGCCCGAAGGTAAGAAATACCTTAATGTGGCCCC
>NW_016806147.1:9555-12294 GCF_001698545.2 Rhinopithecus bieti
AAAAAAAAAAAAAAAAAAAAAAAAAAAAAAAGTCAATCCATCATCAACGACCTCCTTGTACAGTACCATTTTTAAGGTCTTGAAGAAGATATACGTAAGTCTAAGACCTAGATACTTGTCCAGAGGAAATTATAGTTTATTTGCTATTCAAAGAGATATACATGTAGGAAATGAGAAACAGGGAGGAGGATAACTGAATTACCCAATTTCCTAAGAGCTACTGTAGTAGACATATGCATACTGCCTTAACTTCAATGTCTCATATGGACCTACCCTCTTTCTCTAAAAATTACAATTTTTATATCTTGGATTCATTTTATTTTTCTGTTTCCCACAGAAGTCTGTGAGTACTGGAACTGTGAAAGTAGCCAGATAAAGGTCTAAAGGCAAAACTTCTTATAATTCAAGAACATTAATTATTTCACAAGATTTAATTGAGGAAGCATCAGAAATAAACCATCAGAAGCCTATTCCTAACCAGGATGCCCATGTACTTGTGTCCCAACATCCAACTCTGCTTTTAAGTTAGGGATTCAGTCAACCTCTTTGGTAGCTCCAGCCTACTAATCTGTCACATCAAAATTACTTTTCAAATCCTGAAAACCCATAAAACCTGCTCATCCATTCTTTTTCTGATGATACTCAAAAAATTGCCAAGTAGAAAACAAGAGAACAAACACCTGAAAAGAAACTGTTAGTTGGGATTTCATAACTCTTAGAGACATAAAAATATAATGAGTTTATTTGTTTTCTTCTTCCATTTATCTATTCAATTATTTATTCCACAAGCATTTATAGAATACCTACTATGTATCAGGAAGTAGACACCAGAGATACAAAGATCAATAACACACAGTCCCTGCTCCAGAAAGTTCATAGTCTGCTAAGGAGAAGTCACATACACAGGTCATTATAATATAATGTGGTAATTACTAGAAGACATATGGCCTAGTTATAATGGGAGTACAAAAAAGGGATGGCTTGGTATTCAACTGACTTTTTCAACCATTCTTATCAACTTCTATTGCTTTTTGCAATCCTTTTGCATAGCATCCAGCTTCCACAGGTTAGTTACAAGAACAAAACAGTTTAAATTTTTAAGAGAACACAAAGGAACTTCATATCTGCAGGAGAAGGCAATGAATGATAAAGTGAGTTACAAATGTCAGGCTCACCATCTATCGACATTGTATATTGTTTTCTAAATGTACTTAGCATTCAATTTTAAAGTATCTAAATAGGTTAAGAAGTGTGCTTTCCTTTATATTTTAAAGTACCCTGCTTCTCAGGTAATCTAATTTCTACTTATGATAGAATATCAATTTTCATCTTGAAATTGGAATCTGAAAATTGGTCAACAAATTAAAATGGTTTGTCTTAATTGGTAGTGATGTTTTTAAAGCATTTTGTAATTCCATATTTTTATGAAGGACCCATGGGTGAAAATTTTCTGGCAATAGTAGATAAAGAGTGGTCTTTTTGCTTTAATGTAGGTTTTTTTATTGCTTTTATTTAATTCATCAAATATTTTTGCGAATGTATTATATGGAAAAATCTGTGGTAAATACTCTGGGAGAACAATTTCACAGAAGCCTTATTCTTAAGGAGCTTATACACAATCAAAGAAATAGAATTGCAGAACTGGAAGACTCTAAAAATCTTATCTGGTCAAATAGCCTAATTTTCCAGATGAGCACATCTAATATTGGGTGAGTACTTTGCTTGTGCCAAGCCATGTTTAAATTTGCCTTAATAAACTCACTTAATCTTCCCAACAACCCTATAAGGTAGGATTATTATCACCATTGTGGTATATGTAAGTAACTTACCTAAGGCCGCTCATGTGGTAAGAGGCAAAGCCAGGATTTCAATCCAGGGAGGATGGATTACTATCCCACACTTCTTAAAAAATTGCACTAAAAACTGAATTGAGGGAAACAAAGCCTAAAGAATAGAAAAGACTTAACCAAGATCATGAGCTCTTTAGGGTCAGAGGTAAGACTGAAATTCAAATTCAAATATTTCAGTAATCTACCAAGTGTTGTCTGTTATTCCATGCTAAATTAATAATTCGTGTTCATGCAAAATGGAAAAAGAGCAAACTTAATTTACATGATTGTATTTATTCACTGGAGAAAACAAACATACATGAAAACAGAACGAACAGACAGCATAAGAAATACACTGAGCTGTGTAGTTAACAGTAGGCGTCTTCTTTTTTACTTTTTCTATCAGTATAACTCATTGGTATATTTTTAAAGGGGATGAGCATGGCTGTTTAATGTAACAGCATTCCTGAGTTGGACAAATATAAATGCTGTCCATAGCATGATTTTGACAGCAAGGTCAGCAGTGCACAGAAAATACATGTTGCAAAAGATCCACAAACCAATTCAGACATTAAAAGGTATGATTGATATGCAAAAGTTGCACTAATTCTGTACTTACAAATTCAAGTACATCTACAAAATGCAAAATGGGAAGCCATCTTAAGGGGAATGTTTTTAAAAATTTATTTGAATGAAATCAAGAAACTGTCAGAACACTTCACATCACTTGGTATCTAGGTAACTCTTTGGACAATGAAGTATATAAAATCTTTCCTGTTTTAAGAGTCCAAGGCAAAGAAGTTACAGATATTGCTCTGCTATGTAGCCAACAGCATAATGTGAATGTTTACTCATTTCAATATATCAGGGATTGACATGCATATTCCATAAACATTTTAAAATGACCTTT
>NW_016806147.1:12715-22364 GCF_001698545.2 Rhinopithecus bieti
CTTAGGAAACACCAAATTTATTTTGTTTAAAAATTGCCTAGTTTCTGGTATTCTGTTATAAGCAACCTAAAATGAACTAAGACAAATTTCATACAAATTTTGTGTTTGACTGCATAATTAATTTGTTTTGATATAAAATAAGTTTCTTGAGTCTTTGTGCAAAATTGATGAATCTGGAAGATGCACCATGCTTATCCAAGTTTTTACACATTCTCTGGCACACTGACAGGATGAGAACATGAAAGCCACCATTAAACTTGACAATTGATATGATTTTTAAGAGAATGATGTCAGTAACATGGAGGGACAGACCTAGAATCCAGGGACAGAGGCAAAAAAAAAACTGTAAAAATCCAGGACATACTGGTTGTTTAAAGAAGCTTATTAGTAAAGTGAAGAAGAAAGTGAGGATGATATTTTGAATATGGATCAAAAAAAGGTATTCCTAAGAAAGGGAAAGCTTAATCAGGGAGCCTTAACTAAGAATTCATAGTCATTTCACAATTTCTTATTTATAAAACACTTTTCAGAATGGTTTAAAGTATTTCTTAGCTCTATCTCAAAATCCTAAGGCAATAATCACAACTCTTGATTAGTTATTTCTAATATAAAGAATGCCCAACACAATCAGTTTTAACAATGTGCATACGCTTATCTTGAATGAGTTTAAACATTTTGAAAACAAGAATCTTATCTGAATTTGTGGTCCTTGAGATGGAATGAGATAGGTTGGTATTTTGGGGTGTCTACTACGTTACAAAACCTGTGCTGTGTATTTTACACATGTTGTTGGATTGAATATTCAAAATTAACCTATAATATAGACATTCCTATACCCATTTTATTTATTTTTAATTTTTACATGTACATTATATGTATATATATTTATGGGGTACATGTTATGTTTTGACACAGGCACACAATATGTAATAATCACATCAGGGTGATTGGGGTATCCACAACCTCAAGAATTTATCATTTATTTGTGTTAGGCACATTCCAATTCCACTCATTTAGTTATTTTAAAATATAAAATAAACTATTGTTCACTGTGGTCACCATGTTGTGCTATCAAATACTACATCTTATTCATTCTATCTAAATATATTTCTGCACTCATTAACCATCGCCACTTCCCCTGGCCCTCCCCACTACCCTTCCTAGTCTCTGGTAACCATCATTCTACTCTCCATTTCCATGAGTTAAATTGTTTTAATTTTTACCTCTTACATATGAGTGAGAACAGGTGAAATTTGTCTTTCTGTGCCTGGCTTATTTCATTTAACGCAATGACCTCCAGTTTCATCCATGCTGAGAAAATGCTTAGAGAGATGAGGCAACAGCATCTGCAAATCCTGTCACTGGCAGAGTAAAAAATGTGGCAAATTGGACACTTGATGCCAGTACCATCTGTCTCCAAAACTTACGTTTTTCCCATGACACCAAGAAAAGATGGTGAAAATCACTCAAGATTCTCTGGAGCCTAATGTGGGAAATGGTTGGATATTTCTTAGCATGTCACTTCATCTAGCTTCTAAACTATCTTCATACTCTTGAAATTTAATTTTAGTATGATATTTGTTGAGATGATTGATTCTCAACTTCTATTTGATCATAAGTTGACATGAGGAAAAGTGTAAGAAAAGAGCTACAGTTGATATTAATGGATGACATGGTTTAGTTCTGTGTCCTCACCCAAATTTCACCTTGAATCATAATAATCCGCATGTGTCAAGGGAATGACCAGGTGGAAGTAATTGAAATATGGGGATGATTTCCCCCGTACTGTTCTCGTGATAGTGAGTGAATTCTCACAAGATCTGATGGTTTTATAAGGGGCTTCCCCCTTCTCTTGGCTCTCATTCTCTCCCTGCTGCCTTGTGAAGAGGTGCCTTCTGCCATGATTGTAAGCTTCTTGAGGCTTCCCCAGCCATGTGGAACTGTGAGTCAATTAAACCTCTTTTCTTTATAAATTACCCAGTCTTGGTTATTTCTTCATAGCAGTGTGAGAACAGACTAATACAATGGAGTATAAACTGTGTTAGCATCCCTTTCCCGTCTCCAGTGAGCACTCTTTTTATATCTGTGAGTCCTATAGGTAATTTTCCACTCCCAGTTTAGTCTTTGCCAGACCCTAAGACTGTGAAATACCTCTAAGGTATCAGATATAGGGAAAATATATAAAACCATGCAGTTTATATTGGTGGTATGAAAATTATGATAACAATGTTAATATTAGTGAAATTGTGATTAAGTACCATGAAGGAAAACAGTTTGTTATAAAACTGTGTAACATGGGAATCTGACATAGTTCAGGAGTAGGAAATTCTGAAAAGACTTCCTAGAGGAAGTAATATTTACATTATATCTAAAAAATGGAAACTGATAAGTGAGGTAGGCAGAAAAGGGTGGGTCCATGCTCTGAACAAATGAAATAGTTTAATTTATGGTTCCAAGAGAGCGAAAATTATCACATCAATATATTCTCAACTCACTATAGCACATTGTTACTAAGTATGTTGCGTAGGACAGAAGCAACATAAGACCACTTCAGTATCATCTCCAGAAATCTTTCTCAGGCTGGCACCTGTACATGAATCCATACCCATCTTTGTACATCCTAGTTACATCCCATATTATACTCTCATATTTATTTTTATCTCTAAAGATAGTCCATCCCCAGTTGGAAAGAATGTCATGAGAAAAATGATCTATGTGCATTCTGAAAATCCAGATAGTCTAGAATATGACATCTCTCCAACTGTCTGGTTAGCAATATACTAAAAGGAGGTTAGTGGATTTGGCATTGTACATGCCCAAGCTAGAGCCTTAGTGGACTATTAATAGCATTACCACCTGGACAGATCATGTGACGTTAATTTCTCTTTCCTCGTGTTTAAAGATCAAAACAATAATACTTGCCTAATGGGGTGTGTGATGAGATTAAATGAGATAAATTATTTAGGGAAATAAACACTATTAATATTAGAACAACCCCTAAAGCCTTTCACTGGGTTTTGTGAGCAAACCAGCCTGATTACCAGTATCCTGTATGTTATTCAGTAAATCACTAAACTTCCCTAATGATCCCAGATATGTCAGATATTTCTTTTATTAATATGAGTTGCAAACTTTTTTTTGAAATCCTGGGGTAATTTATCATAAGAAATAGAAAACAGGAGGCCACTGTGCTCAGGAACTGAAAGTTCTGCCTGAATTATCTTAAGTAATGTATCATTGAAAAGTAGAATATTCTGTCAGTAGATATAAGTTGAAAAATATTTCCAAAGTCTTGATATAGAGATTTTTCATTTCTTCTTTATTTTTTCTTATTTTATTTTGTCTTTAGTCATATTCCTTTTTCAGATTTTCCAGCTTATAGAAGCTAAAGCCAACTTTTCAAATCTCATTAAAGAAGAATAATGAATAAAAATTGAACTGTAAGCTAATGCATGTAGAAGAGATATGGCCAGGTCATTTGCAAATGGGTAAAGGCTAAGTATGTTCAGGGTCATTGAAACTTAAAAATCCATTAAGAAATATTAAAAATGTTCTTTTCAGAGTCAGTTTCATGGGATTTTTAAATTACCATATTTATCATATTTATCATTGTTAATCTTTTATTTAAACTGGAAACAAAAAGAATTTTAGACTGTTAATAATCACCAGAAGCAAATCTTATAGTAAAAGCATCACTTTTGCTCCACAGACTATTCTAGGTGACTGATTTCAGGGATGTAGATGCTAATAAGTTAACTTCATGAATCCTAAGAAATAAAGTGATATTAAGTTTCTGTTATTCAGGCAGAAATTGTTTCCTTTCTATCCTCCTAAAGTAAAATCAAAGGAAAAGTGGTATGTCCTAGGTGACTATGCAGTTTCAAGGTTTTTTTTTTTCAAATATAAAAAATGTTTACTGAAATGACAAAGAAATAGACTATGAGTAAGAAGTCTGGTGGCTACTCATAGAATCATTATTTTCTTATACTTCATGTATCCATTTTTAAATTCGTTAATTAATATTAAAAACTAATAACTCTATCTACAAAACAATGAATTGTTTTCTTGATTTCTCAATGCTAGAAAGAAAAACAAGAACGTCAAAATAGCATAGCAACAAATCATTGAAATAGAAGTGCCCACTAACACTAAATATTACTGAATATCAGCTAGATAATAGTTTTTATCCTGTAAAGCGTGTGAATAGAAGAGTGATTCAAGAATCCCTGCATCCTTAAATTTAGATTATGAACATATTGGATAAAGATTTTCTATAGACTATTTGGCATTATGCTAATGGCCTTACCAATATTTACTAACTAAAAAGTATTTTACAGCAAAACTTTTAGAGCAAAGTTCCCTTCTACTCATATCCCTTTTAAATTATTTTTCCAAAATTCATGTTAAAAATATAGAACCAGGCTGGGCATGGTGGCCCATACCTGTGGTCCCAGCACTTTGGGAGGTCAAGAGTAGGGGAATGGCTTGAGCCCAGGATTTCAATAGCAGCCTGGGCAACAGAGACCTTGGTCTCTACAAAAAATTAAAACATTAGCTGGGCATGGAGGCTGAGGCAGGAGGGTCACCTGAGCCCAGGAGTTTGAGTCTGCAGTGAGCTGTGACTGCACCACTGCATTCCAGCCTGGGTGACAAGGTAAGATTCTGTCTTGAAAAGAAAGAAGAAGAAAAGAAAAAGAAAAGAAGAAAGAAAGGTAGAAAAAAAGAAAGGAAGGAAGGAAGGAAGGAAGGAAGGAAGGAAGAAAGAAGGAAAGAAAGAAAGAAAGAAAGAAAGAAAGAAAGAAAGAAAGAAAGAAAGAAAGAAAGAAAGAAAGAAAGAAAGAAAGAAAGAAAGAAAGCAAGCAAGCAAGCAAGCAGGCAAGAAAGCAAGAAAGAAAAGGAAGAGAGAAAGGAAAGGAAGAGAGAGAGGGAGAAAGCAAGAAAGAGAGAAAGAAAGAAAAGAACCATAATAAGCAGTCTAAATAAAGGCTTACCAGGGTCTGAATTTGTCACTGATAGAGATTTCTGAGATAGAGAAACAAAGATCTAGGAGCTTTTCAAAAGATATCGAAGGCGCGTGTAGAACAATACAGTTGGTGACCAAGAATCTTATACTCAACTGCTGATCTGTGCTAACATATATTCAGGAAGGAATCACTTGTTTTTTATTGATTACCAGTAAGATTTTCCACATGGTTATAATTAGATTTTTAGATTTCTTTTTAAATTAAAAAAATTTAATTATCATAGAAAAACATCACAAACTGTGTGTAATTGGTTAGAGGATTTTGTTATAGTGTTTTATGGAGGTAGCAGAATAATCAGATGTGTTATGAATGATGTCATCATTCATTAATCAGTGAAAATTTTGCCCGTTAGAGGCATAGTTCCAACCCAGCCTCAGAATAGAGTTCTTAAGTGGAGGTAAAACATTACAAACCAAAGAAAAAAGAGTTGAAAATAATTTTTGCTGACACCTCTGTAGACTAAAACTTGATTCTTCCATACTTGATTTTTGTTCCTCTTTGCATTTTCTCTCAATGCAAACTTAAAAGCTGAGTCTCCAAAGACAAAAATGAATGGAATAATTTACTTCAGGAATATTGATTAATTTTAATTCTTTGATCCCGCCAACTTGACTGGATTAAGGAATTAAAATTAATCAATATTCCTAAAGTAAATTCTTCCACATGCTAAGTTCTTATTAGCATGTGAGTCTGAGTGGACTAGGTGGGAGAGATCTACCCTTTGCAATCCAGTGGGGATCCAGAGAGAACAAAAACAGAGGAACGGTGGAGTGTAATCTATCTGCCAGAGCTGGAATACACTCTTCCTTTCCTGTCCTTGGACAACAGAACTCCAGGCTTTCTAGTCTTTGGACTCCAGGACTTCCACTAGTGGCCCCCCCAGGTTCTCAGGCCTTCAGCTTCACACCGAGAGTTATACCATCTGCTTCCTTGGTTCTGAGGTTTTGGGATTTGTACTGAGCCATGCTACCGGCATCCCAGGGTCTCCATTTTACACATGACCTGACATGGTACTTTTCAACCTCCATAATTGCATGAGTCAATTTTCCTAATAGATCCCCTGTCATATATCTACATATATATTCCATTAGTTCTGTCTCTCTGGAGAACTCTAATATAAATAAGGTCAACATAAGTGACAATGGTGGCAAATGAAAAACACGTATATTTCTTTGATTTTAAGCTTTATGTAGAGTTGCCTTAAATAGCAATTACTTTTGCTTCTGTAGATATTTCTTCAGATGGGCCGGGCGCGGTAGCTCAAGCCTGTAATCCCAGCACTTTGGGAGGCTGAGATGGGTGGATCACAAGGTCAGGAGATCGAGACCATCCTGGCTAAAACCCCACCTCTACTAAAAAAATACAAAAAACTAGCCCGGCATGGTGGCGGGCACCTGTAGTCCCAGCTACTGGGGAGGCTGAGGTAGGAGAATGGCGTGAACCCGGGAGGCGGAGCTTGCAGTGAGCCGAGATTCGATCACTGCATTCCAGCCTGGGCGACAGAGCAAGACTCAGTCTCAAAAAAAAAAAAAAAAAAAGATATTTCCTCATATGATTATAAGGCATAAGTGAAATCATCTAGTACAAGACGATTTAAAGTACCTTGTCATATGTAAATCACTTTAAAGGCATTAGTGAGCATGGCTAAATTAAGTTTATCTCCGAGTTTATGTCATAATTGTACTACACAAATTATTTTATTAATACAATATTTGGGTGCTTTTAAATAATCATCCCTTTGGTTTTATTGACTCTATCAAGATTTTTACCTTCTTCTTACAGTAGAAGTCAAATTATTCAGTTGGTTGAAGAGCATAGGTGCAGAGGATGTAGCATATTTTAGGTTCGACTCCTTTCTGATGTATGTTTTTTTCTGTCTTTTAGTCTAGCATTCTCAGCTTAACCACTTTGACATTTCTGTGATGCACTATCCATGAATTATTTATTTATTTTTAATTTAATTTTATTTTATTTTACATTCCAGGATACATGTGTAGGATGTGCAGGTTTATTACATAGATAAAAGTGTACCATGGTGGTTTGCTGCACCTATCAACCCATCACCTAGGTATTAAGTCCAGCATGCACTAGCTATTTATCCTGATGCTCTCCCTCCCCGTGGCACTCTGACGGGTCCCAATGTGTGTTGTTCCCTCCCTGTGTCCATGTGTTCCCATTGGTCAGGTCCCATTTATAAGAGAGAAAATGTAATGTTTGGATTTCTGTTACTGCGTTAGTTTGCTGAGGATAATGGCTTCCAGCTCCATCCATGTCCCTGCAAAGGACATGATCTCATTCCTTTTTATGGCTGCATAGTATTCCATGGTGTATATGTAACACGTTTTCTATATCCGGTCTATCATTGATGGGCATTTGGGTTGATTCCATGTCTTTGCTATTTTGAATAGTGCTGCAATGAACATACATGTGCATTTATCTTTATAATAGAATGATTTATATTTCTTTGGGTATATACCCAGTAATGGGATTGCTGAGTCAAATGGTATTTCTGTCTCTAGGTCTTTGAGGAATTGCCACACTGTCTTCCAGAATGCTTGAACTAATTTACATTCCCATTAAAAGTGTAAAACCATTCCTATTTCTTCACAGCCCCTCCAGCATCTGTTGTTTCTTGTCTTTTTAATAATTGCCATTCTGACTGGCATGAGATGGTATCTCATTGTGGTTATGATTTGCATTTCTCTAATGATTCACGATGTTGAGCTTTGTTTTCATATGTTTGTTCACTGTATAAATGTCTTCTTTTGAGAAGTGTCTGTTCATGCTTTTGGCCACTTTTTAATGGGATGTTTTTTTTCTTGTAAATTTGTTTAAGTTCCTTGTAGATGCTGGATATTAAACCTTTGTCGGATGTATAGATTGCAAAAATTTCCTCCAATTCTATAGGTTGTCTGTTTGCTCTGATGATAGTTCCTTTTGCTGTGCAGAGGCTCTTTAGTTTGATTAGATCCCCTTTGCAAAATTTTTGCTTTTGTTGCAATTGCTTTTGATGTTTTCATCATGAAATCTTTGCTCATGCCTATGTCCTGAATGGTATTGCCAACATTTTCTTCTAGGATTTTATAGTTTTAGGTTTTACATTTAAGTCTTTAATCCATCTTGAGTTAATTTTTATATAAGATGTAAAGAAGGGGTCCAGTTTCAATTTTCTGCATATGGCTAGTCAGTTTTTCCAGCACTATTTATTAAATAGAGAATCCTTTCCCCATTGCTTGTTTTTGTCAGCTTTGTTGAAGATCAGATGGTTGTAGGTGTGCAGTCTTATTTCTGAGATCTCTATTCTGTTCCATTGGTCTATGTGTCTGTTTTTGTACCAGCACCATGTTGTTTTGGTTACTGCAGCTTCGTAGTACAGCTTTAAGCCAGGTAGTGTAATGCCTCCAGCTCTCTTTCTTTTTTTTTTTCCTTAGGATTATCTTGGCTATATGGGCTCTTTTTTAGTTTCATATGAATTTTAAAGTAGTTATATTTCTAATTCTGTGAAGAATGTCAGCGGTAGTTTAATGGGAATAGCATTGAATCTATAAATTACTTTGGGCAGTATAATCGTTTTCATGATATTGATTCTTCCTATCCATAAGCATGGAATGTTTTTCTGTTGGTTTGTGTCCTCTCTTATTTCCTTGAGCAGTGGTTTGCAGTTCTTCTTGAAGAGTTTCTTCAATTCACTTGTTAGCTGTATTCCTAGGTATTTTATTCTTGTTGTAGCAATTGTGAATGGGAGTTCATTCATTCATGATTTGGCTCTCTGTCTATTTCTCATGTATAGGAATGCTTGTGATTTTTGCACATTGATTTTGTAGCTTGGGATTTTGCTGAAGTTGCTTATCAGCTTAAGAAGCTTTTGGGCTGAGGTGATGGGTTTTCTAGATATACTATTATGTCATCTGCAAACAGAGACAGTTTGACTTCCTCGCTTCCCATATGAATACCTTGTATTTCTTTCTCTTGCCTGATTGTTCTAGCTAGAACTTCCAATACCATGTTGAATAGGAGTGGTGAGAGAGGGCATCCTTGTTTTGTGTTGGTTTTCAAGGAAAATGCTTCTAGCTTTTGCCCATTTGGTATAATATTAGCTACAGTTTTGTCATAAATGGCTCTTTTTATTTTGAAGTAGGTTCCATCAATACCTAGATTATTGAGATTTTTTTAACATGAAGGGATATTGTATTTTATCAAAGATCTTTTCTGCATCTATTAAGATAGTCTTGTGGTTTTTGTCTTTAGTTCTGTTTATGTGATTAATCATGTTTATTGATTTGCATATGTTGAACCAGCCTTGCATGCTGGGGACGAAGCCAACTTAGTTTTGCTGGATAAGTTTTTTGATGTGCTGCTGGATTTGGTTTTCCAGTATTTTATTGAAGATTTTTGCATTGATATTCTTCAAGGATATTGGCCTGAAGTTTTCTTTTTTTGTTGTTATATCTCTGCCAGGTTTAGGTGTCAGGATAATTCTACCCTCATAAAATGAGTTAAAGTTCCCTCCTTTTTAATTGTTTGGAATAGTTTCAGAAGAAATGGTACCAGCTCCTCTTTGTACCTCTGGTAGAATTCAGCTGTAAATCTATCTGGTTCTGGACTGTTTTTTTTTTTTTTTTTTT
>NW_016806147.1:26524-33581 GCF_001698545.2 Rhinopithecus bieti
TGATGGGTGCAGCACACCAACATGGCACAAGTATACATATGTAACAAACCTGCACGTTATGCACATGTACCCTAGAACTTAAAGTATAATAATAATAAATAAATAAATAAATAAAAAGAAAAAAATTGTTATGTGTGAATTTGATCCTGCCATCATGATGCTAGCTGGTTGTTTTACAGACTTGCTGATGTAGTTGCTTTATAGTATCATTGGTCTTTGTACTTCGTTGTGTTTTTACAAGGTTTGGTAATGGTTTTTCTTTTCCATATTTAGTACTTCCTGAAGGAACTCTTTCAAGAAAGGCCTGGTGGTGACAAATTCCCTCATCATTCGCTTGTGTGTAAAGGATTTTATTTCCCCTTCCCTTATGAAGCTTAGTTTGGCCAGGTATGAAATTCTAGTTTAGAAATTCTTTTAAGAATGTTGACTATTAGCCCCAAATCTCTTCTGGTTTATGGGTTTCTACTGAGAGGTCCACTGTTAGTCGGATGGGTTTTCCTTTGTAGGTGACCTGGCCTTTCTCTCTGACTGCCCTTAACATTTTTTTCCTTCATTTCGACTTTGGAATGTCTGATGATTATGTGTCTCAGGGTTGATCTTCATGTGGAATATCTTACTGGGGTTCTTTGCAGTTCCTGATTTTGAAAGTTGGCCTGTCTTGTTAGGTTGGGGAAGTTTTCCTGGATGATATCCTGAAGTATGTTTTCCAACTTGGTTACATCCTCTCCATTTTTTTCAGGTACCCCAATCAGTCCTAGGTTCAGTCTTTTTACATAATTCCATAGTTCTCAGAGGTTTTGTTCATTCCTTTTCATTCTTTCTTCTCTAATCTTGTCTGCCTATGTTATTTGAGCAAGATAGTCTTCACGGTCTGAAGTTCTTTCCTCTACTTGGTCTATTTGGCTATTGATACTTGTGGTTGCATTGTGAAGTTCTCATGTTGTGTTTTTCAGCTCCATCAGGTCATTTATGTATGTTCCTCTCTAAACCAGTTATTCTGGTTAGCAACTTTTGTAATGCTTTATCATGGTTCTTAGCTTCTTCGGATTGGCATAGAACATGTTCCTTTAGCTCAGCAAAGTTTGTTATTACCCACTTTCTGAAGTCTACTTCTGTCCATTCATCTATCTCAGCCTCTGCCCAGGTCTGTGCCCTTGCTGTAGAGGTGTTGCTATCATTTGGAGGTGAGGATGCACTCTGGATTTTTGACCTTTTAGCACTTTTTCATTGATTCTTTCCCATCTTTGTGAGTTTATCTAGCTGCAATATTTGAGGCTGCTGACCTTTGGATAGGGTTTTTGTGGAGACTTTTTTGTTGATGCTGCTGTTGTTGTTCCTTTCTGTTTGTTTTTCTTTTAATAGTCAGGTCCCATTTCCATAGGGCTCCTGCAGTTTGCTGGGGGTTCACTCCAGACCCTATTCACCCAGGTCCCTCCCACACCTGGAGATATCACCATTGGAGGCTGCAGAACAGCAAAGATGACTGCCTGTTTCTTCCTCTGGGAGCTCCATCCCAGAGCGGTACCAACCTGATGACAGTGGGAATGCTCTTGTATAAGATATCTAGTGATCTCTGTTTTGGGATCTCACCCAGTCAGGAGGCATGGGATCTGGGACCCACTTAATGAAGCACTCTGTCTGCCCCTTGGAGGAGAGGGTGCACTGTTCTGGAGGCAATTCCACTTATCTGGGCTGCCCAGATCCCTTAGAGTCAGCTTGGGAAACAGTATGTCTGCTGATCCATGGAGATCATGGCCACTCCTCACCCCAGAGGCTCAGTCCCAGGGAGATCTGAGTTCTGTCCCTAAACCCCTGGCTGAAGTTGCTGAAATTTCTGCAGGGAGGCCCAACCCAGTGAGGAGGTATGGGTCAGAGTCCACCCTAAAGAGGCAGTCTGACTGCCCTCTGCCACAGCCACTGTGCTGTGCTATGGGGAATTCCTCCTGGGTCCAAAGTGTCTAGTTCCCCAGCACTGGCAGGGGAAAGATGGCAGACTGGAGCTGCAGTGATGGCTGCCACTCCTCCCTTGGGGAGCTCAGTTGTCTTAGGCAAAAGACAGCCACAGTGATGATGGCTGCTCCTCCCCAGAGAACTTGGTAGTCTTAGGCAGTCCCCAGCCAAGTGGTCACTGAGAATCTGCACAGCTCTGTGCTTGGGACCCAAGGCCTTAGTGGTGTGGCTCACAAGGGGATCTCCTCTGTGCAATCCATTGGTTGGGTTGCACAGATTCATGGATAAAGCATTGTTTCTTGGGGAATGGAGGTAGCATGATCACTCACCTCCTCCCTTGTCTTGGAGTGAGAGCTTCTCTTGCCCCATGTCGCTCGCAGGTGGGTCATCACACCACCTGCTTTTCCTTGCTGTCAGTGGTTCACGACAACCACTTAGTCAGTCCCAGTGAGAGAACCTGGGTACCTCAGTTGCCAGTGCAGGATTCACTCATCATTTTGGTTCTTCTTGGTGGGAACCTCCAACCACAGCTGTTTCTAGTTGGCCATCTTGACCCCTCTCCCTAAAATTTGACCATGATTTATTATTATGGTCTTGTTAAGTCTTGAAAATAATAATTATTGAGAATCAATTAACTTTTCTTTTTTGAAAACTTGTCCCTGTAGAAAAAAAAAAATTGCCCTTTACTGTTTTTTACAGCCAAACTAGGTATTGTCTTTGAAAGATTTACTTTAGCTACTAGGAAATGAATAATCTTTTGCACTGCAATTCTTCCTTCAATAGATACTGTGATTGTTAGTTTTATGTGTCAACTTGGCTAGACTACAATACCCAATTATTCAAACACTAGGTGTTGTTGTGAAAGTATTTTAAAGACGTGGTTAACCTTCATAATTGGTTGACTTTAAGAAAGATTATCCTCAATAATGTGGGTGGGTCTCATCCAGTCATTTGAAAAGCCTTAAGAGAACAACTGAAGTTATCTGAGAAAGAAGAAATTCTATAAGACTACAGTATCAGCTTCTATCTAAAAGTTTCCAGCCTGCCAAATTTCCAACCCACACTACCCATTTTTTATTTTCCAGACTCCACAATTGTGTAAACCAATTCCTTGAAATAAACTATTGAAATAAATTACACACACACATGTGCTCGCACCCACACACACAAAATACACTGGTTTTGATTCTCTGGAGAACCCTGACTGATACAGATTTATTGCAGCAAAACACTTTAGTATGCGTAGGACTAGCCAAATTCCTGGCAATGATGAAATAGAATATGGTTGCCTATATGTACTTATGTTCTTTGAGCATTGTAATGATGATGTAAATACCTATGAACCTCTTACAATTATATCCTGCATATACCACTGGGGTACCAAGGTTCAAATTCCAAAAGGAAATGCATTAAAGCTATAAGACACTTGCAGAATGGCTATAATAAAAAAGATACACAAAACCAGGTGCTGGTGAGCATATGAAGGAGCTGGAACCCTTATGTGTTGCTAGGAGGAATGTAAAATGGTGTAGCCACTTTGAAAAACGGTTTCAGTTTCTCAAATATTAAACATCAGGTTAGCATTTGACCCAGCAATTCTAGTCCCAGGTCTCTACCTAAAATAAATGAAATCATTTATTTACACATTTACACGAGGGTTGTATAAAATGTTCATAACACCTTTATTTGCAATAACCCCAATCTGTAGCCAATCCAAATGTCCATCAACTGGTGAATAGGTAAACTGTGATACATCCAAATAAGCAGCAAAAAAGAATCAACTGCTGACATCCACATGCAGGAGTGTGGGTGAACTTCTGAAACATTATTTTAAGTGAAAGAAGGCAGATGTAAGACTACATATCGTATGCTTTCATTTATAAGGCGGTTTTAGAAAAGGCAAAATTATAGAGACAGAAAGCACATCAGTGATTGCTTGTGTACTGGAGATGGGAGCAGGAATGGATTATATACAGGTACAAGTGAACATTTTGGCACGATAAAAAATATTTTAAAACTGAACTGTGGTGATGATTGCACAGCTGTAAAAATTTACTAAAAATTATTGAATTGTGCACTTATAATGGGTGGATTTTATGCTATGTAAGTTATACCTCAATGTAACATCAATATAAATCTTAAACAATTTGGTTAGAAAATAGGAATGGAACACTATAAAGATCCCAAACTAACTGCAAATATGAATTCTCTGAATTTCAACATTTGCAAGCTTGTCATTTTCACTAGTTAAAATAATATATAAAAGTGATCTCTATAGAGCTCATCAATCACATTTTTTCTTCTTTCTGAGTACATGACTGGACTGCATTTCCCAGCCTCCTTTGCAGTGAAGTGTGGCCATACAAATGATTTATAGCCAGAGGTGTGTAAAGGAAAATAATGTATGGTCTTTCAAGCTTCACCCATTAAAATACTGTGCTTGCCATCTTCCATTCTATTTTCTAGTATGTTGTCTGTACATTGACTCCCAGGGTGACCTTGGGAATCATCTACTGAAGATTCAGAGTTGCTAGCAGCCTGTGCCTTTGAATAACTGTGTAGAGCAGAAGTCCTCCTACCTTCATCACCCTCCACTACAGGAATCGAGTAAACAAATACCCTTTTGTGTGAAGCCACTGAAATTTTGAGGTTGGCTTGAAACAGAAGTTAGCCTATTTGAACTAAAAATTATCCCATTGCCGTCCTTCTCACAATCATCTTACTAGTTCGTTAAACGGAAAGACCAGGGATTAGCCCTCCTATTCCATCTTCCCATTAGAAATTTGATCTAAGCTTTCCAATGCCATTTAAAATAGAGTAGAAGGCTTTGGAACTGCAGTTTTTAGCCTATTTATCTTCACCTCCATCTTCTAACATACCTAGAAAATTTTAAATAAGAGTTATTAAATTGCTTCCAAAGGCAGTTCATCCACTGAATTGTTCTCTGGTTAGAGAGCAACTCTTTAAAAATAGTGTAGACCTCCTTGTTGAGGAAGCATCCTCTTTGTTGAAAATATAGCAATAAGACCAATAGCAATGATTTAATTGTATAAAAGACAAATTGAATTTTAAATTCAAAATATTCAAAGTTTGGCATTGAAGATCTTTCATTCAAAATCCCAGTAAAGATTCAGAGAATCTCCTATTAAAACAGCACTTCATAAAGTGGATAAATTGACGAGGATGCCAAGGATATTTAATTTGAAATTTAAGATAATTGATTCATAGAAAATCAGAGCTATTGTGAACATTAAATATAATCCAGATCATTCCCTTTAGCTTAGAGATTGGGAATCTGAGCTGCAGAGAGACTGATTGGCCTGAAGTCACACAGAAAGTGGCACATCTAGGACAAGAGCTCAGATCTCTTGATTCTACTCACTAGCCTTAGAATAGGAGGCCAACTTCTGAAGATTCTACATGAGTGAGAGAGAGAGAGAGAGAGAATGTGTGTGTGTGTTGTGTGTGTAACCTGCACATGGAATTTAAATCAGAAAGAAAAAATGATAGCTTGTTAGTTGTTTCATAGACTAAGAGAAACTAACCAGACTGAGCCCCTTAAAATACTTTATCAGGTGGGAAGGCATTCATGACATCCTTGCTGATTTCAGATAATTTTCCTAGTCAATATTTTGTCCTATCAGAAAATATAACATCTTATTATAAGAAAATGAAGTTTCCTTTACCGATTAGTTTTACGTAATTTGGATTGTGAGCTTCCGACTATAAAAAGGGCAGATCTCTTCCCTGAGAGCAAGACATTATTTAGAAGCCCCTAAATCCTTGGAATTATTTTTTCCCCATAACAGCTCGGCAGACTAATTTCTTGGAGTTCTTAATAAAAGTTCCTAATCTTTACGTTTTCAACAACATTCATTATTCTCAAGATAAAATATTTACCGCCCAGTACAGTAATGGTAATTTAGTGGTCCTTTGTTAATCAATCTGGAAAGAAAACAACTGACAGTATAGCAAAATATAGTGGAAAGTGCTATAGATAAGAGACAAGAGCCCAAGATTTTAATAAACTACTACACTGTTTACTGACTGTTTTGTCTTGGGTAAGTTACTATGAGAGACCAAATACACCCTCTCCAAAAATGTCTATGCCTGAATCTCAGAATTTGTGAATATGTTATTTTACATAGCAAAAGGGAATTTGTTTTGGTAATTAAGAGTACAAATCTTAAAATAAGGAGATTATCCTGGATTATCAGGATGGGCTCAATCTAATCACATGAGCCCTTAAAAGCAGAAAATCTTCTCAAGCTAAAAACAGGAAAGATGAAGCAGAAGGAGAAATCAGAGAGATTTGAAGCTTTAGAAGGACTCAACCCACCAGGCTGACATTGAAGATGAAAGGAATCACGACTCAGGAAATGTGGATGGTCTCTGAAAGATAAAAGCAACCTCTGACCAGCAGTCAGCAAGGAAACGGTGACCTCAGTCCTATAGTTATATGGAATCCTGCCAACAGCTGAAATTAGCATGAAAGAGAATTTTCCCCTAGAACCGTCAGATAAGAATGCAGACCAGTTCACACTTTGATTTTGGCCTTTTGAAACCTGGAGCAGAGAAGCCAGTCAAGACCACCAGGACTTCTGACTCACAGAACTGTGACATAATAAATTTATTTCATTTTGAGCCACTGAGATTTTGATAATTTGTTACCCAGTAAGAGAAAACTAATGGAGTTTTTTGACATTTCCTTCCTTATTTTCTTTTTGATCAAATGCCTTACCTTCCAGTTTCATTTGAGTTATGAAAAAGGTGGAATTTTCTTTAAAATAGTCTTATGATATAATAGAAGAAGAAAAGGTCTGTGAGATATAATCAGCATGTACAGTCATGAGCCCCATAAGGATGTTTTGGTCAATGATAGACTGCATATAGATGGTGGTCCCATAGCATTATAATGGAACTGAAAATTTCCTATGACTTAGTGATGTCATAGCTGTTGTAATGTCACAGCACATTGCATTACTCACATGTTTGTGGTGATGCTGTTATAAAATAAACCTACTGCACTGCTGGTTACATAAAAGCATAGCACATTCAATTATGTACAATACTTAAAACTTTTTTTTTTTTTTTTTTTTTTTTTTTT
>NW_016806147.1:33881-35044 GCF_001698545.2 Rhinopithecus bieti
TAGCCAGGATGGTCTCGATCTCCTGACCTCGTGATCCGCCCGTCTCGGCCTCCCAAAGTGCTGGGATTACAGGCTTGAGCCACCGCGCCCGGCCAATACTTAAAACTTGATAATGAGAATAAATGGCTTTGTTACTGATTTATGTATCCACTATACTTACAGTGTTTTTTAAATTATACTTTAAGTTCTAGAGTACATGTGTACAATGTGCAGGTTTGATACATAGGTAAACATGTGACATGTTGGTTTGCTGCACCCATCAACTCATCATTATTTTAGAGTATACTACTTCTTCTTATATTTTTAAAAGTTAACTGTAAAACAGCTTACAGCTTTAGGCACATACTTCAGGAGGTATTCCAAAAAAGGCACTGTTATCATTGCAGAAGACAACACCATGCATGTTATTGCCCCTGAAGACCTTCGAGTGGAATAAGATGTGAGAGTGGAAGACAGTGATACTGACGATCCTCATCCTGTATAGACCTACCTAATATGTATATGTTTGTGTCTTCGTTTTTAACAAAAGAGTTTGTTTATTTATTTATTTTTAAATTTTTTATTTCTATGGATTTATGGATAGAAGTGCAGTTGTGCTACATGGATATATTGTATAGTGGTGAAATCTGAGCTGTTAGTGTGCACATCACCTGAATAGTGTACATTATACCCAATAGGTAGAGATTCATCCCTCATTCCCCCCATCTCTCCCACCTTTGAGAGTCACCAGTGTCTGTGATTCCACTTTGTATGCCCATGTGTACCCATTGTTTAGCTCCCACTTATAAGTAAGAACATATATTTGACTTTCCATTTCTGAGTTATTGCACTTAGGATAATGGCCTCCAGTTCCATCCATGTTGCTGCAAAGGATATGATTTCATTCTTCGTTATGGCTGAGTAACACTCCATTATATATATATTACATTTTAATCCAACTATCTATTAATGGACACTTAAATTGATTCCATAACTTTGACATTGTGAATAGTGCTACAATAAACATATGAGTGCAAATGTCTTTTTCAATATAATAATTTATTTTCCTTTGGATATATACCCAATAGTGGGATTGTTGGATTAAAAGATAGTTCTATTGTTAGTTCTTTGAGAAATCTCTATACTGTTTTCCATAGAGATTATTTAAAAAGTAAAAATAAATA
>NW_016806148.1:0-5438 GCF_001698545.2 Rhinopithecus bieti
ACAGGGTCATTTACCTCTGCCGAGGTTTCTGCTGCTTTTTGTTGAGCTATGCCCTGTCCCCAGTGGAGGAGTCTACAGAGGCAGGCTGGTCTCCTTGAGCTGTGTTGGGCTCCACGCAATTCGAGCTTCCTGGTGGCTTTGTTTACCTACTTAAGCCTCTGCAATGGCGGGCGCCCCTCCCCCAGCCTCGCTGCTGCCTTGCAGTTAGATCTCAGACTGCTGTGCTAGCAATGAGGGAGGCTCCGTGGGCGTGGGACCCTCTGGGCCAGGTGTGGGATATAATGTCCTGGTGTGCCGTTTGTTAAGACCCTTGGTAAAGTGCAGTAGTAGGGTGGGAGTTACCCGATTTTCCAGGTGTTATGTGTCACAATTTCCTTTGGCTAGGAAAAGGAATTCCTTTCCCCCTTGTGCTTCCCAGGTGAGGCGATGTCTAGCCCTGCTTCAACTCTCGCTGGTCGAGCTGCACCTGCGGACCATCGCCAACTGTCTGACATGCCCCAGTGAGATGAACCCAGTACCTTAGTTGAAAACGCAGAAATCACCTCTCTTCTTTGTCGCTCCCACTGGGAGTTGGAGGCTGGAGCTGTTCCTATTTGGCCATCTTTGGCGCCCCTGGTAGTATTTATTTTCAGACAAACTCACTACCAATAGTTACAATGATTAATCTAGTTAGAATCCAAAAATAAAACAAAAGTGGGATCAAATAATCTGTTAGTATTAAGTTGCAATCAGAGAGAAATTGTAATTCATATGAAGCCAAAATCAATTCCATTCAAATAGATAGTGATTCCTTCCATTAAATGCAAGGAATCTGACTATAACCATTAGAGTAGACAGAATACGTGAGCTCCTTTGTCAAGACTACCAGGGACGTAATTCCAAGCAAAAATGTATGTGGTTTTCACAGAGGTATTATAATAAAAATTGTGGTACTGGGTAGTATGGTCTACTAAATGTGTACTAAGGTAGACATTTAGACCAGTAGAATAAAATAGAAGGCCTCCAAATAAGTCTTTGCATATATAATCAAATGATTTTTGACAAGGGTACCAAGAAAATTCAATGGGGAAAAGTTAGTCTTTTCAACAAATGGTGTTGGGAAAACTGGATACCGACGTGCAAAAGAATAAAGTTGGATCTTTACCTTGCAAAAATTAACTCAAAATGGATGAAAGACCTAAATGTAACAGCTGAAACGGTAAAGCTCTTAGAAAAAAACATAGAGGGAAAGCTTTGATTTGGCAATTATTTCTTGGATACGACACCAGAAATACAGGCAACAGAAGATAAAATAATGGCCAATTGCGGTGACTCATGCCTCTCATCCCAGCACTTTGCGAAGGTGATATGGGAGGATCACTTGAGGCCAGGAGTTCAAGAGCAGCCTGGGCAACATAGCAAGAACCTGTTTCTTTACAAAAAATACAAAAATTAACCGAGCACAGTGATGCATGCGTGTAGCCCCAGCTACTTGCAAAACTGAGGCAAGAAGATTGCTAGCACCCAGGAGTGAGACTGCAGTGAACAATAATAATGTCGCTGCACTCCAGCCTAGGCAACAAAGCAAGACTTGGTCTCACACAAAAAAAAAAAAGACAAAATAAATAAATTGGAACACATAAAAGTCAAAAACTTTTATGTATCAAAGGACACAATCAACAGAGTGAAAAGGCAACCCGTGAAATGAGAAAAATATTTGCAAATCATTTATCTGATACGGGCTTAATATCTAGGATGTATAAATGTCTCCAACAACTTGACAAGAAAGAAGACAGAACCCAATTTAAAAATGGGCAAAGAACTTCAGTAGACATTTTCCAAAAGACATTTAAAATGTTCAACAACACATGAAAAGATGCTCAACATCACTTTCATTAGTTAAATGCAAATTAAGACCACCTTGAGATAGTAACTCACACCCATTAGCATGGCTACTCACAAACAAACAGAAAATGTTTGTGTATGTGAAGAAATTGGAACTGTTGTACTCTTACATTGTGGAAATGTAAAATGGTGTGACTTTGGAAAATATTGTGGCAATTCTCCAAAAAACTGAAAATTGAATTACCTTTAATCCAGCAATTTCACTTTTGGGTGTGTACTTGTGAAAACCTGAAAATAGGATCGCAAAGAGATCTTTGTATACTCACATTCACTGCAGCGTTATTCACAAGAGCTGAAGGTAGAAACAACCCAAATGTTCATCAGTGAATAAATGTATAAATAAAAAATGCCGTATATAACTTAAAATGTGGTGTATACCTTAAAAGGGAAGGAAATTCAGGCAAATGCTACAACATGCATGATCTGCGAGGGACATTTTACCAAGTGAAAAGTTTAAATACTCTATGATTCCTGTTATATGAGGTACCTAGAGTAGTCAAATTCATAAAGACAGAAATTAGAATGGTGGCTGCCAGGGGTTGGGATAAGTAGGGGAGTGGAAAGTTGTTTTTTAATGAGTTAAGTTTTAGTTTTGCAAGACAAAAGGAATTCTAGAGATTGGTTGTTCAGCAATTTAAATGTACTTAACACTACTGAACGGTGCACCCAAAAATTATTAAGATGGTAAATTTTGTGTTACATGTATTTTACCAAAGTTTTAAAGGTTTTAAAAATGTATAAATCTGCTAATTAGAAGTAGGTGGGCTTTCTTCACAAAGTTGAATCTGATTTTTTAAATAAATAAACAACAGAGTTGAGATGAATCATTGTTATCACTGTTTACTCCAGCATAAGTTTTAGATCTAAAAATTAGCCAGAATATGCATTAGATTTATTGTCTTTATTTTAACTATAAATTGAGTCTTCATAAAGCTGTCCAGTGATGCTCCTATGCCCAAATCAATTACCATTTCCTCTGACACCCGTCCCAAAAGAATTTATTTTTTTTAATAGAGTAGTGTATGTATTGCTAGAATAATCTACTTAGTTGTATATGTGTCTGCCTCTAGAGTTTAATGTCGAGGATTATCCTTTAGATTACTTTGTTTTCTTGCTTCTTAGTATTATGTCAGGCACATAACGGGCAGGTAATAAACAATTTACTGAATTCATTAGGCAAACATTTATTATGCACTTAATATGTACAAGGGACAAGAGAGATTTTTATTTTTAATGTTGTCTTTCTTTAGTAGCAGTCAAAATATCACACAGAAAATAATCTAAATCTTAACCACAATGTTATTATTGACCAATTAGGTTTAATGTGTTTTCATCAAAAGATGTTTGATATTTTGTAGGAGACAAAATAATTATTTAGCTTATGAGAAGATAAGGCATAATTTTGGAAATCCAGGCCTCTGAAGGATGGAGGTGCATGTTTTAGACACAAAGAATCCTCCTGGTATCTTTGAATAAACCCCATATTTGGTGGTACTGATTCTTAAAATTAGATCTGAAAGGTGCATTTTCTGCCAGAAAAAATGTGCCTGTAACTTGCAAGTCAATTACATATATACTAATGACTATAGCTAAGTTTAGCTGCTCAGTGTAGCTGTATGGGAATGTAGAACATAAACTGTTATTATTGTGAATGCCAGTGTGGTATTCACAATTACCATAAACTTTAATATACTTATAATAAACTATTACAAAAGGCACACCACTATTTTTACATTGAGTTTACGTGCAAGTGTCCTTAGTAATTGTATGTTACCATTTATTCTCACATTGAATAATTATATGTAAGCAATCCAGCTGAATAAATAATATCATCATCTATATTAGTTGAATGAATATATGTTCCATTATTTACGGAAGGTTAAGTGGTACCAATATCTCTTAAGTTCACATCTTTGAAAAATGTCCAATTTATTAAAAATCTAATTTTTAATTTTAGTTTTTAATTAAAATCTGGAAGTATGGTGTTTAAAATAAAGATTAAGACCAACAGGAGCCTAAATCAGGGTAAAATGAAAGAAACTTATAAACTGATCTGATTCAGATTTGTGAGATCATCATCTTTCATTTTATAAGCTAAAATAAAAGTCTAGGGAGTTTATGGTTGGAATCAAAAGTCACTTTTAAAGCTTAGAATTGTTCTTTGTGTTTCCATGTTCAAGAAGTTCAAAAATATGGACATAATTATAGTGTTCAGAAACATTGACTTTATGATAGAGAATGACAGGGGTCTCTATTTTGAGAAGGCTAGTGGAACCCTTTTAATGACCCCTGATTATTTTAAATATACACAGTTAGAGTCAGTCGTGAGGAACATCTGTCCTTATGAGTAGTAAATTAATTATTCTATGACATGTTTTGACTTAAGTTCTCTACTGAATTTGGAGCCAGGATGGGAACTGGGGATTGCCTATTACAGTTTCATTAAGTATATGAGAGATTTAAAAACTGCTCAGAAGTATTTTTAAGACATCGTGGTGTTCCTGCAACTTCATGGAATGATTTCCTGTATTGGTGAGGGTTTTCTAACCAAATGAAACCCAGGAGCATGCACAAAACACATAAAATATAAGAAAAGTGGCAATGGGCTGACTGAAAACATCAGGCAATGAGAATTTTTTCAATGGCAGAAAATTGACTAATTTGAAAGATATAAGAAATATCCATGGATCTATAATCAGACAGTGTGTTCCCTCCCTTAACCTACCACCAGGATGGAATTGGGGACAGGAGTAGTGGCTGGAACTGTAAACTCAGGCACTAGTTTCTATGATCGTTAGCTTCTTTCTGCATGACTAGAGTGGAGAGGGTATCTGAGGTTATGATTATTATGCTGCTCCTTCCATATGCTAAGAGAGAGCTGGAAGTTACTTGGACTCTACTTTATCCCTATTATAAGTGTCACTATGATGTAAGTTTCAGGTGGCTGCAGCCTTTATTTTACTCATTGTTTTGTTACCTGCACCTACTATACCGCTGGGCACATTCTTGGTGCTCAGAACTATTTGTTAAGTGAATATAATGAATTAATATGGACTTATGCCTCGTTAGAAGCTATATCAAGAGAGAACTACAAACGAACTGGTCAACATTAATAAGTGGGAATTCTGGATGAGAATCCAAAGTCATTTGTTATAGCCTGATGGAGCATCCCCGCGGTACAGAACACACCCGGAACAAGCATTTTAGAAAGACCTATTTGTTTTGCAGAGGATCATGTAAACTGGGGACTAATGAGAAAAAATGGCTTGAATCTAAGTTAAACAGCTATTTCCTTTGGTTTTCCTTTTGTAACTTTTCCATATGTTATGCTTAGAGTTATCATCCCAAAAAACCTTTCTTTCATCTCTTTTTTTTCCCCCAAAATCAAAAAAGAAAGTCTGGGTATAAGTAACAGTAGACTCATACCATAATCTTATTGATATTATAAAGGAAAGTAATGGTAAACTCATACCATAATCATATTGATGTTATAAAGGAATCTTACTGTGTCTGTATTCCTGGAAAGTGTGTGTGTGTGTGTGTGTGTGTGTGTA
>NW_016806148.1:6273-11393 GCF_001698545.2 Rhinopithecus bieti
AGTGTAAGTTTTACTTGGTTATAAATAAATTATGATTTGTAGAAGGCTTTTCTTTTTCTTTTATCTTCCTTTTGGCTATGAATAAAATTGATAGCATCTATACCAAACCAAGTATGTAAATAGTCAGAAAAAACAACATAGCCACATCTTTAGGGAAGAAGAAACGTTTTTGTAGTTATATGAAGAGAAAGAGAATATAAAAGAAGTCATTTAATCTTTGGGGTCCAGGAAGATCTCATAGTGGCTCAAAATTTGGGTAAAGAAGGATTGGGTAATGAAATATAAGGATAAGGACCATATCAGAAACAATTACATTTGTATAAGTTCTTGATAAGTATTTGGGTTGCTTTGGGGTACTCATTTATCTTTCATTTGGCCCCTCTTATTTAAAATATTACCATGGTAGGGGACAGAGAAAAAGAAATGTAAGCATTCAAAAATGCACATATTAACTTTTTTTTCAACTTTTATTTTAGATACAGGGGGTAGAAGTGCAGACTTGCTCCATGGGTATATTGCACCCAGAGAGTGAGCATAGTACTCAATGGGTAGTTTTCCCCCCATGACCCCTCTGTCCCTCCACCTTCTATTAGTTTGCAGTGTCTGTTGTTCCCATGTTTATGTCCACATGTGCTGAATATTTAGCTCCCATTTATAAGTGAGAACATGCTGTATTTGATTTTCTGTTCCTGCATTAATTTTCTTAGGATTATGGCCTCCAACTCCATCCATGTTGCTGCAAAGGAAATTATTTCATTCATTTTCATGGCTCTGTAGTACTCCATGGTGGATATGTACCACATTTTCTTTATCCAGTCTACCTTTGATGGACATCTAGGTTGATTGTATGTCTTTGCTACTGTGAATAGTGTGGTGATGAACATACAAGTACATAACAGAATTTACACATAGGAACTTTTTAAAAACTCTATGAAATTTGTAAATGGAAATGTCGTACTGTGGAAAGAAATACAATTGTTTCTGTAAGGGACCCCCTAGGATAACTAAATAAGTCTTTTAAATCTATGTCAATCCCAGCCCTTTATTGCATAGGATTTCCAAGATAGTGCTATTCACTTTTCATTTCTATAAGTCCCTTTGCTATATTGATCTGAGAGAACATGCTAAACAGTCGATGCAAAACCAAGTGCCTAGGTATTTAGCAAACAGTAGAGGCCTAAAAATAACAATACCTTCAAGAGACTCTAACAGGGTGAGTTGCCATAAAATGGCTTAACCAAAGCAAATTGATGTTTTCACACATTTTGCCATTCTCCCTCATCTGGGAAAAATCATTTTAAAATATTTTGTGTCTTGGCCAACATATCACTGACCTTTGCTTTTTGGCATTTCAACTCTGTCCTTTTCACTCTTGTAATAACCGCAGCCTCATTCTATTGAGAGATATGTGGGACATTCAGTATATAATTGAAGTGATAAGTATCACACTAAGATTAAAAAATAAAATAATAACCGTAGTTTTCCAGAAAGGAATGTTGTTACCTCTTCACATGTGAAGAAAGTAACTTATCCCGTTAAGATGGGAAAAAACAGGTGGGGAAAATAGATTTGTAAGATATGCGACAGTCTAGAAAAGTAAGAAAATTTAATTGCCACTTCACTTTCAAAGCTGCAAAGAATGACCGTGTTAGCACACAGGACTTGAAGTCATTTCACCTTCGTGAGAAGAAACCATTTGAATATATTCAATGTTTAAGTGTATTTTATTCCAAATAGTATTTTCTACTTCCTCCTTTCTTAGGTAATTAGTTTTGGGCTGTGTTTCTTCTATGGACATACATTAACATGGATGACTAGAGAATTACACTGTTAAAAGTTGGAGAGCCATGTGGAAATCTGTTAGAAAACTCAGTTCTGTGGTGTCATTCACTGTGTGTGCCCATTCAGTATAAGGAAGGAAAAGGGAAATTCTAAACACCAAATGTTGTGCTTCTCTTAAAAGTGTGCAATGCATATATTTTAATAGAACTGGTTTGCCCATCAAAATAGAGAACGATGACCTTGCTTTATATATGCATGGATGAGTGAACAGTATGTGTATCCCATCAACTTGCCCTGTTAGAGATTTATAACTTATAAATTAATTATATTTTCATTTATGTAAGATACATACATTGAGAATTGTGTGTGACAAGTAATAACAGCTGGACTGAAAGGAATGGGTAGTGGGAAATGGGTCTGAAAGTTTAGTTTGGGACAGGGTTGTTAAAGGCCTTCTAAGTCAAGTGGAGGAACTATTGACTCCATTGTCTTCAATGCAGATATATATCGGTTCAAACTTCCAAGAAGGTCCTTGTCTGGTGGAGATAACGAAGAAAACAACAATTATAGCACAGTGTGTTATGTACAGCGTCAACATCCCCAGGCACATTTTAGAAATGCAAAATCTCGGGCTCCACCACATACCTATTGAATCAGAGTCTTCATTTTAAAAGATCTGTAGATAACTAATCGCACATTGGAGCTCGATAAGCAATAGCATAAAAGAATATGAGAAGGGCATCCAGTAGAATCTGGCTGTGGGTGAGATGTGCAGCAGGGTGAAAGGATGCATATAGGAAGTTTCAGACAGAGAAAACAACATGGTCAGTGGAACAGAAGAATGAAAGTACACGGCAAATTTAGAGACCTGAAGATAGTTTGAAGTGGCTGTAACACAGGAGGCATAGATGAAAATGTGTAAAAGCGACTAAGATATCCTTCAATAGATGAATGGATAAATAAATCATCATACATCTGTACAACAGAATAATATTCAGTAATAAAAGAATGAGCTATTAAGCCAAAGAAAGACATGTATTATTCTTAGTTGCATATTGCAAAGTGAAATAAACCAGTATGAAAAGACTGTATACCGTTTGATTCCATTTATATGACATTCTGGAAAAGGTAAAACTATAGACAGACTGCTGATTGCCAGGGGTTTGGCAACTGCCCCTTAATGAGGTACTTTTAAAATTTGGATTGGCTTCACTGGAATAACTTTTTTGGGAAAGTTATCAATTTTTTTATACTTTAAGTTCTGGGATATATGTGCAGAACTTGCAAGTTTGTTACATAGGTATATATGTGCCATGGTGGTTTGCTGCACCCATCAGCCCATCATCTACATTAGGTATTTCTCCTAATGCTAGCCGTCCCCTGTCCCCCCTACCCACTGCCAGGCCACAGTGTGTGTTGTTCCCCTCCCTGTGTCTGTGTGTTCTCATTGTTCAACTCCCACTTATGAGTGAGAACATGTGGTGTTTGGGTTCTGGTTTTCTATTCTTGTGTTAGGTTACTAAGAATGACGGTTCCCAGTTTCAAGTCTCTTTAACTCACCTATAAGGTGACGTTTATTTCAGCACTCTCTAACACTAGTCAGGATCAATAAATAAGCAGGCTTTTAAATAGGCACTTGAGCATGATGAACAACACAAAATGATACTAATTCCCATTCCCCAATTCCCCCCTTCTTTAATTACCCCAACCTTGACTCCTATGTAAAAGAGTCTTACAAGGTCAGGTGTGTTTCTCCTGGTAGTGGCTATTGCTTGGTGTTGGTAGATTAGATGTCCACAGCTCCTCTTTAGCGATAGCTCAGTGCTCTGGAGAAGTTGTGCTAGCTGAGTGCTCATGGAGGAGTTACTTAATCTATAAAATAGAGATAACAGTAGTAGTTACTTGATTTTTTTTAAATGAAGAATAAATAAGTTTATATATGTACAACATTTAGAACAGTACCTACCATATTGGAAATGCTCGATATATATTAACCATTATGAAAATCATCAATTCCAAGACCCACATCTTATCACAATTTGAATTCTCTGTAGTTAGGACATATTTTACAATTACTGGCATCTTAGATTCAGAGCAATATACTATTATCTGAACACTGTTCTATTTTCTACGTATGAGAGGAAACCATTTGAAGGAGAGAAGAGTTCTATAGAGTAGCCAATACCTGACTCAGTTTTAATTTTCTCTTCCCCTTCACTACTCTACCTTTATGAAGGTTACACAGTCATTAGATGAGAAATGACACTACAAATCAAATGTTTTCTCATTGCTCACAATAATCCAACAAAGTCAGATACTTTTACAACTCCATTTCACAGGCCAATAAATTAAGTTTTACAGAGGTCAGTTAATGTGTTCATGGTCACCAGTGAATAAATTCCTGAACAGCAGCATTCAAACCCAATTAGTCTTTGAAGCATTTGCTAATTCCAGCGTACCTCTAGATCCAGTAGCCTTTCATAATAACTTAACAAAAGAGCTTCTCTGGAGGAATTATAAGCACAAATGTCAATGAGAACAAACCCAATCAATGTTCCATGTTACATTTACAAAACAGAAAACTACTAATTTTATTGAATTGGGCTGATTTGTTTTCTCGTTGAAGGTGACTGTTTGGGGAGCTAAATAATGCTATTTCATTCATTGGGATGCTTTATGCTTGGGATAAATTTACAGCATTGGGATAATATTTATGCTGTAAATATTAACAGAATTAAAGAATTTAACAGGAGGCTAATGTGAGTGCTCTGAGAAGCTATTCTATAAGATTGTTAGACTAGGCAAGTTTTTATTTTATTAGAGCCTTGTTAATTTAAAATATGTTGGAAGTATTGATTCTACCTGTTATTCTAAGCATTTGTATGATATTCGCTACATTTTCTCAGTTTACTACAATTTACTCATTTGTAAAAGAGATGAAGGTGGAGATAAACTATTATAATTTTAGTAGACACAAACATACTGTAATATACTTAGTTTGTATCTTTTTAACTCCTCAAAATTATACTTTGTGATAATTTAAATGAGGGCTTCCCTGGACTAATGTTTATATTGTCTCTGACTATAAAAATATATTACCAAATAGATAAACACCATGAAAAGATTATAAAGAGTATCTTTTAACCTGCTTAACATATTAATCTGCTTCAAGCCTCTTACTAGTACTGTTTACATGTATTGTTCATATATATGCCTAAAATTTTCTAATTGCCCTCACTTTGTTAGCCTCATTAAAATCAGCACCTGTAAGAATATTTTACCACGTTATCTGTTTTCAGAAAATATGCTCCAGTCTTTCTAGAAATCCAGATCAAGAG
>NW_016806148.1:14729-16829 GCF_001698545.2 Rhinopithecus bieti
TTTTATTTTTTGCAGTGTGTTATAATTTGTTCATATTTCATTATAATCCTTTGTTAAAACAATAATTTTATGGAATCAAGGTTAAATAATTAATTTATTATTCCTTTTTCATAGTATTGAGACAGTTTCAATTCTTATTGTAATAATTCATATTCTATTTGTATTATGTTAAATTTGATTAAGTTGCCTAAAATTGAAAGTCACTAGAACAATATTTTACTTTTTGTTCCTAATAAACAGGAATTTTCTTCCTAATAATCTTATAGCCCTATTCTTTAATACTCATATTTAAATTTACATACAGCATTCTTTCAAATATATTAACCACAATCAAAAAATAAAATGGAGGAAGAATAATCTTTTCAACAAATGTTGCTGATATCCATATACATGGACCCTTAACTCATGTCATACACAAAACTGAACTCAAAATGAATCATAGACCTAAATATAGAGCTAATACTATAAAACTCTAACAAACATTGTTTTCTTGGTTCAGCCAATGATTTCCTAGATATGACGTCAAAAACACAAATACCAAAAAATAGATGAATTGCACAACCTCAAAATTAAAAAAAGACTTTTTTGTTGCAAATTATACCATCATACAAGTGAAAAGACAACCCACAGGATGGAAGAAAATATTTGCAAATCATATATCTAATAAGGGGATTTTATCTAGAATAGATAAAGAATTCTTATAATTGAATTTTAAAATGGGCAAATAATTAAATAGTCATTTATCCAAACAGGATATTTAAGTGGCCATAAGTACATGAAAGGATGCTCAACATCATGAGTCATTAGGAAAATATAAATCAAAACCACAATGGATACCACTTCACACCCGCTAGAATGACTGTAATTACAGTCATATTCTAGCAAGAGTTGGTGAGAATATGGAGAAATTGGAGCCATCATACATCGGTGGAAAGGATGTAAAATAGTGCAGCTACTTTGGAAAAACAGCCTCACAGTGTACCAGAATATGGTACAGTATTATCACTCTCTATGTGTTCGAAAGCATGACAGATTTTGAAGAGTACTTATCTATTTAAGTCTTTATTTTCCCAATAGTGAATTCACTTACCTTGGATCATTGGCTGGTTGGTCTCCTCAGAAAGACAGTATAAGGCAAAGCTCAATCTAACTCCAGGTGTCTAGATTAAAATAGACTAGCCTAGTCTAACTTCAATGGAATGAAGTAGATTTACAGTTGACACTTGAACAACACCAGAGTTAGGGGTGTTGACCCCTGAGCGGTCAAAAATCCATGTATAACTTTTGACTTTCCAAAAACATTTAGTACTAATAACCTACTGTTGACTGGAAGTGTTACTGATCACAAAACAGTCGATTAACAGATATTTTATAAGTTATGTGTATTATGTACTGTATCTTTACTGTAGAGTAAGCTAGAGAAAAGAAAATATTAAGAAAATCAGAACGAAAATACATTTACAATACTGTACTGTATTTATTGATACTGTAAGTTTACATTGTTTATTTGATGAATTATCTGTCTGAAATGGCAGCAACTACAGCTGCAGACTTCTGTCTATAGTACATATCAAACAACTCAACTTTTTCTCATAATGTCATGACTTTTCTCAGCTTCTTGGGAGCACTTCCAGCATCACTAGTGACACTTTGTATGGGTCCCATGGTGTTATTCAAGGTGTATGGTATTGCACTAAACATGATGAAAAGTATGCAACAACCATGAGAGATCACTTTTTTTTCTCTTCTTTTTTGAGAGATCACTTTTTTTCTCTTCTTTTTTGAGAGGGAGTCTTGCTCTGTCACCCAGGCTGGAGTGCAGTGGTGCAATCTCGGCTCACTGCAAGCTCTGCCTCCTGGGTTGAAGCGATTCTCCTGCCTCAGCCTCTCCAGTAGGTGGGATTACAGGCGCCCACCACCACACCCGGCTAATTGTTTGTATTTTTAGTAGAGATGGGTTTTCACCATTTTAGTCAGGATGGTCTCGATCTCCTGACCTCGTGATCCGCCCGCGCCTCAAAGTGCTGGGATTACAGGCCTGAGCCACCACGCCCGGCCCAGAGATCTCCCCACTCCTTTTTTTTTTTTTTTTTTTTTTTT
>NW_016806148.1:21119-29820 GCF_001698545.2 Rhinopithecus bieti
AGACAATTGGGAGTAGTTTATAATTCCAATATTAAACTGACAAAAATATTCATTGTGATGACAATTTATTTTCATCTTCTGGAATTCTATTTAATCAGCAGAAGAGTTATAGACGTAAGGATAAATAACATTATGCTAATGCAGGGAATAGCTTCCAACTGCACAATTTATGGGCAGACATTTTGTATCTTAAAAAATTTTGAGTATACCAAGATGTGGAAAGCTTTCCCTCCCAACTTTCTTGGGCCACTCCTCTCCTTCCTTTGCCTGGTGATAGGGGTGGGGAGGTGACTCTTACCCCGCCTTCAGGCAGGTCCAGTCAGTATTCCTCCAGAAAAACTTCCTCGATTACATACCAGTAAGCCATTTCATTGAGAGACCCTTTGCTAGGTACTAGATATACCAAGATGAATATTAAGGAGTCCTTGCCTCTAGGTGCCCACAGATACAGGGAATAAATGAGTATGAGAATTACAATAATGTGATAGGCACTATTCAGAGGGTCTCAGCAAGGCCCCAAAGCAGACACACTGTATAACTCAGGTGAGAACTTGAGTTTTGAAGTCATGAGATAGTTTGATTTGAATCTTACTTCCACCACTAACTAGCTCCATGATCATTGGCAAGATACAGCATCTTCTTGAGCTTCCATTTCCTCATCTCCAAAATGTAGATACTATTATACCAGATGTGTTACCTGACAATTCTGAGGATTGAATTAACTCATGTTTGGATATTCTTTAGGACAACATCTAACACATTGTAAGTGCTCAAAAATAGTAACTACTCTTATTGTTATTTGTTTGTACAAGCTATCTTCAGGCAATCTTTTGTACTTCACACAGAGCCACTGCAATCAACCCCCCAATCACTGCCCTTTCCAATCCAGCCTTAAGGGAGCTAGACACAGCACCCCCCACTACCGACATCACGTTATCTGCTCAGTGAAAAACCTCTTAATCAATCTTGCACATATAAGATAAAGACTAAAACCTGGCGGTTATTATCTAATCAGGTTACTAACAGTTTTTCCACTGCTCCAGGTACGAAAGTATGTATACAGTAACAAATGCTTATAGATCAGGGCTCAGCAACATTCTATAAAGAGCCAGAGAGTAAATAACTGAGGCTTCGAGGGCCATAATTTCTGTGTCACAACTACTCAACTTTGTTGTTGCATTGCCGAAGCAGTCATAAACAATATGTAAAAAATGGATATGACTGTTTTCTAATAAAACTTTACTTATAGAAAAATCTCCTTAGGACATAGTTTGCTGACGCTTCTTAGAGATCTTATAGTATGGTTATATATTATTTCTATATCATAACATAATACAGTGTGAATTCATTGAGGTCTTACACATCTCTGTTTTACACACACACACATATCTATACATACATATATACATATACGTATACACACATTTATATGCACATACACACATATCATTGTGTCTCAATGAATATACTTCTGAACAAGTAAGTTGATGGAAAAATTAAATAGCTCAACAACCATATCTTGATAAAAATATGTATACATAGAAAAGGGGTCAGTTAGGNTCTTCTACCTCAAGTTGCTTTGCTAAACAATGGTATCACTTATAACTTCTTTAAATGAACATGAGAGAATTTCCTGTTGATTTTTGAGCAATGCAATTAATATGTACAAATTCACAATACCCTTAACACTTCTTTGTAACAATTTTTTAAACAGGTGCATGTTTTATACCAAGAAAAGCTAACGAATATAAATATTTATTCTCTCTTACACTGAAACTCTTCTGACAATGTAAATTTACTTATGCTTGTAACAATATACATTTTTGGCATACGTGAACAAGACTTGTCCCCAGTTTAAGTGTAAGTTTTACTTGGTTATAAATAAATTATGATTTGTAGAAGGCTTTTCTTTTCTTTTATCTTCCTTTTGGCTATGAATAAAATTGATAGCATCTATACCAAACCAAGTATGTAAATAGTCAGAAAAAACAACATAGCCACATCTTTAGGGAAGAAGAAACGTTTTTGTAGTTATATGAAGAGAAAGAGAATATAAAAGAAGTCATTTAATCTTTGGGGTCCAGGAAGATCTCATAGTGGCTCAAAATTTGGGTAAAGAAGGATTGGGTAATGAAATATAAGGATAAGGACCATATCAGAAACAATTACATTTGTATAAGTTCTTGATAAGTATTTGGGTTGCTTTGGGGTACTCATTTATCTTTCATTTGGCCCCTCTTATTTAAAATATTACCATGGTAGGGGACAGAGAAAAGAAATGTAAGCATTCAAAATGCACATATTAACTTTTTTTCAACTTTTATTTTAGATACAGGGGTAGAAGTGCAGACTTGCTCCATGGGTATATTGCACCCAGAGAGTGAGCATAGTACTCAATGGGTAGTTTTCCCCCCATGACCCCTCTGTCCCTCCACCTTCTATTAGTTTGCAGTGTCTGTTGTTCCCATGTTTATGTCCACATGTGCTGAATATTTAGCTCCCATTTATAAGTGAGAACATGCTGTATTTGATTTTCTGTTCCTGCATTAATTTTCTTAGGATTATGGCCTCCAACTCCATCCATGTTGCTGCAAAGGAAATTATTTCATTCATTTTCATGGCTCTGTAGTACTCCATGGTGGATATGTACCACATTTTCTTTATCCAGTCTACCTTTGATGGACATCTAGGTTGATTGTATGTCTTTGCTACTGTGAATAGTGTGGTGATGAACATACAAGTACATAACAGAATTTACACATAGGAACTTTTAAAACTCTATGAAATTTGTAAATGGAAATGTCGTACTGTGGAAAGAAATACAATTGTTTCTGTAAGGGACCCCTAGGATAACTAAATAAGTCTTTTAAATCTATGTCAATCCCAGCCCTTTATTGCATAGGATTTCCAAGATAGTGCTATTCACTTTTCATTTCTATAAGTCCCTTTGCTATATTGATCTGAGAGAACATGCTAAACAGTCGATGCAAACCAAGTGCCTAGGTATTTAGCAAACAGTAGAGGCCTAAAAATAACAATACCTTCAAGAGACTCTAACAGGGTGAGTTGCCATAAAATGGCTTAACCAAAGCAAATTGATGTTTTCACACATTTTGCCATTCTCCCTCATCTGGGAAAAATCATTTTAAAATATTTTGTGTCTTGGCCAACATATCACTGACCTTTGCTTTTTGGCATTTCAACTCTGTCCTTTTCACTCTTGTAATAACCGCAGCCTCATTCTATTGAGAGATATGTGGGACATTCAGTATATAATTGAAGTGATAAGTATCACACTAAGATTAAAAAATAAAATAATAACCGTAGTTTTCCAGAAAGGAATGTTGTTACCTCTTCACATGTGAAGAAAGTAACTTATCCCGTTAAGATGGGAAAAAACAGGTGGGGAAAATAGATTTGTAAGATATGCGACAGTCTAGAAAAGTAAGAAAATTTAATTGCCACTTCACTTTCAAAGCTGCAAAGAATGACCGTGTTAGCACACAGGACTTGAAGTCATTTCACCTTCGTGAGAAGAAACCATTTGAATATATTCAATGTTTAAGTGTCTTTTTATTCCAAATAGTATTTTCTACTTCCTCCTTTCTTAGGTAATTAGTTTTGGGCTGTGTTTCTTCTATGGACATACATTAACATGGATGACTAGAGAATTACACTGTTAAAAGTTGGAGAGCCATGTGGAAATCTGTTAGAAAACTCAGTTCTGTGGTGTCATTCACTGTGTGTGCCCATTCAGTATAAGGAAGGAAAAGGGAAATTCTAAACACCAAATGTTGTGCTTCTCTTAAAAGTGTGCAATGCATATATTTTTAATAGAACTGGTTTGCCCATCAAAATAGAGAACGATGACCTTGCTTTATATATGCATGGATGAGTGAACAGTATGTGTATCCCATCAACTTGCCCTGTTAGAGATTTATAACTTATAAATTAATTATATTTTCATTTATGTAAGATACATACATTGAGAATTGTGTGTGACAAGTAATAACAGCTGGACTGAAAGGAATGGGTAGTGGGAAATGGGTCTGAAAGTTTAGTTTGGGACAGGGTTGTTAAAGGCCTTCTAAGTCAAGTGGAGGAACTATTGACTCCATTGTCTTCAATGCAGATATATATCGGTTCAAACTTCCAAGAAGGTCCTTGTCTGGTGGAGATAACGAAGAAAAACAACAATTATAGCACAGTGTGTTATGTACAGCGTCAACATCCCCAGGCACATTTTAGAAATGCAAAAATCTCGGGCTCCACCACATACCTATTGAATCAGAGTCTTCATTTTTAAAAGATCTGTAGATAACTAATCGCACATTGGAGCTCGATAAGCAATAGCATAAAAGAATATGAGAAGGGCATCCAGTAGAATCTGGCTGTGGGTGAGATGTGCAGCAGGGTGAAAGGATGCATATAGGAAGTTTCAGACAGAGAAAACAACATGGTCAGTGGAACAGAAGAATGAAAGTACACGGCAAATTTAGAGACCTGAAGATAGTTTGAAGTGGCTGTAACACAGGAGGCATAGATGAAAATGTGTAAAAGCGACTAAGATATCCTTCAATAGATGAATGGATAAATAAATCATCATACATCTGTACAACAGAATAATATTCAGTAATAAAAAGAATGAGCTATTAAGCCAAAGAAAGACATGTATTATTCTTAGTTGCATATTGCAAAGTGAAATAAACCAGTATGAAAAGACTGTATACCGTTTGATTCCATTTATATGACATTCTGGAAAAGGTAAAACTATAGACAGACTGCTGATTGCCAGGGGTTTGGCAACTGCCCCTTAATGAGGTACTTTTAAAAATTTGGATTGGCTTCACTGGAATAACTTTTTTGGGAAAGTTATCAATTTTTTTATACTTTAAGTTCTGGGATATATGTGCAGAACTTGCAAGTTTGTTACATAGGTATATATGTGCCATGGTGGTTTGCTGCACCCATCAGCCCATCATCTACATTAGGTATTTCTCCTAATGCTAGCCGTCCCCTGTCCCCCCTACCCACTGCCAGGCCACAGTGTGTGTTGTTCCCCTCCCTGTGTCTGTGTGTTCTCATTGTTCAACTCCCACTTATGAGTGAGAACATGTGGTGTTTGGGTTCTGGTTTTCTATTCTTGTGTTAGGTTACTAAGAATGACGGTTCCCAGTTTCAAGTCTCTTTAACTCACCTATAAGGTGACGTTTATTTCAGCACTCTCTAACACTAGTCAGGATCAATAAATAAGCAGGCTTTTTAAATAGGCACTTGAGCATGATGAACAACACAAAATGATACTAATTCCCATTCCCCAATTCCCCCCTTCTTTAATTACCCCCAACCTTGACTCCTATGTAAAAGAGTCTTACAAGGTCAGGTGTGTTTCTCCTGGTAGTGGCTATTGCTTGGTGTTGGTAGATTAGATGTCCACAGCTCCTCTTTAGCGATAGCTCAGTGCTCTGGAGAAGTTGTGCTAGCTGAGTGCTCATGGAGGAGTTACTTAATCTATAAAATAGAGATAACAGTAGTAGTTACTTGATTTTTTTTAAATGAAGAATAAATAAGTTTATATATGTACAACATTTAGAACAGTACCTACCATATTGGAAATGCTCGATATATATTAACCATTATGAAAATCATCAATTCCAAGACCCACATCTTATCACAATTTGAATTCTCTGTAGTTAGGACATATTTTACAATTACTGGCATCTTAGATTCAGAGCAATATACTATTATCTGAACACTGTTCTATTTTTCTACGTATGAGAGGAAACCATTTGAAGGAGAGAAGAGTTCTATAGAGTAGCCAATACCTGACTCAGTTTTAATTTTCTCTTCCCCTTCACTACTCTACCTTTATGAAGGTTACACAGTCATTAGATGAGAAATGACACTACAAATCAAATGTTTTCTCATTGCTCACAATAATCCAACAAAGTCAGATACTTTTACAACTCCATTTCACAGGCCAATAAATTAAGTTTTACAGAGGTCAGTTAATGTGTTCATGGTCACCAGTGAATAAATTCCTGAACAGCAGCATTCAAACCCAATTAGTCTTTGAAGCATTTGCTAATTCCAGCGTACCTCTAGATCCAGTAGCCTTTCATAATAACTTAACAAAAGAGCTTCTCTGGAGGAATTATAAGCACAAATGTCAATGAGAACAAACCCAATCAATGTTCCATGTTACATTTACAAAACAGAAAACTACTAATTTTTATTGAATTGGGCTGATTTGTTTTCTCGTTGAAGGTGACTGTTTGGGGAGCTAAATAATGCTATTTCATTCATTGGGATGCTTTATGCTTGGGATAAATTTACAGCATTGGGATAATATTTATGCTGTAAATATTAACAGAATTAAAGAATTTAACAGGAGGCTAATGTGAGTGCTCTGAGAAGCTATTCTATAAGATTGTTAGACTAGGCAAGTTTTTATTTTATTAGAGCCTTGTTAATTTAAAATATGTTGGAAGTATTGATTCTACCTGTTATTCTAAGCATTTGTATGATATTCGCTACATTTTCTCAGTTTACTACAATTTACTCATTTGTAAAAGAGATGAAGGTGGAGATAAACTATTATAATTTTAGTAGACACAAACATACTGTAATATACTTAGTTTGTATCTTTTTAACTCCTCAAAATTATACTTTGTGATAATTTAAATGAGGGCTTCCCTGGACTAATGTTTATATTGTCTCTGACTATAAAAATATATTACCAAATAGATAAACACCATGAAAAGATTATAAAGAGTATCTTTTAACCTGCTTAACATATTAATCTGCTTCAAGCCTCTTACTAGTACTGTTTACATGTATTGTTCATATATATGCCTAAAATTTTCTAATTGCCCTCACTTTGTTAGCCTCATTAAAATCAGCACCTGTAAGAATATTTTACCACGTTATCTGTTTTCAGAAAATATGCTCCAGTCTTTCTAGAAATCCAGATCAAGAGTTCAGCTTAGTAAAGTTTATATTTAATTTGCTTTATTTTCATACATCATGGCCATCAAATACGATAAGATAAAATGCTCCATGGAGAGCTAAACATTAGGACTAAACAAATACAGAAGTAAGAAAATGGCCATACAGGCTAATTCTTGTGTAAGGAATACACCCAAGTCCCAGGATCTCAGAGACCCTTGAACTCACTAAGAAAATGCATAATTACCCAGTGACTGAGCTAGTTCTAGTCATAATTGAGCGCATATAGTTCATGGAAAAATTAAATGCAAGTACTGAATCCCAGCCACAAAGTTAGCACTCTGTCAATATCCTTGGTAGTTTACTAGAGTCTTTACGCTGGTTATGAAACAGCCGCACTACATGAACAAGTAAATAATCCACATTTCATAAAGGCATTTGTTTTGATGGAAGCTATTTTACTGATTCTGGTTATTCAGCATAAGTTAAGAATAAAATTGAACAAATTAGTTAAATTAATATTAAAAATGCATCTGTCTGTATAGTTATATCACAAGAGAATTTACCAAAAAAGCACACTATTTATACACAGAATAATAAATACATTGATAGACTCCTTGATAACTGAATAGAACTATACTTTGGAAGTGCAAACTGGGAATTGCATGATCCCTAGTATCAAGGGGTTCAAAGCCTAATGAGGACATCAGTGTGGAAAAGCCATCATCGCGTTACAATGTGAAAAATACAGTGATAACGATGGCAAAATCATAAGGGAGCATCCAACTACTAGAAGAATTGCAAAGGTCTTCAGAAAAGAGGCAATGCTTCGGATTGGCCTTAGCACTTAGATTTCACCATACAGTAGGATGGTGACTGTATTAGTCTGTTCTTATGCTGCCAATAAAGGCATACCTGTGAGTGGGTAATTTATAAAGGAAAGAGGTTTAATGGGCTCACAGTTCCACATGGCCGGGGAGACCTCACAATCATGGCAGATGGCAAAGGAGAAGCAAAGGCATGTCTTACATGCTAGCAGACAAGAGAACTTGTGCAGGGGAACTCCCATTTATAAAACCATCAGATCTGGTGAGACTTACTATCATGAGAGCAATATGGGGAAAACTATCCCCATGATTCAATGATCTCCACTTGGCTCTGCCCTTGACACATGGGAATTATTACAATTCAAGGTGAGATTTGGGTGGGGACACAGCCAAACCATATCAGTGACACTAAGAAAACAGACTAAGGCCAAACATAAAGAGTATTTGATCAAATAACAGACAAGGATAACAAATCTACCCTCCTTTCCCTTCATTCAAAATCTTAAACACTGAATATGTATTTATGTAATATGTAATATGAACACACACACACACGTATATATACACATACATATGTGTACACACACCCCTACATCTATAACTTATATCAAGGCATATGACCACACATAGACAAAAAAACTTGGAGAAGGCTGAAGCAGAGAGCCGATGGGATTGTACTGATCAATTTTCTAGGAAAGCATAAATTACCCAAATTAACAGGGAAAGATGTAGAAATATGAATAGATCAAAGATACTAAAATTTCTGATTCTTAAAAGAGACACCAAACAAAACTCACCTATGATGAAGTAATTTGAATAGTCTAATAACTATTAAAGAAAATGAATTTATAGTTTAATAACTCCTGAAAAGATTGTGTCATTTGCTGTGCAGAAACTTTTAACTTGATATGACCCCATTTGTTCAT
>NW_016806148.1:34140-37239 GCF_001698545.2 Rhinopithecus bieti
GATCCACCCGCCTCAGCCTCCCAAAGTGCTGGGATTACAGGCTTGAGCCACCGCGCCCGGCCAAGAGATCACTTTTTACTGCCACCTACAATTTACTGGAGAGAAATTGCTCACAGGGAGAGAATTAGTGTCCCAGGACATTTTAAGCAGATACTTGCAATACTTGAGAACGCCACGATAGCAACAGGAGGTGACTGTGAAATATTACAGTAGTACAGTCTGTAGTACAGTTAATTTTATGCAGTTATGATTTAATACTGCATCTTTACATTTGTTTACATCTCTTTCGACTGCAAATGGTACCATGTATGGTCTGTAAATGTTTGTGTGTGTTAGTTTTGGTAAATTGTAACTGATTAGAATAGATTGTAGTATAATTTATGGTAGTAAATGATAAAATAGACTAGTATCTACATATTTTATGCATTCATGACATACTAAACTTTTCCTTTTTTTTTTTTTATTTCTGGGCTACATAGTTCATCTGCAAGTTGTTTTTTCAAATTGTCACAAATCTCCAAAACATTTTCCACCATATTTATTTTTTAAAATTCAAGTATAAGTGGATCCACACAGTTGAAACCCCTGTTGTTCAAGGCTCAACTGTATTTTATTTTGCGTAATTTCTCGTAGTGGTGAAAGCTGGAAATGCAGACTGTGCTAAAGAAAGGCTGTGTTCCCAGCATGCACCACTACCAGAGCTTTCCTATCTACCCCGTCCTTCAGTGTTTCACTTGTAGTTGCTCCACACTCCCAAGATGAGAGGCACCTTTGTCAGTATCCCATCTATTTCTTTTTCTCTTCTCATTTTTGGGGGATGTTACATTTTAATTAGATAAAGAAAATTGGGGCAGGGGCAGAGATGAAGGGGAAATTAAATTACATTGATTAACTGAATAAAGAGTGTATTAGTTTCCTAAGGCCGCTCTAATAAAATGCCACAAACTGGGTTGTTTAAAACAACATAATTTTTTTTTTCACAGTTCTAGAAGCTAGGAGTCAGACATCAGTGTTTCAGCAAGGCTGTGCTCTTTCCGAAGGCTCTAGGGAAAGATGTGTTCCATTTATCTCTCCTAGCTTCTGATGGTGGCCAGCAGTTCTTAGCATCCTTTGGCTTGCAGAAGCATCACTCCAGTCTCTACCTGCATCTTCATGTGGCATTCTCCTCTCTGTGTCTGTGGCTCTACATTAACTCTCTCTTCTTTTAAGAACTCCAGTCATTGGATTTAAAACCCACACTAGTATTTAGTATAACCCCATCTTAACCAATTAAATCTGCAAAGACTCGATTTCCAAATAAGGTCGTATTCATAGATTTCAGGTGGGTGTGGATTTTTAGGGGTCACTACTCAACCCAGTACAAAAAGTAATATGTGTGATACAGAAGGCTATCCAAGAGTGTGTGTGTGCACATGTGTGTGTGTGTTATAGATCTTAGGAGCAGATTGGGAGAAAAGGAATAGGTATATCTTCAGTATGTACATCACTGAATGCATTCTTTGCTTCAGGCCCCTCACTATTAGGCAAGCAGTATTTTATTTAACCTTTGCTACAGTTCTGTGTCATTGGGTATTGTTAGCTCCATAGATGAGCAAACTAAGGTTTAGGAATCTACCTAAGGTCACACTGTTACTAGGAGTTTCAACTTGGATTCAAATGATGCATTCCTGCCTTCAAAACCCATTAACTTAAACACTTATCTCTACTGCCTAAATGATTTTAAGAAAAAGTGATAGGTTTTAATTATTCAAAGGATAGAAGGGAAAGGAGAAGTCCAAGATGATGCAAGTCCAAGATTGTATAATTAGGGCATTAGCTGGTATCACTAATACATATTAATAAGAGGAGATCATCACAAGGCATGATGTGGATTTTCCTTTTGTTTTTGTTGAGGAATGGAGTGACAGTGGTAAATGATAGTCCAGATGAAAATATATATTGATATAAATAATCTGAGAATTGTATTAAGGGAGATAAATTTGTGGTCTGTATCATCCCTCAGTTCCCACAGCATCATTTTTCGGTAACAGGTGACTAAGCACTTTTCATTTGATTCAGAACCTACATTCACGCATGACGCCACCTGCCTCAAGTGCTGCATGCTGCCACAAAAAATCTCTTTCTCACTCAAACAATGTAGTATTTGTTTTGCTTTGTTCAAATTTATTTAAAATGTATTAATTATAAAAGAATGAAAAAAGTCATTCCCCATGTTTGTGTTTGCTCTTCCTAATGAAATATGTGCAGGTGGATCTAGCTTCAGCCATTTGTTCGTGTCTAATCAGAAGCCACTGTCCCCAGTTTAGCTTTGTTTCAGCCATTACATGCTGTGTCCTCTACAGTGTATACCTAGATGAGTCACTCTTCAGGTGACTTCTTTTTTATTAAGGCTATTTGTAAAAAGCCACAACCACTGCAAAATGAGAGTACTGGATTGGTTTGTTACATTAAAATAATTATTTTCAAGATTAGATGTCGTGACTCTAGCGAGAATATACTAACGAAAACATTGCACGAATGTTTCATGTTGCTTAAAACAAAAAGAAGCTGTGAGGTATCTTTATTAACTATGCAAATTGTAGACAATAGATGTTTTAATGCTTGCAAATATGCTTGATTTTCTTGCTGGTACTTACATTTTATAGCATAATAAGTTTAATGTCTATTATTAGAGCATATTTAAAGTAGTGTTTGACAATGTAAAATTGCTTGCAATTCAGAATATTCTGAGACATCTCCTTACCACTTAAGAAAAAGTCAAGAATATTATTTTTTATAAAAGTATACTTCAAATATTTAATGACCATTTTATTTAATATTCCTTATTATAACATATATTTCAAGAATTTTTTTGGAGGCATAAGTAAGCATTAACAAAACCTAGACTATTTAGAGCCTATTCTTTTGGAAGAGATAGATTTGAGAAAAACAAACTTTTAATTTTTGTAGATGTGACTAGAAGGTTTACCCTTTCCCCCAAAAATGTCTGCCTATTTCATCATATTTCTTTATGCTTTCATTTTCTTTTAATTACTAATTTGCAATGAGCTCCTAGAGAAAAGATACTGACAGTTATTGTGCAACCATGACTTTAGAAGC
>NW_016806148.1:40097-44814 GCF_001698545.2 Rhinopithecus bieti
AAAAAAAAAAAAAAAAAATTATTGAAATGATGGCTTTCGGAGACATTTGATTTTGGAATTATTTCTATCTTGTATTCCACAAATAAGGACAGATTCAAAGGATGGACCTGTGGTGTGGTTCATCATTGGCCCTCAGTATATCCATGTCTCTAAGTGATCTCTGACTTATTAGTCAATGATTAGAAGTCATTAAATTTATGTCAAACAAAGCACTTTTCCATGTATTATCTCATTAGACCTCTCAACAACCTTGGGCAAGCATTATTATCACCAGGTTTATGAATGAAGAAATTACACTGGTATGTTATGAAGTATTACAGCTCCAAGTCAAAGAATAAAGGCTATCTATAGCTCACTCTCTACACAGATTAGTAGCATCTTCTGAGATTCATCATTCCAGTCTAAAATTTCCTCGCTTATTTTTTAAAACAGAGTAAACCTTTCTCAGAACACAATGTGGAAACTCGATATACAAAAGAAATGTGGAACTGTTCTGGTTAAATACACGTGGGATAGGTCCAGACACCAACTTGTTTGACATCCCACTTCACCTCAATAATCTTCCACAATGGTCCCCAATGCACCAATATCCCTAAAAATTCTTGGTGCTCAGTTTGAAAACCACTGGTCTGTATCAGTGAAGATGCAAAGTTCTCCACTTAGGGGACAGATAAGCACAAGTTTAAGTAGTCTTTTATAGCACCCAGGGCATGATTGGCTTTGCCATTAAGTATAAGACCCTAAAGGATTAAAATGCATGGTTTCATTCTACAAGTATGCCTGATGACAATTGGTTGAAACTTATGCAAATATATTTAAGAAATAAAATAATCCATTGGGAAATACTGTTGTTATCTACCAAGTTTTTGAAAACCAGAAGAATTTAGCCATGATAAATTTTTTAGCCATGATAAAAGTCCATGTATATTTATGCACACACGTGCACACACACACTCACTCACACACATAACTATTTGGCGCAGCTAAAACAACCTCTTTAGGCTGATTGCCTATTTACCTTTACTGAAACTTGGCTGTCCTCAAAGGATGTGGATCCTATAACCCTCTAAAACAAAGCTGTACTGTCTTTCTCTAATATTTCAGGACAGATACCTCCCCTTTCTCTCCATTTGCAATTCCAGACCTTGATGTTACCTACTGTTTTGTATTAAAAAAAGAAACAAACATAAAATTCTTTATTCTTTGAGGGGCAAACCATCTGGCCTTTTCTACTTTCTTATTGCTACTCTTTTAATTTTCTTGGTCATTCCCTTCATTAACTGAAGAATATATCGCCTAGTTCCCATTCTTCTTTCACGCTCTAGTCAGTGTTATTATTTTGGCAATTGCAACATCCAAGTGGCTAAAAACTCACTCTGAATTCTTTGACCCGTCCTCCTTACCATTGACCTATTCCATCCCTCCACACCAGCTTGAACCAGGGCCTCAAAATCTGCACTAACTCCAAAATCAACATTTGAAATATTCTACTTCCGAACCATAGCCTTCTTGCCATCCAGATATTTTGCTCTAAAACTTAAACTACAACAATTATTACCTCCAGTCCATTGTTTCTATTGATAGATTGATTGTTCTTTATCTACCATTTCCCTTTTTATCACTTTCATCCTGACTAACCTAATCCCATTGGTCCTTTATAAAAAAAGGACTTCCATCTCATTTCGTTGTATTTCCCTTGAAAACCCCCTAACCTACTTAAACCAACCATTTACCTTTTCCATCCCAGCCACTTTGCTGGAGAGGATCATGAAGCCAGGCAGGTTTCTTTCACGTTAACTTCCTTAGCTCTAACCTAAACAGACCCTTTGCAAGCTCAGTAACTCTGTATTATTCAAGTCCTCAAATAACTAGTTTAGTCCTTCTCTTCCCTCTTTAAATCTCCTTACTTGTATCCTTCCTCGTTACTCCGAGATTATGACCTCATCTCATGCTTTCTTAAGAAAATAATAAATGTTAAGTGGGAATTCCATCTTCCTTCCACTACCAAATTATGAACCTACTGCATCTCATCTTTTTTCCTGTTATGTCCTTCTGCATGTTCTCTTTGTTTCATCCGCTAGAAAACAATCTCCATGAGGAAAGACAGTGTCTGTTCTCTTTTTACCATAGATATACCTCAAGCTTTGTACAATGCTTAGTGTAGTATACACTTCGGTATATTATTTATATTTGTATGTGTGTGTTTGTAAGAGAGAGAAAGACAGAAAAAGGGGGTGCATGTATGCTACACGTCTTGTCTTGGCTTAGAAAATCTAATAACCAAAACCCTTTCATATTGCCCTCTGATATTTTAACTGAATATCTCATAAAAGATTATGGCATTCCAAGGTATAATGCTACCTCTTCATTTCAGGAAGAGTGCCAAGCGGCCAGGTTATCATGCAGACAAGATAGAGAAATTATTCCTAGTCTTCTATGATAATCAAAACTGCTGAATTTAACATCCCGTACGTAGTAAGAATAATAAGCCTATAATGTACTCACCGAGCTCTGAAATTGCATTCATTTAGAGCATTAATTTTCCAGAATTATTTCAGTTGATTCTAACATTAATAAAAGTGCATTACCTGTTTTAATAATTTGGGAGGAAAGAAGAATTAGTCTGGCTCCTAATCTGCACATGGAGTGCATGAGCACTGCGGAGCATATAAGTGAATCTTGCAACGACAAAGTGTCCTCTTACATGCAATTCAAACAGAAATGAAAATCTGAAGCGACTAGATTTGCTTCAAATATGAACACTGTGCCTTAAGAGTACATTATGATTTTTAAATTTTGAATTGGAGTTGTTTCCAGAATCCTGCTTAAAGACCCTGCTGGAGATCTGTGGTCTCCAAATAACCCAAAACAAAGTAGCTGGTTATAAAGATGTGGAAGAAAGCCAGGTTCTAGGAAGAGAGACTAAGACAACAGACAGGTTCTAGAAGGAGGCAAGGGACCTTGGAGGTCCCCAACAAGCTAGTGGTTAAAAATATAGCTGGAATACATAAAGGTCAGTATCAGTGTAAATCAGACTAGTCTTTCTTAACATTTCTCAAAAGTGGGAGAGCTAGAGGAAGTATTTGCTTTGCAAAGGGCATCTTTGGCAGACTGCTTCCGGGGTTAACAGAGAGGCTGTAATGATGTCGAGAAAGTAAGTCATTAAACAAAGTGTGATTTGATACTTTAAAAGGAAAGGCCAGGCATGGTGGCTCAGCTGGGTGCAGTGGCTCCCACCTGTAATCCTAGCACTTTGGGAGGCTCAGGCAGGTGGTCATCTGAAGTCAGGAGTTCGTGAGCAGCCTGGCCAAGGTGGCGAAACCTGGTCTCTACTAAAAATACAAAAATTAGACGGGTGTGATGGCACGTGCCTGTAGTCCCAGCTACTACAGAAGGAGGCTGAGGCACGAGAATCCCTTGAACCCGGGAGGCAGAGGTTGTAGTGAACCAAGATCATGCCCCTGCACTGCAGCCTGGGTGATAGTGTGAGACTCCATCTCAAAATGAATAAATAAATAAACCAAAGGAAAGCAGAATTTTACTGTGAAAAAAATCCTAATGGGTTGTGGGGTTGTTCTTACTGGTTTAGAAATGTGATCTCAGCCTACTCACTCATGAAATATCTCTTTGGTCCTCTTAATGAAACTCCAACTATAATTACCTTTTTTTCCTCATGAAAAAACCTTTGTGAATATAGTGTTAGATATGCTGCACTGTATTTATTATTCATTTAAGCTTCATAAACATCATCATACCTGAGATATACTTTCTCTAAGTAAAAGAAAAAAATAGATAGTATTCGGAACAGAACTTCCTTCTGACGTATCCCTGTCATTTCTTTTCTGTAGTCTCAAACATACTGATACTTCTCTTCACGGTAGTGATTTGTGGAGGGATTCACTGTTCTGTAATTACTCTAATCTGATAGCAAAATTTTGTGTGCATGTACATTTTCCCTTTTGGGGAGATAAGTAATAAGGCATTTGGGGACTTTCCTCCCCCATAGGGAAGAATTTGATAACTTTCATCAAATTCTCAAAGGGGTCTGTGGCCTGAAACAGATTGAAGACCTTTACTAAAATATCCTTTAAGACTCTCCAAGACAACATGGTGAAATCAACCACTTTTGTCTTTACTGCATCCAGTTTCCCTGTGCCTGTCCTCTTGTACACAGTTCCTTCATGATCTCTGCTACGTTTCCTTTTTTTTAAAAAATAAATTCTCCAGTCTTGCTTCATTATAAGGCCAATGCCACTATTGACAGCTTAAAATGGTATTGATGATGTTTTAAACAAGTTGAGTGTTAAAGAACTGATATAGTTGAATATTTCTCCCCTTCAGATCTCATTCTGAATTGTTATCCCCAGGGTTGGAGGTGGGGCCTGGTGGGAGGTGTTTGGGCCATGGGGACCCATCCCTCATGAATGGCTTGATGCAGTAATGAGTGACTTCGCTTTCTATTAGTTCACAGCAATGCTGGTTATAAAAAAAAATCTGGCGCCTCCCTCCCCTTTCTTGCTCCCTCTCCCGCTATGTGCCACTCCTGCTCCCTCTTCACTTTCCAGTGAGAGTAAAATCTTCCTGAGGTCCTGACCAGAAGCAGGTGCTGGCGCCATGCTTTTTGTATAGCCCACAGAACTATGAGCCAAGTAAATCTCTTTTCTTTATAAATTACCCAGTCTCAGATGTTCCTTTATAGCAATGCAGAACAGACTAA
>NW_016806148.1:45069-73886 GCF_001698545.2 Rhinopithecus bieti
CAAGATCACTTGATAGAAATTTTAAAAATTCAAGGTTACTTTAACTTCAATTTTACTTGTGAGGACAGGCCATTCTTAATGTTAAATCTTTATCCTCCACTAAAGAATAGAGATTTTTTTTTTTTCCAGGAAGCCTTAATTTTTGAGTTCCAGAGTTCCATTTTCTGCTTTCTCATTGAATAGCCACTTCCTACAATATAATTAAATAGCAACAAAAGTAATTTACAGCTGTATAAGAGCTTCTCCTTTTTTGTAAAACACAATAACCAGTCCTTTTAACTTGTATCTATCAAATGCCTACTGTGTGAAAAATTATAAGGTCCAGTGAGATAAATAATATGAATGTTTTGTAACCTGGTAATACTATTTGATATTTAAATTAGATTGAGAAAAGAAGAAATAGTGTTTAACAGAAGCTGTGTGTGCCTCATCCGGATTCCCTTTATTGGGCCAGGCCATCTACCCCCTAGCTTCTGTGGTGCTGACTGCCAACAGTTCACATTCACTTCTCCAGAGGATTGCCCCATTCATGAAAGTCTGGGAAGCTCTGCCTCCATTTTCCATTGCGGTCCTTGGCAAAAGTCTTATCAATATGGAGATACAAAAGCCCACCTTGCTTTCTTTAAGGTGGGAAAAACTCAGTGGTACGGTTGATGCTCCAGAGCTCCCTGTGGGATCAGGCTGAGGCTAGCCTTCTAAAATCTTGTCTTTGCCTAGCTCTTTCCCCTGCCCTGTCTTTCTAAACCCATTCCCTTACAGGTTTCTCCTGAAAAACCTCCCTCAGGAAATTACTTAGACAAAAGTCCTTATCTCTGGCTGCCCTTTCAGGGAATCTGACTGAAGACAGAGTGGAAGCAGTGCTTTTACAAACTACTTTTTCTTTATTCTATAGTAATTGTAGAATCACCAGACTATAGAGTTGCCAAAGACCTTAGGATTTACCATCTTTGCCTCTTACATATGGGTAATGAGGCCCACTAAGTGGCTTTAAAAAAAAAGCCAAAAAATAGTTTAGGACAGAACATAAAACACAGATCTGCTGATTTCCAGCCCTGTGGCCTTCAAATAATCATTACAGTTAAGACTATATACTTCCTTTTATGAATCCATGAGTGAGCAGTAAGACTTCTTATATAAATATACATAAATTTGTTTATTCAGCAAAGGATTATGAAACAAAGACCATTCAAATTTGCAATGTTTAGTAATACTCTGGAAAACCCATATTATTAATTACCGGCAACATTTTGCCCCTTTCAAAATAAATATTTTATTCTTCAGATTTTAAATGTTTTTTCTTTTCCTTTTTTTTTTTTTTTGAGATAGAGTCTCGCATTGTCACCTGAGCTGGTCTGCAATGGCGCGATCTTGGCTCACTGCAACCTCCGCCTCCCAGGTTCAAGTGATTCTCCTGCCTCAGCCTCCTGAGTAGCTGGGATTACAAGTGTGCACCACCATGCCCAGCTAATTTTTGTATTTTTAGTAGAGACGGGTTTCACTGTGTTGGCAAGGCTGGTCTCGAACTCCTGACCTCATGATCCACCCGCCTTGGCCTCCCAAAGTGCTGTGATTACAGGCGTGAGCCACCGTGCCCATCCTGTTTTTTCTAAAAATACCTCAGTGTTTTTAGATTGACTCAGGACTGATCTCCTACATATCGGGAAGATACTGAATCCTATAGAAATTTAATTATCATGCAAAGCATGCCTACTTGTGTTCTGGTACACGACCTTTAGAATTTGTCCTTTTCTGTGATCCTTTTAAAACCACTTAAGAAAACTGAAAATGTTGGCAATGTTAATACCTATTAACATCACGTTTGCTTATTAAATAAGAAAAGTATGTGAGCTAAAGCAGACAAAAGAAGACGGTCAACCTTGTTAAGTACAGATACTGAAGGAGAAGCTTTTTATCTCCTCTAAGGCAAAGTTGCCATGTTCAGCAGGCCCTCAGCATCCCCTGAAATGAACCTACGTTGCATCTTATCATTCTGAGTGTTGGAGCGGCTGTTGATAATGCAATCTGTTATGGTAGGCTAATAGTTAAAGGCTAAATTGCTGCTCCTGTCCTTGTGTAAATGTGAGTGCCTGACTGGGGCCTTATGGAATCACAGACAGCTCTTCTAAGCTGACAGGTGAAGTGGCTTTATAGTAGCCAGGGCTTAGAGAGGCCAACAAACTGTTTAAACAGAGTTGCCAGCAGGGGAGCTCTTAAAACAGGCCTGGACAAACTGCATCTGCCAGGGAAACACTTGCTTAATGCAGAGAAAATTAAGAGAAAGTGCTTTCCAATTTCAGGCAAAGCATATACATTTGTAAAGAGCCAGAAGAGCAAGTCAGAGTGGGCCAGTGAGTGCTAACGATGTAAGAAATCTTTGGCAGTTCTTATTCACAGAGCAGTGGCAGAGAATCAGAGAGACAATCTGGATATTCCCAGGATGTCCTGAGCTCCAATTAAAGCATAGCTTTATGGATTGAACTGGATAGAAAGAGTCAGGAATTGAGGCTTTAAAATTGCTGAAGTTTTGTAATTTCTCTTCAAGTAAAATTCCAGAATGATTGGATCTTCCATTTATGGAGAAGTTTTCCTTCACTATCTATACATAGCCAAGTCAAAGCCCTTGTTTCTCCTTTTCTTTATCTCACACACTTAAGTGATTTGTCTAACAAACCCTGAAGTTCATAGTATCAGATGTTGATGATAACACTTTAGGTTTCTGTGAACTGGGTATAGCAAGCATCACAGCAAAAATACCAATTCTAACAGTCTTATATAGAACAAAAGAATGATTACCTAGATATTAGCAGACAACATTTCAAAATTTCTGAGTCTAATGTAATGAGATTTGGATGGAGGGTGGATATCAAAAATTAACAAGACCAAGTCAGGACTGATATACAATCTGGGAGAATACTGAGTCCTATTCAAATTCAATTATTATGCAAAACATGTCCATGTTGCTAAGTTTTTATTATTTTGCACTTTGCTAAGTCATTGTTACATTGAGACTGATCTCAAATCTAAAATTATCCAAGGCACACCACTTGTAAACCAATAAGATAATATGTGTGCACCCCAAGAAAAGATGATGATCTATAGTGATTGATTAACTGTTGCATACTTGCTGCGAGTATGAAGTCGATACTGTCTGAACTCCCTTTTTCCCCTAACATAGCGTAAAGAATATCCTTCAAAATTCATTCTGACCTGAAGTCCCATGATTCCTTCACACCGATTCTTCTGAAAGAACAGACTGTAGTGAGTTTAGGCAAGTATTTATATGGGTGAAGTGTTTCTTTTAGGGATCACTCTTATATCTTGCAATCTTTCAACTTTGTCTTGCTTCTCACTTCCCAGATATGATATGTAAATGGACCAGAAAAGAGTGGGGTAGCTTTCTGACTTTATAACTTCACAGTGAAGATAAAGGATAGATGTGTGATAGTATATTCTCCTTAGTTTGGCAACCGTTTAGATGCCAAATCTTCTCCCATCTTAACTCATATGAGAATAATAAAAGTCATTTAAATGGAGGTTGCCATGTATTCATTTATTCAAGAAAATTTTGTTGAACACTTAGTGAGTACAAGGTACCATATTAAGGTGGAAAGGTAAGTAAGACAAGTACAGCTGTTTTCCTCATTGAGCTTATGCTCTAGCATCCTTACTAATTCAGTATCTAAAATAGCTAATCACGTGGGCTGTATAATGTAGCATCCATTAGAAGCACTCCAAGAGGCTTGGCTGGGGGGCATTTGTAGGTCGCTCAAAAGAAATATTAACTCCTTCTAGGCTTTATTCAGCAAGTCAAACTTAACACCTTCAATACAGGCAATTAGGATCAAAAGGTGTTAAAGCACTTCAGGCACAAAGCCATCTATCAAATTAAATTACTTAATCTTTCAACTGGTTGCTTTTAAAGTAAATGACCCTCAAAAGTTATTGGACATTAGTGTGGCCTAATGTTCAAATATAGTTTAATATCTAAATATTGATATTCTAAACAGATCACACTCTCCCTCCCAAGAAATGTATCCTTGATTTTAGACTTTTCCCCTTAAGAGATATTTAAAAATAGGTATCTCCTCTTCCTACAGAGTACAGGGCCATTTTTTTTAGAGTAGTCATTATTATGCCATTATAAATGGAAATTGTGCATTATGAACTGAACAATTCCAGGAATTCTATGTTGGCTTGGGTTCTCCCAAAAGTATATCACGAGACAAGAAGTGGGTTCGGGTAGTTAATTATAAGAAGTGCATTCAAGAAAGGAGGGGAAGTGAGACAGAGAAGGGAAAAATCCCTAAAAGAATTTTAATAAGCAGGTTATCTCAGTGGACTCCTAGGCCTCAGTCCTATTGAGGACCCTCTGAGGAACCATGTAGAGCGTGCTTCAGAATAATTCCATCAAAGAACAAAGTAATACAAAATATTTATCTGCCAACTCTCAGCCATTATTGGTTGAGGGTAATCCCTAGGGTGAGTAAGTTTCAGAGGCTTCTAGGCTTCCCAACAAGCAGGCTGGGCAAGCTCCCACAGTTGCAGAGAAAGCCCTTGCATGGAGAAGCAGTGAAAAGAGGCGCTTGCAGTGGATAGTTATCAGCATACTAGGAAGTGTTCAGTACACCTACATGTTTATTTAAAGGTGGGCTGAGGGGACATGAGGTGGAGCATCCCCAGCATTGGTACACCCTGCAGACAAATTGTTGTAAACTGGATTTGCTTTAAAAAGAACCATGATCGGCTAACATTTGACAAAATGTTGGTCCATAGGCTTACGTGGAAATAACACTTTGTTTTCTGCAATGCGTCCAAAGAAAATTTGTATGCATGTAGATTTTTAGCACTTAAACTATCTTATCACAGTAATGTTTATTTCATCATATCAAAAACTGCATACCATCATTTCTTCTTGCCCATGCCTGTGATTTTTCTGAGGGCTAAGAGGAAAGGGGTATTCCATGGAGTAGTTCGCCTCTACAACAGAAAAAACGAGGGAAGTTAAGTTCAGGGTGCCGTTCATGCCACATTTATTCATTGATGATAACAATACCCTGTGCTTCTTTACCAGCTTTTCCCATTTGGCCTGATGACAACATCCTTGGAGTGTCAGAGAAGTTAATATGACCTTTATTTTACAGCTGAAGAAACTTTGTTTTGTTAAAACCATGAATTGCGCACTTGGGTTAGATGTTCTTCCTTAGGATATTTTAGTTAATCTTGCTCAGAAACTTGGAATATTTTCGTCCTTGTTTTACTGATGAAAATTCTCATCAGGGCCTGGTGGAGTTCCCATGAGGCAAGAAAGTCTGGTAGCAAGACCCAGTTCCTGAAGCTTTAACTTCAGTGTTCATTACCCTGAAACACTTGACTTTTCCAGGTTGTCACCAGTTTCCCCTCAATGTTCCCCAACAGATATCTAGTCTTACATGTTACATCTTTCATAGGACCTTGCACGGTACCAAATTTGTTGAGTGAGTACATTCTACACAGTCACAACACACTGAAGATATTTTTTATCTGAGAAAACTTGACCTCCATCCAGATGAGAGTTGATTTGATTAAAAGCTTCATGGAACAACACCCACTGATTAATCAATGTTTTATGTCATCTGCTTTCTACCAAGTTTCACTTGGTTAGTTACGCCTGGGTGTTCTACTTAATGACCTAGGCTCCAAGGCCACATGTGAACTGGCTTTTCCTTGTGTCTACAGCCTCATCTCACAGGGAGCTCCCTCTCATTCTCTCAGGTCTAGCCACATTGGCCTCCTGTTCATCTCTCTTACATGCCGTGCTCTGTCTCATCAGTGCAGCATTGAACATGCTGCTTCCTCTACCAACAATGTTGTTGCCCTATGTCATCACCAAGTAAACTCATGCTTATGCTTCAGATCTCAGCTCAAGCATCATTTTTCAGGAAATCTTCTCTAACTTATCCTCTGTAGACTCTAATAACACTGTGTGTCTCTTTGTTGCTATTATTAGAACTTTATAATTTATGTGTGTGTGTGTGTGTGTGTGTGTGTGTTGTGTGTGTGTATGTGAAGATTTAATCAATATCTGTCTCTCATACCATCTTGTCTTGTCTGATCCGTTACAGCAAAATCCTTATTTGTTTGGACTTACCAATGTACCCCCCAGCACCTAGCAGCAGCTACCATAGGGCCTTACACATGGCAAACACTCAATAAATTATGTCTTGAATACAATATATCCATCTATAGTAATAATTCCTCTGAGTTGGACCTAGAGTGTTTTTCTCAGCCCTAGTGTTTCTCACTTAGGTAAGTATTGCCCCACCCTGGGGGGATTTGGAAATATCTAAGGGTGTTTTCTGGTTGTCAGGATGACTAAGTGCAACTAATGGGATTTGGTGGCAGAAGGGATAACGATCATGTCACGTGTGGATAGTCTATCCAAGAAATAATTGTTTCACCCAAAATACCAGTAGGACCCTGTGAAACACTGCCAGAAAGATTATGTATTGCAACAGTAGGCATCTAAAGTGTCTAAAAATTGTGGAGTTTTGGGCTTTTAAAAGTCTTTATGATATAACTGTACATATTTATGGGGTACCGTGTGATTATTTACATGACTTATACAGTGTATAGGCACAAGTTTATGTGTGGATGTGCATATGTGTGTGTGACCGATCTTTTTAGTTAATCTTATGTCAATTAGTAGTTAGTTTACAGATTATTTTCCCAAGTGGTGTCAGAAAGAAGGGCTGCAGGGAAGCAGAAGGAAATGGTGATAGGAAAACTGACAGATCAGAAATGTTAAACCTAATAATGACCAGGGGGCCCCATGTTAATCTGATTTATACTGCTGATATTTTCCTTTATATTTCCTAAGTTCTTTCTTGCTTTTCTGTTTTATCTGACTTTTATTTATTCTCCAGGTTAACTCCCCATTCTGACACGTTCATGTGTTTGCTTTCTTCCTTTTAGTTCAAATAGAGAACTGAGATTAGTTTTCAGTACTGTTTGTGTCCAGAGTCACAGCCTGTGGTTGCGATAGAGAAGCTTGGTAAAGCCTATGTCAGTGTTTCCGTTATACCATGAGAGCAATCCAAATGTCAGTGGTAAAGTTTCCCTTACTAGACTGAAAAAAATCATTTTCATCATACCTTTCCTGCATCAGATGCCTGGAAAAACACGGGGCAGTGATGAAAAGTACTGTAACATAATGGGACAAAGCACTAGATGGGGACTCCAGACACTGGGGAGCCCTACTGACCAACTCTAAATCATTTAACCTCTTTTGACCCTGGTTTTACCATTTTAAAATAATCAGAAGACCAGACAAGATAGCCTCTAGGGTCCTTTTCTGATCTCAAATTGAGTTTTCAAGTTTGACAAGGAATAAGGGAGGAGAAAAAAGATATAGGAGATGTTAAGATGTTATCTTGGAAACTAGGTAAAAGTATTCCTCACCATGTATGAAATTGTGAATCGTGTCTTATTTCTTTGGAATAGTACAGAAGCTTCTATTCTGGAATAGAACAGCTAGTATACTACCAAGACTTTTCAAGGAGCAAGAATGGAGCTCCCTGGAGAACTGACTGAACATGGCTTCAGAGGCAGTATCCATATACGTAACTACATAAGTGGTTAAGTGGGCCATGGGGATAAAGCCATGCTTTAATCCCACTTTCTGAGTGTCTCTATACACCAGGCTTGTGCTTATCCACTCTAAACGATTGTTTCCTCAAGTGGAAAATGGGAACGATGGTAGCACCCACTTCACAGGATTGTGATAGCTAAGTGAACAAATGTCACATGAAAACATGTCTTAGCACATGGTAAGTGCTCCATAAATAATTGATGTGATTACTATTAGCAAGCTACACTGATCAAGAATGGAACCATTTAATAAATGATTCTTTGGTTACTAGAATTCTGTCCCCACTGCAGCCCACCTCTTGCGGAATGGCTGATAAATACTTGCATGAAATAGCCACTCAAATGACTGCTACCAGTCAAATGCTGAGAAAAGATATGTTTGAAAAGGTATTGCTTACTACTTTTTATTGAAAAGGTATGATTACTTTTTATAAATTTATTTCTGCTCTCAAAACTGCTACAGATGGTTCTGACTTTTAAATTAATCACAGTGATCTAGGAAAAGGCCACATTTACTGTTTAGTCTATCATGGATCATGGATTATGGACCCTCATATGTGACTCACTGATAATTTTCTTTGATTATTCCTTCCAGAGACATAAAGACAAAAACTGCCCTCACTTTTACTGTATTTTGACCTGGACCAGTCTACATTTATATGAATAGCTACAAAGCAGCTTTCAGTACAAGGCTGTAGGGTAGGCTCAGATTTGGCCTCTCCATTAATTAGTACCATTAGCTGGGCAGGCAGCTGCCAAAGGGACTTTCTCCACACTCCCATGAGTTGGTCACAGAGACGTTACTGTAATTTTTTTTACTCATCACAGTGATTAATTGCTGCACTGAGTTCATAATTTCTCCTGGGAGTTAACCCCTAGCTTGGGATAAACTCTAAGATTTTGTCAAATGCTCCCGTTCTAAGATTGGAATATTGTTGAATCATCCTGTCAGATGATTCCAGATTTTAAAAGTTCAGAGCACTCTAATATTCAGATAATTATATACACATTGTTTTCAATCTTCTTCTGCTTTATGATCCTTGTTTATATTTCTTTGTGTCATTCTTTTCAGTAATTATTTCCATCATTTCTTAAGCATAAACTTATTCTCACTAGCTGTGTGGTAGTGTTTCAATAGAGCTTGTCATTTCTAGGCAAGCTCTTCTAATAATATTTTATATTTTTAATTTAGCTCATTATATTTTGCTGTAATATGGATTTCATTGGTTTTTTAAATGAGTTTAGTTTGTTGTAATATAAGGTTAATTCTGTTACGTGCCAGAATTATGCATTTGACAGTTTTACATGGAATTATTTCAATTGGCAAATTAAATAAACTCATACTATAGCCTCAGTATTAGTATTCTTAATGGATACACTTTTTAAAAGTGAAGATAAATTCCCTGACCTAAATAGTTAGGCAGTAAATGAGACACGTAGAGCAAAATCAGTATTTCGTTTCTTTGAAACTTTATTGTGACTTGAAACAGTGTAACAAAATACCAGTCTAATGCCATATTACTAATTTTACCAGTGCTGTAATTTTTAAATAGTAAATATACACTTTACTGATTAATGACTTGAGCCACTTACTCTTCATCAATGTAAAACTACTCTTCAAGCTTCCCATTCCACCTCTGCTGTATCACTTACTTTCAATAAGCTCATCTCTCATTTAATTTAAAATGTAAGGTACTACATTCAATAGCTCTCTACATAAATTGTTTTTAACTAGATTGATTTATGCCTATGTAGGTATAAATAAGGACTTGAAGTTACTTGTGTGATAAATAACAAATAAAATATAAATTGTTGAACAGATCAATGGAAGAGGACATAAGAGTGGAGTAATAAAATAAAACCAGAAGATACAATTAGTTTAAGAAATGCCTACTGTAAAATGCCATCAAATCACTAGAAGTAGAATGTAGATTTGGCTCTAGCTTCCCAGTAGCCAAAGCAAAAACAACTGCATTATTTGCAAGATTGTTTTTGTAATATGTTTTAAAGTTTTGGTTCACAAAAGAATCTTTTCCTGATATGAGCATGAACTGATTTTTCTCTTGAGAGTCCTAATGAACAGCTTGTTACAGGATATGAAACACATTTTCCTCAACATCACCCTGACAATAATTTCGAGGGGAAGTTTCTGTATTTTTTTTCTCACAAATGTGAATTATAGCAGTAATGCCCAAGCAATATTCAGTAACACCAGTTGTACATGTAACCAAAGCAATGGAATACAAGTTTGGGAACAATGACATTACATGTTTTACCCAAGAATAATATTTGGCTACTCCAGAAGAATGAATGACCTTTATATTCTTCATTCACAGATACATATTTATGTGAATAAAATAGAATTCAAGTACAACACTATTATATTTTATTTTATTTTTTCAGCCACCTGTGATTTGGGGTTCAAAGTATTGGCAAGGACACCTGAATTTTTCTCTAATATACTCTGAGATGGCTTTTTTTGAAGTGTTTTTGTTTTGTTTTGTTTTGTTTTGTTTTGTTTTGAGATGGGGTCTCACTCTGTCACCCAGGCTGGAGTGCAGTGGCGCGATCTCGGCTCACTGTAACCTCTGCCCCCTGAGCTCAAGAGATCCTCCTTCCTCAGCCTCCCAAGTAGCTGGGGCCACAGATGCACGCCACCACGCCGACTACGTTTTTTAATTTTTGGTAGAGATAGCATTTCATCATGTTGTCCTTGCTTGTCTGGAACTCCTGGCCTCAAGTGATCTGTCCGTCTCAGCCTCCCAAAATGCTGAGGTTACAGGTGTGAGCCACTGCACCCAGTCAGCTTTTTGAAATTTTGATACAATAATTACCTGGAGTAAACAAGGTGGTGATGCAGGAATACCTGAATAGTGCGGAAGGCTTAAGGAAGTAGAATGTTAGAATAGATTTATTTTGTGGTCACAGTGAACCCACCACCTGACCATATTCCTCAGAGGGGTCAAAGGACAGTTCCTTCACTCAGGCAATAAGAAATGGCAATGATCAATGAAATGTTCTCTGAAGGCTGGGGCAGACAGAAAGACATGCTGCCATGCAATTGGACCTGCTAATATCAATGGAGAAAAGAGGGAAATTCTGGAATCGTAGAGGCCAAAAGCAACACGTAACCTTCAGAGGCAAGGCAGTCTTTGTCTCAGATGCTGATTTTTGGGAAACCCTCAGATAAGACAATGATAAAGGCAAAACCAACTCATTTTAGTGGATTATTTTATTTTTATTGCTATGTAATAATTGTACATATTGGGGGGGTACATGTGATATTTTGATACATGCATACAATGTGTAATGATCAAATAAGAGTATTTAGGATACCCATCACCTCAAACATTTATCGTTTCTTTGTGTTGGGAACATATCACATTTTCTTTTCTAGCTATGTTGAAATATACAGTAAATTATTGTTAACTATGCAATATAGAATTACTTGCTACTTTACTTATTTCTTAACACTTTCAACTTTAAATTCACTTAAAATGTTATGACCTAGGAAGGCCTACATATTTTCATTATGACAGTACAGCACTTCATCATTTAGTAAGTCTTTTTTTCTGGTTTCTTCTCCCTGCCTCCCCATTTTTAATAATTGAAACCACTTTGCTTTTGATCATCCCAAGCACTTAAGTGACATAAGTCTTTCAGCTTCTGGATGAATAATGTATTTGTAATATTCATAACTACATATAAAATAAACAGCCCATTTGTTTCTATTAATGTAGTCATTTTGAAGTCTGTCCTTCCTCTCAGATTCTTTTGCCAATTTAAAAGTGAAAAAATATATATAGAAATTGATTCAGTCTTAATGACTCCCACTTAATTCTTCAAACTGGAAGGTAGCTGGGTAAATGACTCACTATGGAACTGTTTTTTTACCATTACAGATGTGCTTCAGCTACTCTCCGTAAAATACCTTTATAAAACACCTAATATGTGCCCAGTATAATGCTAATTTAAAAAGAACTCCTGGTCGGGCGTGGTGGCTCACGCCTATAATCCCAGCACTTTGGGAGGCCAAGGCAGGTTGGTCATCTGAGGTCAGGAGTTCAAGACCAGCCTGACCAGCATGGTGAAATCCCATCTCTTCTAAAAATACAAAAACATTAGCTGGGCGTGATGGAGGGCACCTGTAGTCCCAGCTACTCAGGAGGCTGAAACAAGAGAATCTCTTGAACCCAGAAGGTAAAGGTTGCAGTGAGCCAAGATTGCGCCACTGCCCTCTAGCCTGGGCGACAGAGTGAAACTCCATTTCAAAAAAATGAACGAACAAACAAACAACAACAATAACAGAAAAAACAAAAACTCCTATCCTTAAAGCTACTCATGAGTGGATATAAATTTTATATAGACATCCCCAAAGATGTAAGTACTGAGATATGATCCCTGATAAAAGATAGTTACATACATTTGGTTCAACAAAAGTGTTTGACTGTCTTTGCCCTGGCCTTAGGTAGGTCTGTCTATAAGAAAACTTTAACGATAAACCAAAGGTAATAATAAATAAGGTAACATACACTGGAAGGATAAGCACTGGGAAAATTGAGCAAGGAGTGAAGTTTATCTTTAATCTCCCACTTCTACTTTCTGTATCTTCTAGTATCTGAGTTCCCTGCTATCTGTCAAAAGCCTATTGAGTGTTTCATTCCAGACCAGTCACCCCCTCAGTAAAGCTGTGTGTTAAGAACTTGGTGCCAGGGGATCTTGAAAACTGAGAGACCTTTAAACCCCAAAGCTATGATTCTGTAATGGGGTGATTTCAAGCATTGCTGCAAGTTAAAATTTTAGGGTAAAAAAGCATTATTCCTTATGATTTGCCAAGCACTTTTTATACCTAGAGGCAAAAGAGCCCTAAAATTACTTCTCCACGAAACTTTCTTTGACACAGAAACTTAGAATTGTCCTGTTAAATCTTGAGTGCTAATGGTGATCATCTGGTGGTTGTGTGGTTTTCTTATAAAACACAGCTTTTTTAGGATTGTTTGAGTTTTCCAGTGTGTCTTTCTTGCAAATATCCACTCTTATTTAGAACATAATCTTGGCAAGAAGCTGTGTGCCTATTTGCCTTGACTTGCTTGGACCAAACACAAGCAGTCAAAATAAATTTAAAAGATGAAAATGATGATTCATTTGAGGTATTTTTTTAAGGTCCTTGCATGTGTTCTAGAAACTAGGGTCTTTGACACTATTTCATTTTGGAGGTCAAAGAAGAGAAAGCTCCAGGATCTGTCAAATTAGTTTTTAAAGGAATATGTGTAAGAAAGCTAGGGAAGGATTTTTTTCCCAGTAATATATGCCATACCACATTTAAAATAAGGAGCAGTAAATGCATGGAGTAATATTTTATATATACAGATGGATATATAAATTTGTACCTCCTATTTTAAATGGAATGCTTCCAAAAGTCTTCTGTTCTTCCTGGAATGAGCAGTTCAGAGAGGACATAGAGACTAATAGATGGAGTGTTTTATAAGGGATTTAAGCCCTGGGTGAATGGTTGGACTAACCGACCATTAAGACCATTTCCAAACCAGATGTTCTATGATTTTATGAAAACATATATAAAGCCTATTATCATGTTTCTTGGTTTCTTTTTCAAAATTAATTACATTAATTTCACAAATAATTTTCCTAGCATGCTTCACATTGTCTCAAGCTATGATATAATGTTTAGTTGAGTTTTAGTTAAGCAACCATATGCATTTAAAAAAAAAAGATATATACATAGTACCTAAAACTACCAGAAAAACCGTGATGACTGGAAATCTCACTTATTAACATCTTTAGTAGAAACAATACATGGTACAAAGGCTTAAAAAAAGATAAGACGTCTGTGCTTATGGAGAAAAGGGGTCACGCTAACCAAGAACTTTTTTATTTTGAAAGACACAAGGTAAGTTTTATGACAGGGAGCCCATCACTCTTAAAATCATGCTTTCTGACTCAAATCTAAATGTCAGTATTGAATATTGTGTTATAATGAATAACACTTGCACCACCTTGTTTGTTTCAAACAATGTGATGTTATCAAATACCACTCTCAATGTCAATAAATACAATTGCGCATACTTCAGTTACACAGAGAGTTAATATAAGTTCAATAACTGGCATATTTGTTATTAAATATGATTGCAATAACAGGTCTTGGTGTTTCTGGACTGCAGCACAGCTAGGTGAATTGTCTTCCCTGACATTGAGCATCAAAAAGTCTTTTTACTTGCCACCCATTTTGCAAGGTCTCAGGGGACAGACGTTTTGCAAACTCTATGAAATCTTAATAACAGCCTAAAGGAGAGATTGCAAATGAAAATGAACAGCCACAGCCCCTTTAAACATGAGTATATCACACGAATGCTATACATAGCAACTGAAAGCCAAATAATGGTTTGAACTGAACATGACTGGACGATTAAGGTCACCTTCGGCAGCTTTATAAGCAATTTCTTATTATAATGGTCTTCTGACATTTTTCTCCTATGACATAATTGTTGCAAGAGGTTGACATTCTCATTGGCTTATGCGAACATTTCCTTCTTTCTTTTGCCTTTTAGTCATGGGTCTGAACTTTTATTTGGTATTTCCTCCTTTGAGTGAATCCTAATATCAATGAGATTAAATACAATAACTTTTCTCAAACTTGATTGAAGGTATTGGTGTTTTTTTCAAGTATTTGCTACTTATTACTGGCTATATATTTTTTCTTTAAAAGTATAATTTTCTATTTATTATGGAAAATTTGAAAAATTTAAGAAAATGGTCACCATAATCTCGTGATCCAATGAGCTAAAATGTTGTATTTTAAGTTCTTTCAGAACCTGTTCTATGCATATATGCATATAAAAATGAAGTTTGACTTACTGCAAATAAGTTTGCCTTGCTTTTGCCTTTTTATGATTGATTATTTTATATATAACAAGAATATCATACACACGTGAGATATGTGAATAAGGATAATATAGATACCCCTGAACTCACAATCATGCTTGAGAGATGCAACATTTGAAGTTCCCGATGGGCACCCTATATTGCCCTCTCCAACACTATCCCCTTCTTTATCCCACTCCCCAAAGTGGACACTCTTCTCAATGTCGTAGTAACTACTCTGTCAATTTTCTTTATATTTTTACTACACTGGCATGGTGACTCTCAAATAATGATATTGAACTTTAGGAAATCTTCTGCAACTTTTTTTCACTTAACGTTTTGTTTATGAGAGTCATCCATTTTGAAATATATGAACATTTCACTGTTAAATAGTATCCCATATTGCAAATATACCATTTTTATCTGTTTCATATCCATGGATGTTTAAAAGCATTAGTATGAACATTTCTCTATCAATGGATATTAAAAACAACAGTGGTGTGAACATTTTCATTCATATCTCTTAATGAAAATGTGCAAGTGTTTCCTTAGGGTCTAAATCTAAAGGACAATTACTGGGTTGCAGGGCATGCTCAAAATTCGACTTTATTAGATAAAAATATTTTACCAAAATGGTTCTACCAATTGATACTTTCCCTAGTAGCATAAAAGTTTTTCTGTTATATCTTGCTTTTATCACTTAATATGATTAACTTTTTCTCAAGTTCAGATGGTCTTTCTCTAGGCTATCTCTACCTCATCAACATGTGATTTTCCTCCATATGCCAAACCTTGAGTAGACAGCCCATACGAGGCTCTAAGCAGGCTAATCAACATGGAGACACTCCAGAAATAGTTGAAAATAAGGCTTGTTGCCAAATATATGAGATATTTTTGCTCTTATCTCTTTGTTCATTCATCTCTTAGGATGTCTTTTGAGTACCATGCATACATATCCTCCATACACATATTCTTTAAATATAGCTTAAAAACCTTAGCAGAGCAAATTGTCCTTCCTACTATGTATGCCCTTGTTTATCTTTCTGCATCTCTTTTCACTTTATAGCACTGGTAGCAACTGGCAAACAGTACAGAATATCAACATACTATTTTGATTGTAAAACAATGGATAAAAATCTGTTTGTTCAATCAGAAGTAAGAGTGAAAAAAAAAATAAGGTTGATTCAGGGTCAGCATAGAAAATAGATGGCATGCTCTACTGGGAAAATTGAGGAAAGCTTAATAAGGGACATACTGGCAATTGTATGAGCAGGATTAAGGGGAGCTAACAAGGCACGACAGAGTCTCCAAACTAGCAACAGTGGGCAACCATTACCACTACTTGGGCCTGAAGATAGAGCAGGAGAGAATGATTACTGGCATGGAGGAGGAGTAGCCTTCAGGAGAGAAAGAGAGCCCCTGTTAATTTTGTCAAGCAGGAAATGAACAAGGAAAATAAATATCTTCACCTCACACTCATTCTTGTTGATTTCCAGTAGATTTTTTTCCATTGGCTGCACCCAATTGAATGTCAGAGAACAAGGAAACTAATTTGATGTGATCCCTAAAAGCATAAAGCAGGGTAGAACAAGTTGGAGCATAGATATAGACGTTCTAGGAAAGTAAACACATGGTGGTTAATTAATAAACATAGGTACTTTGGTTTTTCTCAGGTCTGATTTTGTATCTTTTTTTTTCAGTATTGACAGGCAGATGATAATTAAAGATATTAGAAGCATGGACTTTGAAGTATTGCCTTGAAAATGTCTTTGAATTTGTACAGGAGCTAAAATCAGCTCTCAGCATAACTGCTCATTTTGTTTCACTTGACACATATGTGAGATTATGCATGTTATAATACGCACTCTGGAATTAAAAATCAAATCAAGGGGTTTTGTTTGTTTCTTTTGTTTTGTTGGTTTGTTTGTTTTCAAATCAAAAGATAGCATCTTGAATTGCCCCATTATAATACACTTTCATTCATGATGTTTGGATTATATGCATAGTAAGTTCTCTTTATAACCTAGCCTTAGTGATAAAGGATGACTTTTATAGCATTTTAAAAATTTATCTTTTCAATTTTTATATCTTTCTCTAGCACCAACAGTAGCCTGTTGTTTCCAGATGCCAGTGAAAGCCTTTAGTGGCTTTTCACAACAGTTTTTTTTTTAGATCCATTTCTTCTCCAGATATCTCTCGCTTCAAGAAAATGTGTCTAAAGAGCTCCATGGAGGAAAGAACTCATGATACTTTACCTAAAGGAAAAGGACTAAGAGAAACCACTGATTTTATTACCTTCTTTCTTGGATGCCATGCTTGTACAGTCTACAGAACTATGAGCCAAATAAACCTGTTTTCTTTATAAATTACCCAGTCTCAGGAATTCCTTTATAGCAATGCAAAATGGACTAATACATCCCCCATCTTCTCATTATTTTTTGTTGATTTCTAGATTCTTGACCCAGTTAAGTTTTTTAAAACCAAAGCTGTGCCTGATTAAGCACAGAATAAACAAATATTGTTTACTGAGTTCAACCTAATGGAATCTAGGGATATAGGAGAACATGTCAATTATCATCTCGATTTATTTCTTTACAGTTGTGATTCAGCCTCAATACAAATGAATCATATTTGTCAAGCTAAAATGATATTTTTCCATCATTTTTCTTTAGAATCTGTCTTTAATCTTGCCCCTTTTGGATATACTGTTTAAGTCTACTTTGTTTATATTTATTGGCCTTAGAGTGATATTGCTCCTAGACATAATTGTGAATTAGGTGAAATTTGTTTTCCACTTTCCTGACCTTATATCCTTTTAGTATTTCATTTCCTCTTCCTCCTTACCACCCGGTGGTGTGCTGGTAAATATTTAACAACTAAATTTCCAGGGGAAAAAGGGTCCTGATTTATAGTATTTGTAGAGCTTCCAGTGTGATGTCTACTGGCTTGCAAAATTTCTGAAAATTTAACAGCTGGCTCTTGTGAATTGGTATGAGCCAGCTTCAACATACCACAAAACTTATTCACTACTTGAGGATTTAATGTGGCTCACACATACTGCCTACTGCCTGAATTCACCTTCCCTATGTCTGCTCTAATTCTGTCTTCCAGGTAGTACACCATGTTCTTCCTCAGCATCTTACCTGCCATATGTCCATTTTTTTCTTCCTGACCATGTCAAGTAACTGACAAACCAAGCTTGGAAACTGACACAAGATGAGATGTTAATGAATGACAGATTCAGTGGGACAGCATATCCTCAAAAGGACATTTGTCAGAAAGAATGATGTTTTAGAAATAGCAGTGTTGAATACAGATTAGGGCTAGGCGATGGAAGGAATATTTGACAAAGAGTTTGAGGATATAGAAGAGTTTACCATGAAATAGGAGTTCCCAGAGAACACAATGAGATGATTTGAGAGGAAGGAGAAATATGGGAGTAAAGGTCAAGGTAGGCCTATACGGAGCAATGTGGGAATAAAAGCTTGGAAGAGTTTAAATGACCCAGGGATTTACAACCTGGGCAATGACCAAGGATAACATATATATAAGTAAACGTGGAAAGTTGAACTCACCTTAAGGCATCCAAAAGAATCAAATACAGCCATTCTGTGTTTAATTAGGAGTAGATTTGAGAATGTGAGCTATGCACCAGTATACTCACAAGAAATCAGCAATGAACTGGATTTTGTTTCTGAGGGAGTAGTAAATCAGGAGAATAAGCGACATGGCATTTTTTTTGGTTTTCAGGCATATCTGAGTAGGAAACAGGGTCGGCCTCCATGGGAGAACTTAAATTTGGTATAGAAATATATAGAGATTTATTATATGCTTCCTTGGAATAAGCTATATGTCCCATAATTTTTACTTAGAGGCCCAGTCTCTGCACATGGACACTAAATTGTTGACTGTTCTTTGTCCTTGAATTCAGCTCTTGCTGACTCTTGAGAGTTTTGCTCCACCTTCATTTCTTTTCTTTGTAGACTCCTCGTCTGATAATTTTCTCTTTGACTTTAAGACTTTCCTTATTAAGGAAATAAAGTGTCTTCATTTGATTGTATTTTGCAAGCTAGCAACAGCTCTGTGTGTTTCTTGTTGCTATTTTTTTAACACCCAGGATCACAAGAAGGTTTTATGCTATCTTTTCCATTTCATTTCCACTCAATTCCTTGTTATTCTTTGAAACTCTACTTTGCTTCCTCAGGGAAGCTTATCTCTCTGAAATTTAAAAAAGCACCTCATTATTGAGAAATCAAATACCTGTAACTCTGTAAATTTTTACCAAGATTTTCTGCTGACTTTGGCATTAATGCCCACTCCCTCTTATATACTCTTTGCTCATGTTCATAAAAAAGTGTTCTATCATTATTCTCTTTTGGCAAATTCAATGAATATTTAAAATCACTCCACGTTATCCTCTACGTTACTTATCTGAGTATTTCCAATTCTTGATCAACAACTTTCCTACAGTGATTAAACTTTAACCTCTGGGTTCAAGTGTTTTCCCCTTAATTCCCAATTCTATCTTCTCTCTTAAATTACATAGCTAAATACTTACAGGAGGAAAATAGAGGAAACAGATATGCTAGATGTGGCTACACTTCTAATTTTGTAGATTTGCTTTGGAACCATGTAAATATTTTGCCTAATTGTAAAGAAATATTAATAATTTTAAATCCACAAATATCAAAAGAAAATGAAAGAAATGAATGTAACACTATTGATAATCATTTTTAAATATTACTCAGAAATGGTCATGCATATGTTGTGGGATAAAGTTAATATTGATGTTATTGAGAACCCAGACATCTCTCATGAGGGAGAGGAGAAACATGTGTAAGTTTGATGAGGGTAAATAAAAGCTCTTCAGTCCTCAGTAAGAAAAGGAATCATGGCGGAGGGGAGGCAGGACTAGATTGCAGCTCCAGACAGAGCACCTCGTGGAAGCGCACATTGTGAATTTCAGCTCCAGATCAACTGCAAGAACAAATCAGCAATCCCAAGAGGACCCACAGACCCTGTGAAGGAAGCAGACTGCTCCTTCAGGACCTGGGAGACACTGCAAATACTGTGAATGCCCTAACTGCGGAAAAGGGAAAGGGAGACCCTCCTCTCCCAAACACATACCCCCACTGGAGAAGCCAAAGGTCTGTCTGTGGGAGAAGTTCTGACTTTACCTGGAGCTGAGTCATTTTACAGTCAAGTGAAATACAGGGGAACAAGAAGCAGCACAAAGGACCTGGGGACCTGGGAGCTCACTGCGTCCCCTAGCAGGCCATTTCTGCCTGGAACCACAGGGATCCATCAGGAGTGTGACCAGAGGAGCAGCGGCTAAAACTCCATGAGGAAGAAATCTCTAGCTGAACTTTGTAACAATATGAATGGGGCAAGAAGCCTCCTGGCCAGAACTCAGGGGAGGGTACAAATCTGGTGTGCAGGCTCCAAAGGCGGGGGAAGAACCAAGCCCCTTTTTTCCCCTGTAGCTGGAAGGCAGGTAGCCCAGGGCAAGTTTTCAAGCCCATTGCACCTTGCCCCTAGAAACAGACTCAGGGCTGTTGGGGCAGGTACATGGTAGGAGTGCAAATGGCCCTTCGGTTTGTGTGGGAGCTAGGTGAAGCCTGTGACTGCCGGCTTTCCCCAACTTCCTGACAATCTACATGACTCAGCAGAGGCAGCCGTAATCCTCCTAGGTACACAACTCCAGTGACCTGGGAATTTCACTCCCATCCCCCACAGCAGGCAGCAAGACCCACCCAAGGAGAGTCTGATCTCAGAGGGGCCTAGCCCCGCCCCCACCTGATGGTCCTTCCCTATCCACCCTGGTAGCAGAAGATAAAGGGCATATAATCTAGGGAGTTCCAGGGGCTCGCCCACTGCCAGTCCCTCTCTATACTGCTACAGCTGATGCTTTCCGGAAAGCGCCACATCCTGGTAGGAGGCAAACCAGCACAAAAATAGAACATTAAACCACCAAAGCTAAGAACCCTCAGAGTCCATTGCACCCCACCCCCTGTCATCTCCACCAGAACGGGCACTGGTATCCATGGCTGAGAGACCTACAGATTGTTCACATCACAGGACTCTGTGCAGACAACCCCCAGTACCAGCCTGGAGCTGGGGAGACTTGCTGGGTGGCTAGACCCAAAGAGAGACAACAATCACTGCAGTTCAGCTCACAGGAAGCCACATTCATAGGAAAAGTGGGAGAGTACTACATCAAGGGAACACCCCGTGGGGCAAAAGAATCTGAACAACTGCCTTCAGCCCTAGACCTTCCCCTCCGACAGAGCCTCCCAAATGAAAAGGAACCAGAAAACCAATCCTGGTAATATGACAAAACAAGGCTCTTCAACACCTCCCAAAAATCACACTAGTTCACCAGCAATGGATCCAAACCAAGAAGAAATCCTCTATTTACCTGAAGAAGAATTCAGGAGGTTAGTTTTTAAGCTAATCAGTGAGGGATGAGAAAGGCAAAGACCAGTGCAAGGAAATCCAAAAAATGTTACAAGAAGTGAAGGGAGAAATATTCAAGGAAATAGATAGCTTAAAGAGAAAACAATAAAAAATTCAGTAAAGTTTGGGCACACTTTTAGAAATGCAAAATCCTCTGGAAAGTCTCAGCAATAGAACTGAGCAAGTAGAAGAAAGAAATTCAGAGCTTGAAGAAGAGGTCTTTGAAGTAACCCAATCCAACAAAGACAAAGAAAAAAGAATATGAAAATATGAACAAAGCCTCCAAGAAGTCTGGAATTATGTTAAAAGACCAAACTTAAGAATAATCAGTGTTCCTATGGAAGAAGAGAATTCTAAAAGCTTGGAAAATATATTCAGGAGAACAATTGAGGAAAACTTCTCCAGCCTTCCTAGAGACCTAGACATCCAAATACAAGAAGCACAAAGAACACCTGGAAAATTCATCACAAAACATCTTCACCTAGGGATATTATCATCAGGTTATCCAAAGTTAAAATGAAGGAAAGAATCTTAAGAGCTGTGAGACAGAAATACCAGGGAACCTATAAAGGAAAACTATCAAATTAACAGATTTCTCAACAGAAACCCTACACGCTAGAAGGGATTGGGGTCCTATCTTCAGCTTCCTCAAACAAAACAATTATCAGCCAAGAACTTGTATCCAGCAAAACTAAGCATCATGTAAGAAGGAAAGATACAGTCGTTTTCAGACGAACAAATGCTGAGAGAATTCACCATTACCAAGCCACCACTGCAAGAACTGCTAAAAAGAGCGCTAAATCTTGAAACAAATCCTGGAAGCACATCAAAATAGAACCCATCTAAATCATAAATCACACAGGACCTATAAAACAAAAAACATGTTAGAAGACAAAACAAGAAACAAAACAAAGTACACAGGCAACAAAGAGGATGATGAATGCAATGGTACCTCACATTGCAATACTACATTGAATGTAAATGGCCTAAATGCTCCATTTAAAAGATACAGAACCACAGAATAGACAAGAACTCACCAACCATCTGCTGCCTTCAGGAGAGTCGCCTAACACCTAAAAACTCACATAAAGTAAAGGGGTGGAAAAGGGCATTTCATGCAAATGGACACCAAAAGCGAGCAGGGACAGCTATTCTTACATCAGACAGAACAAATTTTAAAGCAACAGCAGTTAAAAGAGACAAAGGGCGACATTATATCATGGTAAAAGGACTTGTCCAACAGGAAAATATCACAATTCTAAACATATACACACTTAACACTGTAGCTCCCAAATTTATAAAAACAATTGCTAATAGACCTAAGAAATGAGATAGACAGCAATACCATAATAGTGGGGGACTTTAATACTTCATTGACAGCATTAGACAGGTCATCAGGACAGAAAGTCAACAAAGAAACTGGATTTAAATTATACCTTGGAACAAATGGACTTAACAGATAGATACAGAACATTTCATCCAACAACCACAGAATACACATTCTATTCAACAGCACATGGAATTCTCTCCAAGACAGACCATTTAATAGGCCATAAAATGAGCCTCAATAAATTTAAGAAAATTGAAATTTTCTTAAGAGAGAGTCAGCGAAGGGAGATAGGGGTGGGGCCATTTTATAAGATTTGGGTAGGTAAAGGAAAATTGCAGTCAAAGGGGTTGTTCTCTGGCAGGCAGCAGCAGGGGTCACAAGGTGCTCAGTGGGGGAGCTTCTGAGCCAGGAGAAGGAATTTCACAAGATAATGTCATCAGTTAAGGCACTTCTTTTGTGATTCTTCAGTTACTTCAGACCATCTGGATGTATATGTGCAGGATTGGGCTCAGAGGCCTGATATTCCTGTCTTCTATATAAGAAAAATAAAATGAAATAGTGGTAAAGTGTTGGGGCAGCAAAAATTTTGGGGGATGATATGGAGAGATAATGGGCGATATTTCTCAGGGCCACAGGACGAACCGCAGACAAAACTCCTCAGACACCAGGTTAAAGAAGGAAGGAGATTTATTTAGCTCGGAACTTCCCCAGACTTGCATCTCAAAAGCTGAGCTCCCTGAGTGAGCAATTCCTGTCCCTTTCAAGGGCTTCCAACTCTAAGGTGGTCTGCGTGAGAGGGTCTTGATCGATTGAGGAAGCAGCAGGTAAGTGACTGGGGGCTGCATGCACCAGTAATCAGATCGGAACAGAACAGGACAGAGATTTTCACAGTGCTTTTCTATACAATGTCTGGAATCTGTAGATAACATAACCGGTTAGGCCAGGGGTGGATCTTTAATACTACCAGGGCCAGGGTGTGGGGCCGGGCTGTCTGCCTGTAGATTTCACTTTCGCCTTTTAGCTTTTGCTTCTTCTTTCTTTGGAGGCAGAAATTGGGCATAAGATAATATGAGGGGTGGTCCCCTCACTTATTCCTCCACTTTGGGAACCTCACTTGTTAGTGGGAGTTCTCACTTTCATCCTCACTGCCCATGTCTTCTTGCAAGACAGATTGATAGTGATTCGTATAGTACACTTGCGCTGAAATATTTTGATGGACTAAGGTAGTAACAAAACTTTTCATTACTTGAAGGAGCAAAGGCAGCACACAGGGAAGCAACAAGCAGGTTCCTATTACTATTATAATTCTTATTATAGGAGTTTTAAATCCTTCTAGTGCTGGAAACCGTTTTCCAAACATGGACTTAGGATTAAACCCATGCCACACCTGCACAGGCACATGTGCCAGCTTTGTTATATCTTTAACTATATCTTCAACTACTTGCCCTTGGTCATCTATGTGCAGAGAGCAATTGGTCAGGTTAAACTTTCCACAGACCCCTCCTTCAGCTGCTAGCAAGTAGTCTAGGGCTAGTCTATTTTTATAAATAGTATTTCTCATCTGGGTTTCTTGCTGGGCTAAAACAGTTAGAGCTCTGCCAGTTTTATTAGTGATAATTTCTAAGACAGCTTGTGACTGTATGAGTCAGTTGAGCATATAAGTGGGGGTTCGGTATCCCTACGAGCCGTCTTGTGTCCAAGTGGCAGGCCCACAGTGCTGTATGATTCTTTCAGGGGGCCACTCATCATCTTTCAAGTCGCCTATAGCTATGTTTCTCTTTTCCCAGGACGGATAGACAGGGAAGCCTAGGAGCTCACCTGTTTTTATGGGCAGTAGGAAAAAGGATGGTTTAATGGTGCCAGTAACACAACTAACTGCCCATTGGTCAGGTAACTTGGCATAGGCTCTATGCCCACATATCTGGTACAATCCAGTGGGGGCTGTCTAGTCCTGATGGGACTCCAGGTGGGTCCACATGGTTTGCAACTTTGGAAATTTACTAAATGGATTTCTTTCAGTATGTTTTGAACTCCACTAGGTGGCTGTTTTTGTAGTACTATTATACAGTTTTTGCCCAAGGCAGCTGAGTCTTCCTACAGGAAGGGTGAAGTCCTTCCTCACCCTTGCTATACAGTATTGTCTAATAATTGAGGTTTTTCAGAACCTAGAATTTGCCAGTCTTTAATCTTATTTTAAAAACGGTCATTATAGGGGGCTCAGATGGGTTATAGCACACATCAGGCTGGTCACTTCCTGGGCTACATATCTTGTATAGCATTACACAAATAAGTTCCTTTTAGAGTCCCAGTACACTTATAATAACCATAAAATAATAGGACTGTAGCAACCTTTTGTCCTGCCTCAATGACTTGATGTACATACTGGGAACAGTCCTCAGTCTGAGGAAGGTCAGTTGAAGTCCTTACTGTACAAGTCCAAATTTTAAGGAAAATGAGTCCTGTGATGAGTTTCTTCATGCTTCAGCTGTGCATGGACCAGTCAACTTCTGAGTGTGACTGAGGCAGGGCTTGTCGTCTTCTTGAGAGTCACTTTGCAAGGGTTGGCGAAGTTGCTTCCGTCCATGTACAGCTCCCAGTCTATTGATGTTCAATGATGGTCTTGGAGGTTGGGCCTGCTAGAATAAACTGAATCCAACACCTCTACACAGTTATGATCAACTGGGCTTTCTGATACTGGAAGCAAGTTGGTGGGGTTCAGGGTGTTGCAAACTTCAATGATTGTGCAGGAGTTTTCACAGAGCAAGCTTTGGTATTTAGTTAGTCTAGCATTCATTAGCCAATGATGTCCTTTGATATTTATTAAAGTCAGCACAGCATGGGGGGCCTTTATGTTTAGGTTTTGCCCAAGAGTTAGCTTATCTGCTTCTTGTGCTAGCAGAGCAGTTGCTGCCAAGGCCCTCAAACATGGGGGCCAACTCTTAGAAACCCTGTCTAGTTGTTTAGAGAGGTAGGCCACTGGCCTTGGCCAGGCCCCCACAGTCTGGGTCAAAACTCTAACCACCATTTTTTTTTTCTCTCTCTGACACATATAATGTAAAAGGTTTTGTCAGGTTAGGTAGCCCCAGGGCTGGGGCCGACGTGAGTTTTTCTTTTTAACTCATGAAAAGCTCATTGCTATTGGTTATAATAGATGTAGTTTATCCAATCTACATTTTTATTAACTGTCACCTACCAAAATATTGACTCAAATCTTGCAGCTATTTGATTTCAGGTTTTAAATTGATCTGGTATTCCCCATGGGGCTTCAATTGTATCTAAGCAGATGTGAAAGTCAAAAGACCCATAAGGGGCTTCTCTCACCTTACGATGTCTTATTTTTCCTCCCTCTGGTTGATGAAATGCCAGGGAGAAAGAGGTAGCCAATTGGACTGAAGTATAAGTGCCACTCCAGTTATTCGGCAGAGTGCCCAGTAAAGGTCCACTACAATACCACCACACATCCGCTCGGGGATGAACAAGGGCTGACTGATTGATAAGCTCTTGAAAATTCTTAAGTTCACTGCATCCCTTCAGGTCTCCAAGGAACACCATGTTTCCTCCCTGTCATGAGAGACACGAAGCGAACTTAGTGTTGGGAGATGGAAGCTGGAGGGCCCTCAGGGGCTGACCCACAGGGTGCCAGACTTTGGGATATAGCAGAGAGAGCTTGGCACGACTTATCACTCCAGGCTGTAGAATCCTGGAAAAGAGCTACCATGCAGCCCATGCCTGGTCTACTGGAGGACCACCTTAGTGGAAAGGGGACAGTCTGGGCCTCTGACCTGCCATGTGCATAAGCATAACAATTGCTTTTGTTTAACATGTGGATAGAAATTTGATCCATTCCAACTAGGCATTTGCCTCTTGGTATCCTGTCTTAATTGCCAAAGTTTGTTTTAAGTCTTTAACTTCTATGATCCTCTAGTAAAATGAATGTATGATTTTAGGAAATTACAAAAACTGGTTGGGGCAGTCCATCCTTGCTCTTTAGTGGTCCACAGAATGTTGGACCAGCTACAGCATAAAAGCTCTACATCGGGGGGCAAAACTCCTGGTCATCACTGGGGTCTTTATCGAAATCTCCCTGGATTAAATGGTCCTAAATTGCTAATGCCAAGTCTGAGGAGAGTCAGGAGGGACAGAGGTACTTTTCTGAATTAGAGAGCTGTCTTGACTTGGCAAGGGTATAACAAGGCAAGCATTAAATGCAATAGTTTGAGGCAAAATTGACGTGGTTATGTTAGTAACTATATGGTCAGCAATAGAGCGAGGAAAGAAGAAAGAGTAATAGAATAGATGAAAGAGTTAAATTTTTCTTAGTTTTAATTTGGTAGGGTTTTCCCCTGGGACTGTGGTCCATGGCTCTGGAGGGGGCAGTGCTTTGACTCAGGTGNGCTAGGTGTCTAACTAAAATACATATGGATCAAATCATATGACTTTTGGATTTGTGTCAGTATAATCTAGGAAGAAGGAAGTAGATTCTGTTTTAGATGAAATAATACTAATAATGAAGTGATGGTTGTTGCATCTGGAAAATGAGTATGTGGGGGTTTTCTCTAAGTCGATCTATGAATTTAATGAAATCCACGTAAAAGCACAATTTTGTTCTGAAGTTAGCTAAGTTAGTTATAAAGTTTATTTAGAAAAAATATCTAAGACAACTCTCAAAAATGTGCAATGAATAGTGTAGGGTAGACCACACTGGATATTAAGATACAGTATAATGCCGCAATAATTATAATGGTTTGGTATTAGCACATGGAGAGGCAGAATAATAAAACAGAAAAGAGATATCCAGAAACAGGCCTAAATGCATATGGAAATGTAGATTTTTAAAAATAATGATGACATTTCAAGTCAGTGGGAAAATTGTCTTCTAATGTGTTATTGGCACCACAGAAAAACTACAATGAATATATCATTGGCTGAATTTCTCACACAATTCCAAATGGATCTGAGATCTAAAGTGAAGAAAAAAAAAACTGTTCAAGTAGTATAAGAAGACATAGATGAATTCCTTATTTGCTTTGTCGTTTTATCTTTGTTTAGTTTTCAGAGTAAGGAGAATTTCCCATGGTAAATGCTGTGATGAGTCCCTCAGAACGCCTTACAAATGAAGAGCTTATTCTACCAGCTATTGGAAGTCCTCTGACCCACAGGTGGTAGTTACAAGGATTCCTAAAAAAAAAAGTCCAGCACCCTTGTTTCCATCTCACAGATTGCTTCCTGGGGAATCTAACCTGTGGCATTTCCAATGAATAAAAAGACAGAAGCAAGACCACACATGGTAGCCCACACGTATATTTCCCATGCTTTGAGGGGCTGAGGTGGGAGGATCACTTGAGACCATGAGGTCAAGACCAGCCTGGGCAACATAGCAAGACTCAGTCTCTTCAAAAATAAAATAAAATAATTAGTCAGGTGCAGTGTAGTGCCTGTTGTCCCAGCTACTCATGAGACTGAGGCAGGAGGATTGCTAGAGCCCAGGAGTTCAAGGCTGCTCCTGGGCTCTCTCAAAACAAAAGCAAAAGCAAGTAAGGGAAAAGACTGATAAATGTGATCATATATATAAACTTTTGCATAGCAAAACCAAAATACCACAAGGAAAGTACAAGCCAGGAAAATTACTTGCAAATAACATTGCAAATTTTATTTCTAACATTTAAAGACGTGCTAACAATTGATTGGAAAAACACCAACAATCTGACTTTTAAAGAGGAAGAGATGAACAATACTTTGCAGAAAAGAAATATAAATGACCCTTTTATTGTGAAAAGTTACCAATTTCAATCATAATAACGGAGATATAATTAAAGCTACACTGAAATAATGTTTCTCACCTCTCTGCTTGGCAAAATCCAACATAGTCTGTTTGCCAGTCTGTGTGGAAACTGGGCTCTCATACGTTGCTGTTGATAATGACCCAACGGCTATTGAAGAGAAGTCGACAATATCAGACAACACTGTTTATTCTTTAAGCTTTTGACCCAGCATTTCTGCCAAGATAGGAATCTATCCCAAAGATATACCGGCAAAAATGTGGACTAATATATGCCCAGAGTAACTTGGAGCACTAACTGAAATAGCAAAAGTTAGTGCTGCATGTTTGAGTTTGGCCATATTATTTAAAAGAAACAATATGAAAATAAGCAAAAACTTTAAAAAATGAGTCTGAATGGGGCATGGAGGGAAGCTAGCAAGAAGACAAGACTAGAAGTTAGATCTCTATGCATGTACCTTGCTCTGTAATTTTAAACCTGGGAACCATATACACAAATATTTTTCATAATTATAAAACTCAGTTAAGTTGGAAAGAAAAAAATCAATCTCTAAAAATAAGAACCGGACAAGTGAGCCCAAATATCTATCTAGCTGATGGCATAACTGTGCTGAGAATTACTTCAAGTGACTTTAAGTACTTTGACCCTACATTACCAGGTAGATATGCCCAAAGGAAAAAATAATTACAAAAATATATTCTTTTACAGCTTTATTGAAGTGTATTTGATATACAAATAACTACATA
>NW_016806149.1:0-1772 GCF_001698545.2 Rhinopithecus bieti
GATTTAGTATTGTTCAATCATTTTGCAGGCACTATCAAGGACCTTCAGTGTCAAAAAAGGATTCAGAGGTTCTAGAAAATTTTAGGCTATATCATGCCTTGAGAAGTCCTATCTAATAAAAATATAGACGACTTTTAGAGTGTAAAGGAATTCATAAAATGTGTCAGCTTAAAATATGGAAATAGTGAGAGTGGCTTTTCCTTTCCAATATGTTGATGAAGAGTGCAGACAGGGATAAACATTAGCTCTGTGTGGACATGATAGTATCTGATGTCTGAGACTCTGGTCATACTGGTTACTCTTAATACCCATAATTGAAATAACTCTAAGACATGGCTTTGTGGAGAAAGAAAGATACTACTTGAGAGAAAGCAACTTCATATTTCCTTTTACTAATAAGTGTTCAGATTCCTAAAAACCTGTAACAGTAAAAAGATATTTTGAAATTTTCTAAGAAATTGCATTCTAGCGCAGGGCGTGGTGGCTCACGCCTGTAATCCCAGCACTTTGGGGGGCTGAGGCAAGTGGATCACGAGGTCAGGAGTTTGAGACCAGCCTGGCCAACATAGTGAAACCCTGTCTCTACTAAAGATGCACACACAAAAAAATTAGCCAGGCGTGGTAGTGGGCACCTGGGATCCCAGCTACTCAGGAGGCTGAGGCAGGAGAATCGCTTGGCAGGAGAATCGGGAGGCGGAAGTTGCAGTGAGCCCAGAGCATGCCATTGCACTCCAGCCCGGGCGACAGTGCGAGACTCCATCTAAAAAAAAAATAAAAGAAAAAGAAATTGCATTCTAGGGCTGTGCATCCACATGTACCTGGGATCAATGCTTCCACAGTCATATCTTCACGTCATAAGTCTAACCCTAAATCATCAAGAAAATATGATGTTAAACATACCATACATAAGAAGGGAAAGAGAGCTGTCCTACATAATCATTTTCATGTAAACCTTTCATCCAGAAGTTGAGGTGTTCTGTCATCCAAAGGAGTAGCTCTCAGCTGTCTGGAAAACCTTTTTATTCAGAAGGACATTTGTTGCATTTGTTGTGCTTTGGTTTAGCCTGGGTTTTATAGCAGTGAACTATTCTTTATGGCAGATAAATCCTACCTATCTATACTGATTTTCTTTTTTAGTACCATAGTTATACTCAGGTTACTCTTTTTTTTGTTTGTTTGTTTGCTCATCTAGACAAGACTATATAATCCTTTTTAGAAAGGGTCAACATCCTATTTGAAATTAAAACAGAACAGTTAGATGGTACCAGGGTCACCTTAATTAACTTATCAGACAATCAACCAAATCAAAATATGATTTCAAATGTAATTAACCCATTTACTTAGTGAGATGCAAAGGTGTAAGGATTTCTTGAACACATCTTTCTCTCATGTAGCACATATCAACCTCCTGATACCTTGTGTGGTCAATTCATATACCATGACAATACATCCTAAATTTGCAGATGTGGTCTAACCAGCATAGGTTCACATAATTGGCATGACACAGAATTTTTAAAATATCAACTATCTCAGGAACTTTATTCATGTGAATCTGGAAGATTCTTTTTGGTATTTGAGCCCTTGCTTTCATAGATTCAGATGTCAAAGTATTTTTAGAATGGTTCTGTAAGGCATCATTATTTTGTAATTATAATCTTATTGATTGACAGCAAATGCTGTATTCCATGGAAATATTGCATTGAAGTGATCCTGGTTAGTGCTAGAGACAGACTGCTTAGATCTAAAGTTTCATGAGAAGAAAGAAAGAACTT
>NW_016806150.1:0-1766 GCF_001698545.2 Rhinopithecus bieti
GTATGTGTGCATTTAGTTCTTTTAGTAACACTAATTTTAAAATTAAATTTCAAAAGTCAATCTCTAAGAGTAATTTATTTTTGTTTTACCAACCGGTGCCAAAAAGGAGAGGAGGGAATCCGAAAGCCAATCTGTTGAACTAATGTATAAAAGATTATGTTTTTTCCTAAAGTTAGGGAGACTCGGGCCCTGACAATGCCAGCCCCAGTGAGCATCCCTGGCTACCTCCGGATTATGTGCAAGCTGCTTTGTCCTGCATTTCTTTCATCTGGTTCTTGTTGGGAGTGCTTCTCTCTAATAAAATTGATTTCCCATAAAATAGGCAAAGCTGAACAAAGATGACTGCTTTTGATAAGCTGGGTTTCACTTCAGTTGAAACAACATGATAGAATATCCAGGTGTGGCATGATGGGACAGGAGGAGGTGCCTAGAGGGAAAGGTTATTTTGTTTCTTAGTTTGTGTTGGGGAATGGGGAGATAGGAATAAGATGTTTATTGCCCTAATCATGCTAAGAGACTATTATTCAAGATGCTTTTCCCACTTTCTAACAGGAATAAACTTAGACAAATTGCATTATAAACAGTTCCCCTACTACTATCTCCCACTCTAGATAAAGCCAGTGGGTGGTAGGGGTCCTTTTATTCCTTATAGTATTATGCCAAAGAATCAACTTACTTTCATTGAAGATTATAAATAAATGAAGCTTGGTATAGCCATAATGATTTGAGTCAGTGTACCATTTTACCTATAAAATACAAAATTCATCCTTGCAACCCTATTCACCAGGAGCCTTGAAGCATTTTATTTACTCCAAAGGCCTTGTCAAGGAAGCATAATTTTTTGTTTTGCCTTCTTATTTAGTCAGTTTGGTCACATTTACTTAAAAAAACAAACCGAAAATCACACTCCTTTATATGTTGATATAACTGTTTGATTTTATAGAATCTGTCTGTTCCTTGTTTAACAGGTCTCTGTAAGCAAGCTTGCAAGTGTATTTTGTGTACATTTTATCTGAGGTGGAAATGAAAATTCTAAAGAGAAAATATTTTAAAAGATATTGTATTATGTTGCTTGTGTTGTAGAATAAAGATTCAAATGCATTAAAATCTGGTACATGAAACAATTGTCTTTACTGAATAAATATATATAAATATCCTGTGTTTACAGAATTCTGTCAAAAGAATTAGGCCCCTTTTCATGGCATTTCATAAGTCTGAATGTAAAGGCCCATTTTAAATCTTATAACATGGAGATAGTCATTATTGACAATTCGGTATATGCCTAAAAAACAAATTCGTAGAAATAATGTATCATTATTTCATTTTTTAAGAAAAGGGCTTATTCTATGGTATCTTTTACTCGTAATTAGAACTTATATCAAATTCCTACTGTCAGTAGATATTGATGTAGATCATTCATTTAAAAAATTAAAGTATTACCTTTTGTTCATAAACAACCAAAATCCCTCAATTAATAAGAATATTAGTATTTAAAAGTAATATTAAAAAATACAGCCACTTTTAACTTCCTGATCTTACTAGATTATAGTTTTAAATACACCTATATGAAAATGTCACACCATACCCCATAATTATGTACAATTAATTTAATTAATGATGTCAATTAAAAAAATTTTTTTGCACAGTGGCTCATGCCTATAATCCCGTCACTTTGGGAGGCTGAGGCAGGCGGGTCATGAGGTCAGGAGATTGAGACCATCCTGGCTAACACGGTGAAACATCATTTCTACTAAAAAAATACAAAA
>NW_016806151.1:0-1187 GCF_001698545.2 Rhinopithecus bieti
ATTAGACCTTTGTCAGACAGGTAGATTGCAAAAACTTTCTTCCATTCTGTAGGTTGCCTGTTCATTCTGATGATACTTACTTTTGCTGTGCAGAAGCTCTTTAGTTTAATTAGATCCCGTTTGTCAATTTTGGCTTTTGTTGCAATTGCTTTTGGTGTTTTACTCATGAAGTCTTTGCCCATGCCTATGTCCTAAATGTTAGTGCCTAGGTTTTATTCTAAGGTTTTTATGGTTTTAGGTTTTACATTTAAGTCTTTAATCCATCTTGAGCTAATTTTTGTATAAGGTGTAAGGAAGGGATCCAGTTTCAGCTTTCTGCGTATGGCTAGCCAGTTTTCCCAGCACCATTTATTAAATAGGGAAACCCTTCCCCATTGCTTGTTTTTGCCAGGTTTGTCAAAGATCAGATGGCTGTAGATGTGTGGTGTTATTTCTGAGGTCTCTGTTCTATTCCTTTGGTTTATATATCTGTTTTGGTACCAGTACCATGCTGTTTTGATTACTGTAGGCTTGTAATATAGTTTGAAGTCAGGTATCGTGATGCCTCCAACTTTGTTGTTTTTGCTTAGGATTGTCCTGGCTATACAGGCTGTTTTATGGTTCCATGTGAAATTTAAGGTAGTTTATTTCTAATTCTGCAAAGAAAGTCAATGGTCGTTAGATGGGAATAGCATTGAATCTATAAACTACTTTGGGTAGTGTAGCCATTTTCATGATACTGATTCTTCCTATCCATGAGCACAACGTTTTTTTCCACTCATTTGTGTCCTCTCTTATTTTCTTGAGCAGTGGTTTGTAGTTCTCTGTGAAAAGGTCTTTTGCGTTTCTTGTAAATTGTATTCCTAGGTGTTTTATTCTCTTTGTAGCAATTGTGAATGGGAGTTCACTCATGATTTGACTCTCTTCTTGTGTACTGTTGGTTTATAGTAATGCTTGTGATATTTGCACATTGATTTTATATCCTGAGACTTTGCTGAAGTTGATCAGCTTAAGGAGTTTTTGTGCTGAAAAGATAGGGTTTTCGAAATATACAATTCTGTCATCTGCAAACAAAGACAATTTGAATTCCTCTCTTCCTATTTGAATACACTTTATTTCTTTCTCTTGTCTGATTGCCCTAGCCAGAAATTCCAATACTATGTTGAACAGGAGTGGTGAGAGAGGGCATTCTTGTCTTGTGTCGGTTT
>NW_016806152.1:0-1770 GCF_001698545.2 Rhinopithecus bieti
CAAAACAAAACAAACGAACAAACAAAAAAACCCAGCTGGAAGCCACAGGAAATGGAGCTCACTGATGTGATGTACATAGGTCAGTCTCCCAGAGCACAGAACAGAGAAGAGAGTAGATCTAGGACAGGCACGGTGGTTCACGCCTGTAATCCTAGCACTTTGAGAGGCCAAGGCGGTGGATCACCTGAGGTCGGGAGTTCGAGACCAGCCTGACCAACATGGTGAACCCCCGTCTCTACTAAAAATACAAAAGTTAGCCGGGCGTGATGGCATGCACCTGTAATCCCAGTTACTCAGGAAGCTGAGGCAGGAGAATCACTTGAACCCAGGAGTCGGAGGTTGTAGTGAACTGAGATTGAGCCACCACACTCCAGTCTGAGTGACAGAGTGAGACTCCGTCTCAAAAAAAAAAAAAAAGAGAGGGGATCTAGGGGAGCAAATCAATAAAGGACATGCAGCACAGGTCCCTACTACTCTTTCCTCTTGTTTTTGTTTTGTTTTGTTGTTGATTTTTTTGAGATGGAGTGCAGTGGAGCAATCTCGGTTCACTGTAACCTCCACCTCTTGGGTTCAAGCGATTCTCCTACCTCAGCCTCCTGAGTAGCTGGGACCACAGGCACAGGCCACCATGCCTGTATAATTTTTTTATTTTTAGTAGAGATAAGGTTTCCGCATGTTGGCCAGGCTGCTCTCTAGCTCCTGACCTCAGGTGATCCACCCACCTCAGCCTCCCAAAGTGCTGGGATTACAGGCCTGAGTCACCACACCCTTTCCTCTTTTTTCAGTTCAACCCAGGTCTTGAGCTGTTTGCCTCAACTTATCTTACATTTTATTTTCTGACCAGTTTCTGAACTTACCATCTGGTAACCCGTAAACTATTTTTTTTTTTTTTTTGAGATGGAGTCTTGCTCTGCTGCCCAGGCTAGAATGCAGTGGCCTGACCTCGGCTCACTGCAACCCCCGCCTCCCGGGTTCAAGCAAGTCTCCTGCCTCAGCCTCCTGAGTAGCTGGCACCATAGGTGTGAGCTACCACATCTGGCTAATTTTTGTATTTTTATAGAGACGGGATTTCACCATGTTGGCCAGGCTGGTCTCGAACTCCTGACCTCAAGGGATCCGCCAGCCTGGGCCTCCCAAAGTGCTGGGATTATAGGCACGAGCCACCACACCAGGCCTAAACTTATTTCTTTTGGAAAACTGAAGATGATTCTTAGAAGCCAATGCTTGTCACCTCTTTCTTGTGACTTCTGGCTTCCTTCCTTCCTCATCCCTTTGATCAAGATGTTTTCATCTGCTGTGGGTTGCCTTGCCCAGTACAGCATGCACTCTGGAACACCATTTAAACAAAGGCCCTTATAGGAAGTGCACCTGCTATATTTGCTTTGGCCCTGTGAGTAGCAGCTGGATGTCACAGACTGAGATAGGAAGCACTTAATTAGACGTGACTCTAGTTCTGTTTACTTTCATCCACCTTTCTTGCCTGGCAACCACTCCCATGAATAGATTAAGATCACCATGAACAAAGACACTGAACTCCAAACAACCAGGTTCAAAGGATACCTCATCAGAGGAGGGATGAAAATGATTGAAGAGACTATATGAACTTGAAAAACTAGTATTTCTTGCCTATGCTGGATGATGAAATTAAAAAAAAAAAAAAAGGCAGGCTAGTTAAGAGTTCTGGCACACACAGGAAAGATAAGCTCCAATTTCAGAATAGTGGTTACCACTGGAGAGAGAAGGAAAAGAGATCCAGAAGTAAACCGGGAG
>NW_016806153.1:0-2435 GCF_001698545.2 Rhinopithecus bieti
GTATTTCTTATAGTTCTAAAGGCTAGGAAGTCCAAGATCAAGACATTGGCAGGTTCCATGTCCAGTGAGAGTTTGCTTTTTCATAGACGGAGCCTTTTAAATATGTATTCTCATTGTGGAAGGGGCAAGGGAAGTCTCTTTTATAAAAACACTAATCTCATTCATGAGGTTTCTCCCATGTGATCTAATCATCTCTTAAAGGCCTCTACCTCCTAATAATATCACCTTGGCGCTAGGGTTTCAGCATGTGAATTTTGGGGTGACACAAACATTTCAATCATAGCATGTACAACATCTGCTTAAATGTGTATCAGTATCACTGCACTTTAGCCTTCTCAGGAACACTGTGTCTTTCAAATCTGTATTCCAGATATTTTTTTGGTTGATGGCTACTAGAATAGACAATGCCTCTATCCCACCCTCCAGGATGACAATTCTAGGGAGAAATTGAATAAGCATTTGACAGACCTTGAGAACATATAATTTTATGAGGGGTAGGAGGTGAATGCAGCATTTCTGTAAGAGTTTGCATGCTTGTAACATTCATGAACCCTGAGCTTTTAATCAGTTTCTTAGGGCTCAGAAAACATAGGTGGTATTAGAGCTCAGAAACCTAAAATGTGAGTTTCATCATGAAAGATAACAAAGGGCTTGGCTCTTTTATTGAGGATCCATTCATTGACAACATGTAGACATAGTTTTTGGGGCTCCTCCATTTCTCTAGAGAGAACGCCTCCATCTTGGGTTTAGCTCCCAACTACCTATCCACGTTCTGGATACAAGGTAAAAGAGGATGTCCAAGAAGCCTGAAGTTAAGTATTCAGAACATGGAGGAAACAGAGGCAGTCCAAGAAATAAAGATCGAAAACCAAAATAATACTACCAAGAGCAATCTCAAATTGATAAGAAAAGGTTTATATCTAGAGGACAAGAGTTCTATGAAAAAGAAAATTTAAAATTTAAAATACAATAGCCAAGATAGATTCAGTAAAAGGGTTAGGAGATAAAATTAAGGATATCTCTTAAAAATATAGCAGAAAAAAAAAAGAGTAGAAGAGGGATTCAGAAGGGGTACAACCAGAAAGATGGCATCATTAGAAAAACTTGATGAAAGAGCCATGCTGAAAGATGTGGGCAGCCTCTAGAAGATAGAAAAAAAAAAAAAAAAAAAAAAAAAAAAAAAAAAAAACAGAAAATCAATTCTCTTCTAGAGCCTCCAGAAAGAAATGCAGCCCTGCCAACATCTGATGTGAGCCTAGTGAGATGCATTTTAGACTTCTGATCCTAGAACTATAAGATAAAGTTAGGTTGTTTTAAGCTCCTAAGTTTGTAGTAATTTATTACAGCAGCCATAGAAAACTAAAAAGGATCATAATGCACTTGTCACTTATTATCTTCAGTGGTGGTTTCAGGACATTTACTCTAGTCCTGTGCCCTTCATTCTTAATACTTGATCCCCAGGAGTTTATCCTTCCCATAGTCTCTGTTCCGCACCCAGCCATCTCTGCTCACTGCAGTCCTAGCTCCTTGTTGGCTCCTGATTCTCTGGATGCCAGAGTGTCATAGAGTTATCCCAGACACAGGCTGTCCTAAAGGTGAGAGTTGTCCCGTCCTTGGCCCCTAATAATGACAGCATTGACAAGAACACTAACACTCCGCTGACCACCAAGAGCTTCTTTGACATTATTATACAGACAAAAAGGACCTGTACTATGTCTCCCTCCTACTCTGCCCCCTTGGGGCTCAATGTACTTCTGTGACTTTTAACACATGAATCTTAATTATCTTGATTCAATTCTTTATGCACAGTTTTAAACAATAACAACAAAAATGCTGTCAATTAGCCAGCTCATCTCTGGCTAAATCCTTGATGTCAGTCACAAAGACTATACCACTGGCGTTCAGTTCCCACCAATGCACAAATAATTATTGAGTAAGGATCCTTTCTTTCAGAGTTGCAAAGGATTCCAGAGACTGCTGAAAACTGTGATCTTCAGCGAGATATTTAAGGGGAAAAGCGTAAGTGGATTTATCAAGAAGTACATAATGACTAAGGGATCCCAGACTGGGCTCCTGATTGCCGAGAGCCATTAGTAATGGGTGAGACAACACGAGTGATAGGAGAGATCTGGAAGAGATGGGGAATCTGTGGGCGAGGTCAAGTTCACCTGAGTTCAGAATCTAAATCATATAACAAAGTCCCTGGATCAATACCAATTTGCCCCAATTACCCATTTTCCTCTGACCTAAGACTAAAATCAAATTATGCTCACATCAGGATGAAAGGAGGCTTGGTGGGAGTTTAATATCCATAACCTCTGTCTGATCTCTTTTACAGAGCACTGGGAGGTGGCCTGTAAATGTAAAACAAGACTTGCAACAAAGATTTTGCATCAGGCTGGCAAAACCTCATTTTAGGAGACAACCATACTGTT
>NW_016806154.1:0-12278 GCF_001698545.2 Rhinopithecus bieti
GCAGGGAACATCACACACAGGGCCTGTCAGGGGTCGGGGCTAGGGGAGGGATAGCATTAGGAGAAATACCTAATGTAAATGATGAGTTGATGGGTGTGGCAAACCAACATGGCACATGTATACCTATGTATCAGATCTGCACATTGTGCACATGTACCCTAGAACTTAAAGTATAATTTTAAAAAATGAATGCCTTTTCCCTAAGATCAAGAACCAGGCAGGGATGTTTCTATTCCTCACTGTTTCTACTCAACCATTGTAACTGGGGGGTCCTACCCAGTGCAGTAAGGCAAGAAAAAAACTTTAAAGGCATTCAGATTGGAAAGGAAGATGTAAAACTGTATATTCACAGATGATGTGACCTACAAATTGAAGACTAAGGAATCTACATAAAAGATACCAGCACTATTAAGTGAATTAGCACAATCTCAGAATACAAGCTCAGTATACAAAAAATCAGTAGTAACAGTATTTCCATATACTAGCAATGAGCACTCCAGTGATGAAATTGAAATAAAAGGTAATTCTATTCACAATCATATCAAAAAGAATATGAAAAACAGGAATAAAATATGAATAAATACAATAAAATAATACTTGTACAATGAAACTAAAAAAACAATGCTGAGAGAAATTAAAGAAGATCTAAATAAATGGAAAGATTAGAAAGCTCAGCATTGTTAAAATGTCAGTTATCCCCAAATCAGTGTATGGATTTAACCTAATGCCTGTCAAAATCCCAGCTGACTTTTGTTGTAGAAATTAGTAAATTCTAAAACTTATATGGAAAATGAAAAATATCTAGAATAGCCAAAACACTTTTTTAAAAGAACAAAGTTGAAGGATTAGATGTAATATACATCTAAGAAGGATATATATATATATACACACACACACACACATATCAATGTAACACTCCAACTAATTAACCAAAAGAGAAAAGATGGTCTTTTCAAAAATGATGCTAAAATAATTGGATATCCATGTGCCGAAAGGAACTCCAATCTATATACCTTGTGCTAAATATAAAAATAATTTAAAAGGAATCATAGAACTAACTCTAAGAGCTAAAACTACAAAGCTCTGGAATAAAACATAGGAAAACCTTTGTGACCTTGGGTTAGGCAAGATTAATTCTTAAAATTGATACATTAGACTTCCTTCAAAATTAAAAACGATTGCTCTTCAGAAGACACCATTAAGAAAATGAAAAAACAGACCAGGAGAAAATATTTCCAAAACATTCTGATAAAGAACTCATACCCAGAATATGTAAAGAACTCTAAATAACAAAAACACTAATAACCCAATTTTTAAAATAGACAAAACGTCTGAATACATACTAAAAAGGAGGTACAAATAGTAAATAGGTATATGAAAAGATGTTCAGTATTATTAGACATTAGGAGATTGCAAATTAAAACCTCAGTGAGATATACTGCATAGCCACTGGAACAACTAAAATCACCAGTTGGCAGTGATGTGGAGAAACCAGAACTCTCATACATTGGGCTGATGAGGATGTAAAACTATACAACTTCTTTAGAAAAGTTTGGCAGTTTCTTAAAAAGTTAAACATACATTTGGCATATGAATCAATAATTTCACTCCTAGAAATCTACCCAAGAGAAAAGCTCGCCCAGTGTTCATAACAGCATTATTCCCTAGTAGCTCCAAACTGGAAATAATCCACATGTCCATCAAACTGGTGAACTGATAAGCAAAATATATCTTTTCATGAGAGACTTTCAAGCAAGGACAAAAATATATATTTTAAATATATGTATTTTTATAACATTCCACCATATGATACATATGAGATATGTTATCTGTATACATATATACATCATATATATCAATCATATATATATGATATATATAAGATTTTACTATATATGTATAAAATAAAGGAATGAACTATTGATAATCACAACATGGATGAATCTCAAAATAATCAAGCCAAGTGAAAGCAACCAGACCAGAAAAATAGTATATGTAATGTATGATTCCCTTTACATAAAATTCTAAGAAATACATATTAACCTATAGTGACAGAAAGCAGATCAGTGGTTGCCTGGGAAGGGGAAATTATTATAAAAGAGCATGAGAAAATGTTTGAGGGGTGGGAGGTGATGGATATTTTCATTAGCTTGATTGTTGTAATTTCACAGGTATATACAACACCAAAAGTTGTTCATTACACATTCAATATGAGTAGTTTATTGTATATCAATTATACCTTGAGAATGAAAGAAAAAAATAAAAAGATAGAACTACTAATAGTTGTAACAACATGGATGAATCTTTCATAAATATTCTATATGAAAGAAGCCAGACACTAAAGACTACATATTATGATTCCATATATCTGAAACTTCTAGAAAAGGCAGACTTACAGCACCAGAAAGCAGATCAGTGGCTGCCTTTTTCTAGGAATGAGAGTGGAGACTATATGCCAACAAGCACCAGGAAGATAGGGAAATAACTGTTCTAAAATTGGATTGTGGTGATCATTACACAATTGTAAAAATTTACTAATTGTAAAATAAAGTTAGCAGCAATTTTTAAAACATAATTTTTAAGGATAATATTAATTCAGTGTATGGTGGCTCATACCTGTAATCCCAGCACTTTGGGAGACTGAGGTGGGTGGATCACCTGAGGTCAAGAGTTCAAGACCAGCCTGGCCAAGATGGTGAAACCCCATCTCTACTGAAAATACAAAAATTAGCCGGGTGTGGTGGCAGATGCCTGCAATTCCAGCTACTAGGGAGGCTGAGGCAGGAAAATCACTTGAACCTGGGAGGCAGAGGTTGCAGTGAGCTGAGATTGCACCATTGCACTTCAGCCTGGGCAACAAGAGTGAAACTCCATCTCAAAAAAAAAAAAAAAAAAAAATTTAGTAAAATGCACTGAACACTTAAAATTGGTAAAATCTATGGTATGTAAATTATACCTAAATAAAGCTGTTTTTAAAAAAGCAAGAGCCAAAAAATTTTAGCTTATTAAATTGGCAACAATTTTTAAAACATAAATGTTAAGGATAATATTCAATAAATGTTTGCATTCCTACTGTATATTAAGCATTATTGGATACTGGCGAATGCAAGACAGGATAGGAAGACATACAGACACAGTTAAAATATAGTGTCTTCACTGCTGTCTCACAGGAGAAGCAAATTGCAGAAATACTTCACTCTAGGCTTACTGCAGGAAGACACGCATTTTCAAACATTACTGGTAAAAGCATATTGCCCCAATGTCCCTGGAAAGTAATTTGACAATATAAAGCAACAACTTGAATTTATGCCCTTTGACTCCCTAATGATAATTCTGAGTATCTATTGTAAATAATCAGAAATTTGGATAGAATTGTGTCATCTAAACAGTTGGCATTGGTCACAGGTAATTCTAAAATAAATTCAAAGCAACACAGATGTTCAATAATAGAATGGTTAAATAAGTCATGGTATCTATGTGTCATAACATGCAGCTATTGAAATGTACTTGAAAATTTTTAATTTCATAGAAAAATCAAGATTACAAAATTGTGATATAATCTTTGTACTTAAAATGTGTGTATGTATATACACAAGCTAAAAGATAACACCCCAAAATATTAACAGTCATTAACTCTGGGCTGTGGGATTACAAGTAATTTGGTTTTTTATACTGTTCTATAATTTATAAAGGTTCATGTAACGAGCATGTACTGTATTACTTTAACAAACGGGAAAAAATTATTTTTCTCCTTTATGTTTATATAGGTAATACATGTTCATTGCAGAAGAGTTAGAATGTAAACAAAAATCTACACCTAAAATTCACCACCCAGAGACAGGCTATCTTATCACTTTGGAGTATATTCTTCTAGACATTTCTGTGCAACTAGATCATTTATTTTACAAAAAATGTTACTATTGTTTTATAACCTGCTTTAAAGGAAGAAGAAATAGCAGATCTAAACAAATAGACATATGTTCATCTGAAAAGAAGAGAAACTAATGGCATCTAAAGAGAATAAATAACGGGCTCAAGCAAAAGTATTTTCAAGTTATGGTAGCACTGAGAGAACGTGCCAGTGTGCCTGGAAGGAAGAAAGAGGAGGCAGGGGGGTTGCAGACAGAAGCACAGGTGAAGGAGGGGTCACAAGAGGAGACGCAGAGACCAGCTGTAGTGAAATTCGACCTTTGTATATGAGAGGCTCTTGCTGCTTGCTGGATACCCCACTTCTCATGTTGTGGGAGATGAGATAAGGCCTACACAGAACACATGTGGGTTATGAGGTCCCAAGGGGCAAGGAGGCTTACAGAAGCCACAGTCTATAGAGCAAGCACTAGAATGTGAACAAAGGGAAGGAAAAGGCCCGTTTACAGGAATAACAACTGACCAACTGGTGCAAAAGCAAGGCCAGACCTAAATTCCCAAGGCTAAATCAACTAGGGTTTCATCTCAAGAAAGAATCACAAATATGTTAGGGTGAGTCTAACTGTCAAACAGAAATTGCCAGACTCTGGTATCAGAAAGGGAAGAATGTTGGTACCACAGAAAGACCAGAGGCTTAGGAGCCAGACAGATCTAGTCCACTCACCAGCTGAGCAGGTTACTTGACTCCTGAGGCTCAGTTTCAGAAGGCATCAGCATCAGCTTCCTGAGGTGACTGTGAGAATCTAAGTTACTATATGTAAACACCTGGCACATGGCTCATGATAAATAGTAGCTATTACTACTCCATATAGGAGAAATACAATATAACATCATGGGCCTGGTGCAGTGGCTCAGGCCTGTGATCCCAACACTTTGGGAGGCTGAGGCAGGCAGATGAGGCCAGGAGTTCGAGATCTGCCTGGCCAACATGCAAAACCCCATCTTTACTAAAAATATAAAAGTTAGATGGGCGTGGTGATGTGTGCCTATAATCCCAGCTACTTGGGAGGCTGGGGTGGGAGGATCATTTCAATGAACCTAGGAAGGAGGTGGAGGTTGCAGTGAGCTGTGATCACACCATTGCACTTCAGCCTGGACAACAGAGCAAGACTCCGTCTCAAGAAAAAAATAGATAGATAGATAGATAGATAGATAGATAGATAGATAGATAGATAGATAGATAGATAGATGGATGTAAAACATCGTGGTTAATAGCATGAAATTTGAAGTTAGACAAACCTAACTTCAAATCCTTGCTTTATCACAGAAGCTGTGGAATCTCAGGCATCCAAGCTTCAGCATCCCCTTTAAAAATAAGGGTACCACTTGCCACACTGAGCTGTTTTAAGGATTAAATAAGACAGTGTATATAATGCAAGGCCCTTAGGCATAGTGTCCGTGTAATCAATAAACAATGGCTGTTTATTACTACCACTTTTGTGATCACATTACCTAACCTCTCTGAAGTAGTTTATTCAGCTGTAACATTAGCATTCTATCACTTATCTTGCTCCCTTCACTCCTAGGGCACATTTTACTGCTTGACACAGTAAATATCTGTTGCATGAACAGCAAGATTGTACTGAGAATTAAGAGATAATATATATAATGAATCTAACAATGTCTGGTATATAAATGCTAAAAAAAAAAAAATGGAGCTATTTGTTTTACCATTAGATGGTGAGCTCCTCAGGGGGCAAGAACATTTTCTTAGTCTTGTAGTCCCAGCATCTGGCAGACTGTTAGATAGGAGGTCCTCAGCAAATGTTTACTGAAAGACACAGACCACAGCAATACAGCAGCCACCCTCACTACAAGGATATCTACAGTAGTCCAGACGATTTAGCCCTCCAAAAACAACTTAAAATCCTCCATCTAACAACAATCACAGGTAGCCATTGTGCTAAGCATCTGTACATCCTGATTTCAAGACTGGCAGTTATGTAATGTCTTCAGTAAGTAACCTAGTAATCACTACAGATCTCAGTGAGGTGAAGTAAGACCAAAGTTTCCATAAGTATGAGGCTGTAAACATTGCAAATTAACATGTCTAGCACACAAAGTGATCACAACATACAACAGCATTTATATAAATTCAACCCTCGTAAGAGAAGCCAGAAAGACAGGGTACCAGTTACTTAATCCAAGTCAACTAAATGTGTTACCTATATGAAGATAACAGGTTATGATACCATATTTATAATTAACATTCTTACAGTTTATGCAATGGAATACATTAAAAACGCCACAGAAATTATGTAAAGCAGGCTAAAGGGTCTTCCATGTTACTATCCTAAGAAACCAAGACCCTCAGTAATCTGAAACAAGCTTTTCTGCCAATTTGACTAATACTTGAAAAAAATGGAAAATATAGAGATTAAAATCACTCTTGGTTCAGTGATCCAGGGATAACCATTATTTTATACTTGGTATATTTCTTTTTGACACTTGTTACTAATGTGTTGAAAAACAGGACTTGGAATGCTTCAGTGTTCTCTCAAGCAATAACTCACATCCATTTCCCTGTTATTAGACATTTGGGCAGTTTAGAACTGTTTCCTACTGAATGTTTTAAAGGCAGCTTTTTCCTTTGTATTAAAAATATATGAATTACTCTGTCAGAGATCTACATGTACATCCATCAGCACTGGACATTAAGGCACTGTAGGTAAAGGAGGCCAGCCAGAAACCCATCAGAGCAATCGTCCAGGAATGTAACTAGTGAGAAGTATGAAGCCAAAGTGTCCTCAGTGAGACGGAAGAATGTAGGAGAGGAACAGGGAAACAGGGATGATGGAGGGTTGTGTGTATATATTAGGGTATAGAGAAAGAAAAAGAAGGAATGACATGAATTAATATTCCAAAACATGAGTTATAATATTACAGATATACTAGTTTAGAATTACTTTTTAATGCTTAATAAATGGAGCCTCTACATGGGCCTGAGATTAATGTTTTATTTTTTTCCACATTGAACAAACCATATCAAAGCCAATTTTAATTTATTTGAACAGATATTTACTGGTACCTACTCTGTGCCAGGCACTGTGCTTGGTAATAAACATGATTTGAGACCCTGTCCTTCCAGTTCATAATTACAATATATTTAGCCCACATTTTTATGCTGTCTACATCCACAGTGAGTAAGAATTAACAATTGATAGCTTATGATTCTGGGGAACTGCAAGAGTTCCTTTAACCATCAAAAATGAAGTGAAATCTACTTCCTGGGGCAGGAAAGCAAGTGGTACGTATTAGGAAACTTCAGCAAGAGTTGAAACTAAAGGTTTTCTGGTCACTGGATGGGTTAAGGAAAATCAGTGAACCAAATATCCAACTTCCAAATATTTCAGCTAGTCCATTTTATGTAAGTGGCTTAGGATATCTATTTTTAACTTAAAAGTATAAAGATAAATCACACACTTCTATTCCTGAAGCATTATCGACTTCAAACTAGAGAAATATGGAACTTTTATTTTATTTTTTGTTTGTTTGTTTGTTTTCAGATGGAGTTTCACTCTTGTCACCCAGGCTGGAGTACAGTGGCACGATCTCAGCTCACTGCAACCTCTGCCTCCCGAGTTCAAGCGATTCTCCGACCTCAGCCTCCCGAGTAGCTGGGATTACAGGGATGTGCCACCACGCCCAGCTAATTTTGTATTTTTAGTAGAGACAGGGTTTCTCCATGTTGGTCAGGCTGGTCTCGAACTCCCAGCCTCAGGTAATCTGCCCACATTGGCCTCCCCCAAAGTGCTGGGATTACAGGTGTGAGCCACCGCACCAGGCCAAAATATTGAACATTTTATTCTATGCCTATAGGTACCATATGTCTTAGATTTGCCCAGATAATCCCTGAATCAAATACTCTATTCCTTTGTCCCTGTAAATAGTCAGAATCCTGGAAATTGGAATCAAAACATAACTCCCAGACAACACTCTGAAACTGTATGCAATCCTTTGTCAAACCATGTATGTCCCAGTCATTATCTCTGCTCATTCCAGCTTTTCTGTTTCCATGCCAGGAATCTGCAGAGCCCGCCTGAATACTTTTGCCCAGAAACTGCTCATCTGAAAGGGAAAACTTACTTAGGGAAATAAGTTTCTAAAGACAGTGGTGTTGCTGGCCAAATTACATGAACCATCATATCCCCTCATGCTAACAATACTATGTTAAAGAATTTGTCCTCAGGCTGGGCACGGTGGCTCACACCTGTAATCCCAGCACTTTAGGAGGCCGGGGGGTGATCACGAGGTCAGGAGATCGAGGCCATCCTAGCCAACATGGTGAAACCCCGTCTCTACTAAAAATACAAAAATTAGCTGGCGTGGTGGCACGTGTCTGTAATCCCAACTACTCGGGAGGCTGAGGCAGGAGAATGGCTTGACCCTGGGAGGCGGAGGTTGCAGTGAGCCAAGATCACGCCATTGCCCTCCTGAGCGACAGAGCGAGATTCTATTTCAAAATGAATGAATGAATGAATGAAAATGAATGAATGAATTCTGCACTCTCACCATTTTACTGATTCCAATCCTGTCCCAGCAGCTCTACACACTGTTTCACAAGAGCATTAGGACATCACTTTTCATTCAGCCATTCATTTTGAGCACTTAGTGCCAATCACTGTACTATAGCCCAAGGAAATTAGTGAGCTACAAAACGGACACTTTACAGTCAAGTGGGGAACAGATTTAATTATGTAAATATGAAGGAGACAAATAAGATGAACCAATAATGGACAAGGAGTTGCAACTTACGGTGCTGAGGGAAGAACTTTTCTGAGTAGGTGACAAGACCTAAAAGGTTGAAAAACAGCAAAAATGTCCCAGGCAGGGAGTAAAATATGTGACTGTGTGCAGTGATTTTGAGGCAGGAAACAGTATGTTGGGGAGATTTTTAAAGTCTAGTGTGGCCAGAATATAGTGAGCAACAGAGGGAGATGTGATTACAAAGTCTAACGGGCCAGATCATGCAGGGCCTAGGAAAGCCACTGAAAATTGTTAAGCAAGGGAGTGATATAATCCCTACCCCTTAGGTTTTCTGAAGACCATTCTGCCAGAGTAGTGGAAGTGCAAGAATAGAAGTAGGGAGACAAATAAGGAAGCCATTACATACATCTGAGTCAGATGTATGTGGTTAATTCAGGAGTCAAGAATCAGGAAACCTGCACGTGACATCTGATTAAAAGATGAACACAAGCTAGCCAAAGAGGAAAGGGCATTTCAGGCAATTGAAAAACATGTACAGTAGCATTAGGTCCCAAGACCATAACCTATTCCAACACCATAAACAGCCTGGTATGGCAGTAGCAAAGGATATGTGGCAAGAGTGTAATCCAGACAAGAAAGTATGGTACCCTGAACTGAAGCCGGTGGTGGTGGTAGGGAGGAAGAGGCAGGCTTGTATCCATATGGTCAACTGTAATGAGGTGAGGAAAGAGGAACTTGGGCTAACTGAGTTTCTGGCTTTGAGTGGGCAGGTGACAGTGCCATTGACTAAAATAGGGAGAACCAGGGCAGTGGGAAGCATGAGTTCAACAGCATGCTGCTGTTCTGAAAGAGCCATCTATATAGTAGGCAGCTGGATACATGGAGTTCTCCAGCTTAGAAAGAGGCTGAGGCTGGACATAGTTTAGAAACCATAGGTGAGTAAGTGGTGAGTAAAGCCATGGGAAAGACTAAGCTTACCAGGGAAGTACAAAATGACAAGAGCTTATTAGTCCAGAGCCTGGGACACACTAGCATTGAAGGAGCAAGAGTTCTAAGATGGGTAATTTTATTGTGAGATGTATGGCACATTGTAGGATGTTTAGCACCATCCCTGCACGCTACCCACTAGATGCCAGTAGGACCCACTCAGTTGTGACAAGCAAGATACAGACATGTCTCCAGACATTCCTAAATGTCCCCTGGTGGGGGAGAATCACCCTAGTTGAGAACCAGCAAAATTAAGAGGAGTCTCCAGGATGCTGACAAAGGAGGGTTATTGAATGAACTTCCTTTTACAAATGTTTTCTTCAGAAATGACACACACAAAAATGTATAACCCCTCCCGCAATATAGGATTAGGTGTCACTCACCAACATGCCCAAAGTCACATTAAGTGATCAAACCAAGATTGGAACCTGACTTTTACAATCTGACTCCAAAGCCTATGCTTTAAGGCTAAATCACTTAATCCCTAACTCCATAAGGTCTCCATTAGGCTACAAGAGATGTGAGGAGAGGGCTGCTTCAGTCTTTTTCATCATTGTGATCCTAGCATTTGGCTCTTACACTTAGCAATAGGAGTTCAAATATTTACTGAATGAGTCTCACTTCACACTTAACTGAAAATATGCCTTATTCATAAACCTACATTGAGGTATTTAACACTGATAGCTTACAAACAGCAAGTTAGGGCACCAAGGGGAAGAAAATGCTCCCATCCTGACAAGAAATCAGCAGCAGTGGTTTTGAGAATTTTGTTCCCCCTAACAGAGGCTCTGCCATCAACCATTTCACTTGCATTAGCGGAAAGTTCCTCTCCTGTTGCCTCCTTATCCAGCACATCCCATGCCACATTGAGGCCTCAAGGAGATGGGGGAAGAGGAGTGGAAACAAGAATAGAATGCAGTAGTTTTATTAAATGAACAAACTACAACTTTTGATAGTATCACAAACTGGTAGTGATAGGGAACAATTTTCTATCAAGTAAGCTTTTTAAAAAGTTTAAACCTCTAACCTCTATTCAAAAATGTTGGCTTAGGCTAGGCACAGTGGCTCACACCTGTAATCCCAGTACTTTGGGAGGCTGAGGGGGGTGGATCACCCGAGGTCAGGAGTTCAAGATCAGCCTGGCCAACGTGGTGAAACCCTGTCGCTACTGAAAAAATATGAAAACTAGCCAGGCGTGGTGGTATACATCCATAATCCCTGCTTCTTGGGAGGCTGAGGCAGGAGAATTGCTTGAACCCAGAAGGCAGAGGTTGCAGTGAACCAAGATCGTGCCACTGCACTCCAGCCTGGGCAACAGAGGGAGACTCCATCTCAAAAACAAAAAGATGTTGACTGGGCACAGTGGCTCATGCCTGTAATCCCAGCATTTTGGGAGGCCGAGACAGGTGGATCACTTGAGGTTAGGAGTTCAAGACCAGTCTGGTAAGCATGGTGAAACCCCATCTCTACTAAATATACAAAAATTAGCCAGACATGGTGGCACATGCCTGTAAATCCCAGCTACTCGGGAGGCTGAGGCAGGAGAAATCGAACTTGGGAGGCAGAGGTTGCAGTGAGCCAAGATGGCCCCACTGCACTCCAGCCTGGGTGACAGAGCGATACTCCATCTCAGAAAAAAAACTTCACACACACACACACACACACACACAGAATGCTTTAGGAACTTGAATAGGTGCCCCCTACTGTATATACCTTCCTCAGCATATTTTCCCTCACTAATTGGCCTTGGTACCTTTTTGATGAAGGGACTGTATGTCCACAGATCCCTGCAAGGGCTAAGCCAGTGATGTCAAATACTATAATAAACATTGCTAACTGATGTACATTTTTCTGATGTACATATCTACATATGAGGCTCAGAGAGAGAGCCTCAGAATATTTATCAGTATTTCAGGCAGCCACATCATTTCCAAGAGAAAGTATTTCATCTCTGCCTAAAGCCAACCTTAGGGGTAGCCTGGAGGATACAGTATTCAGGGGATACCAGCAACACCTAAAAGGTTTGGCAAGAGGACATCTTCCCAGGATGAATATCTAGGTCTAGGTATGCTGTAGAGGTCTACAAAGCAGAAAGATGGGAAATCTATAAACGGGCTTTAGTCAGTTCGACCTACACACTTGAACATCTATTTGTGTTACTTGGAAGCCACGGAGGGAAGCTATAAAGCAATCTGAGAGTTGAGAAAGTTGCCACTCTGACCGACCAGTGGCGCAAGCCTGTAATCCCAGCACTTTGGGAGGCCAAAGTGGGCAGATCACCTGAGGTCCGGAGTTCCAGACCAGCATGGCCAACATGGTGAAACCCCATCTCTACTAAAAATACAACACTTAGCCAGGTGTGGTGGCGCATGGATGTAGTCCCAGCTACTGGGGAGGCTGAGGCAGGAAAATCACTTGAACCCGGGAAGCAGAGGTTGCAGTGAGCCAAGATCGTGCCACTCCACTCCAGACTGGGTGACAGAGCAAGGCTCTGTCTCAAAAAAAAAAAAAAAAGGATTTGCCACTTTGAGTGGAAACCACTTTAATAAGGTCATGTAAAGCTCATACTTTATGGACCTCAAATTTTTCTTAACCTTGCACCATCTGTAATTCTCTCACTCCCACCAACAACCATAGGGAAAGCTTGATACGGAACA
>NW_016806154.1:12572-34451 GCF_001698545.2 Rhinopithecus bieti
TGGCCGGATCTCAGCTCACTGCAAGCTCCGCCTCCCGGGTTTACGCCATTCTCCTGCCTCAGCCTCCCGAGTAGCTGGGACTACAGACGCCCGCCACCTCGCCCAGCTAGCTTTTTTTTGTATTTTTTAGTAGAGACGGGGTTTCACCGTGTTAACCAGGATGGTCTCGATCTCCTGACCTCGTGATCCGCCCGTCTCGGCCTCCCAGAGTGCTGGGATTACAGGCTTGAGCCACCGCGCCCGGCCAGATATGGAACATTTTCAACAAATTCTGACATGGACTTAAGCTTTAAGGAACAGGGAGAAGAATGTGTTTTCTGCTCTGGAGTGTTGTCTCCTTCAGGGCAGTTCAGTTGCTCACAGCCTCCATTTAGCAACTAAAGATACCTTTGCGGGCTGGTCTTGAGGCTCGTGTTTGCCATATTGATTTCTACCCAACCATTAAAACTTTAATCAGTTAATTCATTTTTGCTTTATTTCAGTTTTGAAGATTATGAAACAGATGAACCTGCCTCTCCCTCTGAATTTGGAAACAAAGGCAGTAAAATACTAAGTGCAAGCCTTCCAGAGAAATGTGGAAAGCTTCAATCAGTGGATGAAGAATAGCTCCCAGTGTCTACAATGAAACGAAGATGTGTATTTTAAATGTTTCTTTCTTGTGAACAGATGTTCTCGTTTGCATACTGCTTTTTAAAAGACTGATTTCTCCAAGTGTGTATCTGCACTAGGAACTTTGTTTTTAAGCAGTAGGTCTGGATACACATTTAACTTAGGAGACTCCTCCAATTTGCCTCAAACCTCTTACGGAGCTTTTCCTCAGAAGTGGTACCATCGCCTTCCAAAGTCAGCACTCTACACCCTTGAATGTACCAAGGATCTCTTGGGGACAGTGCCAAGCACAGTTCTCTACACAGGTGACTGAAGTTGCCTCTGTGTTGGCTGGCATCCGAGTCCCCTCCGGGCTCCTATGGAGCCTAGAAGAAACCTTCACTTGCAGAAAACTTGAGTCAAAAAATTCTGGAACTTGAAAAAGTAGTAAGGGCCTCCAGAATTGACTTAGCCCTAGTAATAAAAGCACTGCCAAAACATCTCAGAGACTTCTTTTAATTATATGTATACTGGAGTTCAAAGATCTTGAACTTACCTGGCTTAATGTAATTTCACAGTTACCTGCCAAACTACTAGTCACTTTACATCCTCAGGTATTATAACCACTGGGCCTTCCAACTTTGCTGGCAAGCTCTGGTAACCTCCCTGACTGTGGATCTTATATAAGATCTCAAGAAAAAAAAAAAAACTTCTTAAATGAAGTACAGAATTTGACTCATACTTGGAAAATCCCTTTTAACTTATCTTTTATTCATTGAACTATTGAATGATGTATTTAATCTCCAAATTAGTTAATACTGTTTTCACTTCCTATCAGAAGGCCTGCTTGAAGACATAAAGGAATAATGATACATTAAAATTCTTACCAGATATATTCCTTTCTCCCAGGAATATTAGACTAGCTAATAAAGTTAAGGCCTCAATGTTATTCCTTACTTCATGTTCAAAAAAATTACTACAGATACTTCATCCACCTCAATATCAAGGAAATGGAAAATGATACACCTGTAAAAGAAAGCTATTATTTACCATAAATGTGTTCACTACAGAATCCTACATTTTTCATCAGGCCACAGTCCAGCCAAATCCTGTAACATCCTTGAAAAGAAACTATTAAAAGAATAGACATTTCTGATGTAAGAAAACCCCAAGCAACTTAATATCCATCTGTCAGTCATCAGCTTTTCCCCTAGATTTTTTTTTTTTTTAAACTAGTTCTGAAAGTGTCAAGAATAGCTTCCCTTTCCACCCTACCTTGGTTCCCTCCTTGCTGGCATAAAAGCCAAACAGTGAAATGAACCTTGGGTTAGGGTTATGGTAGGCAAAAAGAAAAGGAGAATTTAGGAAATATGCCATAAACCAGGTACAGTACAGTAAGTTAACAATCCTAGGACTCCTGCCTGTCACAAGCTCCCAGTTTCCTGTCATTTTATCTTCATTAGAACTGATCTTCCATTTAACTGTTACAGAAAGCAGTAACTACTGCAGCTATTTAATAGTTCACACAAAATAATTAAAAGCTTAAAAATAATTTTTAGGAAACAATATTCAATAACCTAAACACACTGATTATTAAGATTATTTATGTGATAAATGAAATGTCCTACCAATCCCATCCAGCCTTTACCAGGGAAGAAATCATTTTACTTCAGATAGAAATACAAAAAAAAAAAAAAAATACTTTTCTTAGAAGCCAGATACGGTTTAAATGTTTTATTATCCATAATGATCTGATCTACTAGTAAGATTCACCAAAAAGTAAAAATAAAATTCAATTTTACAATATACTATTTGGCTTTTTTACCTTGGTTCTCCTTACTGAAGTCCTCCTGCTTTCACTTTCATCTGGTTTTTGAAGTCTCTAATTATTGGCTGGGCATGGTGACTCATGCCTATAATCCCAACACTTTGGGAGGCCAAAGGTGGTGATCACTTGAGCCCAGGAGTAAAGACCAGCCTGGGCGACACAGACTCCGTCTCTACAAAAAAATAAGCTTAGCTGGGCATGGTGATGCACACCTGTAGTCCTACCAACTTGGGAGGCTGAGGCAGGAGAATCGCTTGAACCCAGGGCTTCGAGGCTGCAGTGAGCTATGATTATGACACTGCACTCCAGCCTAGGTGACAGAGCAAGACCCCATTCTCTTACAAAGTCTATTATAAAAGTATATCTATCAATACCATTCCATTTAAGATGGGCTGTTGTAATAGTTTACCCACATTATTACATTTTCAGGAATTATAAGAATGTGTTTGTTTTATTGTACTCCTTTCTTGGAGCTGAATGCAAGGAATATGAATTCTGAGGAATTAAGGTAGAATATATTTGACTTTCTGGTAAGAAAGTCAAATATAATCATTACTGCCAAACTGGAATTTTCAAGTTACAATATTCCAGGCCCCTTGATAAAAGCTGAGGGTTATTATCATGACCTTAATGCTAATTCAGTGAGAAATGAGTTTAATAACATCACATTACCAAGGTAATCAAACTAATAAAATTCCATATATCTTCCCTGCATCTTATCTATGTCACTGTATACCATTCAAAGTGTTTATAAAACTCTAGATTGATCAAATGAGATTTGCTCAGCTTTTTGAAATGTTAAGATGTGTTTGGAGAAGGCTGCATGACTTTTGTTTTTCCCTTTTAGCAAAACTAAATAAAGTTGTCAAATATGAATCATGTTCATTAAGGTAATTACTACACACTCGTGCTTTTAATCATACCTGCACCTCATTTTTATGTCTGTAACACTGTAAACAAGCTTGAATGTCAGAATAACTCTTTGAGCCCATGTGAAAACTACAAAGAAAGGTCTTTGTAGTAATGATAATATACTGAGAAATGATTTCCTCAGGGGATAGGGAAGAGGACCAGAGTTTGTGAATGAGGCGGAGTTCACAGGAATCAAGGTAGACTTTAGCCTCATCTATAATGCATTATTTTAAAAGAATATGTAACTGCGTGTTTTGGGGTACCTAAATTTTATTTAAGAGGCAAGGTCTCACTATGTTGCCCAGGCTGGATTCGAACTCCTGAGCTTAAGTGATTCTCCCACCTCAGCCTCCTAAGCAGCTGGGATTACAGGCACACACCACTATGCCCAGCTTTTAATTTTTTTTAAGTATAAAATACCATCCAAGTATTAGATTTGGTCAAAATACTATACTTTGAACTTAGTATTTTCTAAAGCACTTCTATTTGTTATCTATGATATGGTTATGGACAATTTATTTTTCATCTGATTGCCGTAAAACTTTTACTCTTCTTCAACAAGGTCACCATGAAATTGTTTTAACTAAGAATACAATGAAATAAAAGGAAATCTTTATCCCTAGGACCATACTACAACTCCTCATGGAAATGTAGACCTAATTAACCAAAAAGATAAAATGGTCAGCTCTAGAACTATTACCTAAGGTAAAAGATCATTTGATCATTTATATTAATAACAAGGACTCAACAATTCAGGATGTGTCATATTAAATGCTGCTATTCTTTGGTGGTTTCAAATCCTGTTGAATTCGTAAATCCAGTTACTTCAGTAATAATCTCTCAATCATCCCTCATTAGCCATTTGTCAGCATTCCTAAATAACTCGTGGTATAAAGAAAAATAATATAAAAATCAAGGCACTGTGATTACTCTTCCCCAGATGTATATAATACAGACCATTCAGAGCATGCTATCCCAAACTCCTCAGTATTCTACAACATAGAATTAGAAAACTATCATTTATTGATAGATTTAAGGTGTAATACAGGTTTCCAAAAATGTGGCAGTGAGAATACCAGCATAAAAAAGAGAAACTTGTGCTAAAAACAACCTGAATTCATCATTGGCAATATTACATAACAATCAAGTCCCTCACATACTAATGATTTCCACTTTGTCTATATTGCCAACCTCCCATGCATCAAAAAAAACACAAGATTATCAAACTTGGGAAGCAATAAAGTACTCTATGAATTTTTTAAGATCATAATATTAGGAAAGTTTGGTCAATTTGCAAAATATATCCTCATCCATGTGTACAATCTCATTTCTAATCATTTTTGCAGTGATCATTAGTGAATAAAGAACAGATTTACAACTTTATATAGCAGGGCATCTGGGTTCAACACAAAACTGTTACAAACGTTAGGTAAATACATGTTTCATAAGACACTGCTAATACTTAAAGCAATTAAATAAAATTCCAAATCTTGGAAAGCAAATAAAGACAAGACAACTAAGAAGCATTTTCCACCATTTACTCTTGTTATCAAAAATAGTTCAACTCTTCTTGCAAAACAAAAACAAAATAGTACATACTGGACACATACATCACATTTTCTTCCTATGGCTTTAGCCCACCCCACCCCACCAAAAAAAAAAAAAAAAAAAAAAAAAAAAAAAAAAAAAAAAAAAAAAACAAAACAAAAAAAAACCCAACAACAACAACAAAAACAACTCTACCTGACCACATTCACAGAAAATGACACCAGGATACACTACAAAACAGAAGGAGGTGTCATCTGCTCTGTGTCCAAAGGTTTCTTCTCCATGTCTTGTACTAGACGAGTAACCATCATTGAACATGCTGTGTGCCAAATCAAAACATAACTTCAACATATATCGGATCTTACTAGAGATGGTGAACGTAGTAGAAATTGGAAATTTTCCAGCAGTATTTTTCTTTAAGCACTGTCAAAGCTGCAGCTCTTCTTTTAAATCATAGATTATTTCATTACACCTCGTCAGTCCTTGTTTTATTTGGGCTGTGCTCTTTGAAGCAACTGACTAGATTTCCCTTCAACAGAATGTGTGTGACTCGTCTTCCCCATAAAAATTAACGGGAAGAAGTGCATTTAAACTGAAACATACTTTGTGCTTTATATGCAAGAGAGCATTCTAAAGAAAATCCTCCTAGCTTCAACCTACCTAAATGCACAGGTTTCATAAAAAGGCATTCTTATTAGGCCTCTATAAAAGACGCCTTCATAATGAACAGCACCCTTAAAAAAAAAAAAAAAAAAAAAAAAAAAAAAACAGGGGAATATTTAAAAAAAACTGTAAAAAAAAAAAATTTTAGAAAACAAAAGTCAAAGTGGCGGCCAGTAGCAATAAGTACAACACATAAATCTGGGCAAGTCTGGGGGCATTATTCCGATATTATTTTAAGTAAATCCCAATTACTAAATAAAATTTTTATAATTTTTAAAAAATTCTGTCACATACTAGTCTAAATTTAATTACCTTCAGAATAAAACTACTCTCCTTCACTTCATTTATCCAATTAGAACACTGCTCAAAATGGAGGGATTTAGAATTTTTTCCCTAGAAATGAGTGAGAAACAGCTAAACATTTGTAGTCTGACAGAATTTACTTTTTAAAAAGATTTCTTAAACATTCTAATGAGGGGGAATTTTTTATTTTCATAATACTGCTGATTTAAGAACTGCTACATACACCAGTAGCCAATATTTCATGATCAGAAATGGTATGATGTCAGCACAAAGGTTGAGCTGGACACATCGGCTTTCCAACAGGAGAAACGTCAATGGCATCTGAAGGCAGCACTGAGTTTCCTGAACTAATGGCTACTTTTCCACAAAAAAATTAGCACAATCTTTATGGACTGACTAGATACCACTTCCTTACATTTAATCATAAACTTTGATTATGCACAAAGCATGGCCATAAACAATGAGGTTAATGTTATTTTTCTTGCCAAAGTTCATTTTGTATAAATCAGTTGCATCAGCTTTGTTCTCAAACTATGAGGTTCTGTAAGAACTAAGGAAATATAGTTGTAGGGTTACTCCTCCATTATCTGCAAACTATTTCCCCGACACTAACACATATAACTTAGCAATGAAAACACTTGATACAAGTGATCTATATGCAGGAGCTCCGGCAAGTTAAACCAACAGAACCATAGCTGCCGTGAAACTGTAGCTATTTCCCTACCAGGAGTAGGTTTAAAAGACCCACTGATTTAACAGTCGAATCTCATGTCTATAGCTTCATCCAAACTTTTATCATCATGTGTACTGGCAGCTAAAAACGTCGTTACTGGGGACCCTGTGACATTTATTACACTGGTGCTGGTACTAGCGTTACGCACAGCAATGCTAGTCACGTTAATGCCCAAAGTGAGCCTGGTCTGCTCCAAGGCCTTTTCTGGCACGGCAAATGCCTCCAGCTTCTTCTCCCCATTGGCCATATAGGAGTTTTGGCAGCCACGACATATACAATCTAAGCAGGCTTTGCGGTTAGAGTAGCAAGGGCAGCGTTGGCCTCGGCATGTAAGAACACTTGGATTTTGAGTAGCACGCCCACATTTACACCCTTTCTTTTCCTGGGGTTTTTTGTACACAGTCTTGGTAGGACTTCCTGGCATAAAATGATGACTAGGAATCTTTTCCTTTACTGCTTTGTCTTTTTTAAGAATACCTGGCTTGGTTTTAGAGTGAGATTTCTTGGATCCATGTTCATGACTCTTTTTCATGCTTTTAGTAGATAAAAGTACAGTCTTGCTGATTTTAGGCGTTGTGCCTCCATTAGGAACAGTTGCTATAGGTTGAAGAGAAATTTTGCTCTCCCGTTTCACCGTCACAGGAGCAGATGCCCCCAGTGTTGGGCCTCGAATAATGGTAGAAATTGGAAGTGGCTGAACTTTCTCACTGTCGCTCTCTGATCTGGATCGTTTTCTATTCAATTTTGCTATCTTCGGAGTTGCTGCTGTACATGATAACCCATGAAGTGCAGGACTGGTGGACATAAAAACATTATGGCTAAGAGACTGGGAAGAAAGCTGCAGAAAAGGTCCATTGGATACAGTGGCTTCCAAGTTCGGCTGCAAATTAGGGCAACAGACCTCTGTATTTGAAACAGTTTCTAAGCTGCGGAGTACTTCCTCAACACTCAGTAACAGAGAGTCTCCAGGTTTTATATCTTCACTGAAACTGCAGATATCAATGCCTGTGGAACATAAGTCAGTGGCTACCGTGTCACAAACGGGTGGCAGGCTGTCAGACAGATCCTCAGTTTTTATGTCAACAGTGTTACATACGTCAATCGTATTTGAATGTTCAGGTGAAGGAATATTTATACCAAATCTATCTATTGAAAGCCCATTATAAGTAGGCAAACCATTGATAACAGAACTGCCAATAGCAATGCTGAGGGTGCTTTCAGACATTGGAGATAAACTAGCTTGAGGATCAGTTGTGGGTTCTGAGGTTGAAGGTAAAGGGGAATGTGTCAAACACAAAGTAAAGGATGAATCTGAGGGTTTTTCTGTCTCCTCACAAAACAATGATCCATCATTAAGCAAAGCCAAAATATCAGAAGAACAGTCAACTGCTTCTATTATATCCCGTGCCAGTGTAGTCTGTGTTATATACTCGCATAGTTTTTTGTAGCAGTTCACTAGGATGCTTAACTGCTTGTTTTCCTCAAACTGCTCATAGTCTTTGCACCAGCTACAGGAAGGTTTCATCATCATTTTCTTGCCTTTACAAGTTTTGCAGACATAATGTTGGCAGGTGGAGTTGGTGGGTGCAATAGGATCTTGTAGCAAATGTCCTAAGGGGGAGAAGGAGGAAAGCAAAGATTTTAGTAAAATAAATTTACCATTTCATAAACTGAAGTTTAGATGACATAAGTAATCTATCAAAATCGAGATGAATTAAACTCACTAGGCCAGATAACAAAAAATCTATCTTAGAAGAAACAGAAGAATCCTCAATTAGTTCGCTTTATTTCATGCCATATTCCCCATTCAGTTATCTCAAACCAAAATCATCCTTGATTCTGTCTCTCTCTCCCCAAGCAATATGTTCTGGTCCATCTTCTTATCCTCTTCCTCCAAAGGCTATAAAGTTAAAGATGTGAAGATCAGACACCAGAAGCACAAACTAGGGTTAAAACCCTTTGGATAGCCAGGTGTGGTGGCATGTGCCTGTAATCCCAGCTATTCAGGAGGCTGAGGTGATGGCTTCAGCCCTAGAGTTGAGGCTACGGTGAACTATGATCCTGCCACTGCATTCCAGCCTGGGTGACAAAGCGAGACCCTGTCTCAAAAACAAAACAAAACAAAACCCTTTGGACCTCAACCTAACAACATGGCAATGCTACAACATTCTGAACAAAATCATAATGATTATTTTGTGCTGGACACTGGGGAAAAATATATGAGTAAGAGAGATTTAGTCCCTGCCCTCATAAAAGATAGTCTTGAGGGCATTAATCAGTAGAAAAGCACCTTCACAAAAAAAAAAAAAAATTTTTTTTCAACCAGTTTTTACCGCATGTATACTAATCATAAACTTTACAGAAAAAAGATCAAAATTAGTTTCAGGGCACAGAGGCTCATGCCTATAAGCCCAGCACTTTGGAAGGTTGAGGCGGGCGGATCACCTGAGGTCAGGAGTTCAAGGCCAGCCTGGCCAATATGGTGACACCCCATTTCTATTAAAAATACAAAAAAACTAACCGGGCATGGTGGCATGCACCTGTCGTCCTAGCTGCTAGGGAGCTGAGGCAGAAGCATCATCTGAACCCAGGAAACTGAGGTAGCATGAGCTGAGATCACACCACTGCACTTCAGCCTAACCAACAGAGCGAGACTTAGTCTCAAAAAAAGAAAAAAAAAAAAAGGCTAGGCATGGTGGCTCATGCCTGTAACCCCAGCACTTTGGGAGGCTGAGGTGGGCAGATCACCTGAGGTCAGGATTTTGAGACCAGCCTAGCCAACATGGCGAAACCCTGTCTCTACTAAAAATGCAAAAATTAGCCAGGCAGGGTGGTGGGCACCTGTAATCCCAGCTGTTCAGGAAGCTGAGGCAGGAGAATCCCTTGAACCCAGGCGACGAGGTTGCATTGAGCCGCGATTGTGTCACTGCACTCCAGCCTGGGCGACAAGAGCAAAACTCTGTCTCATTTTTAAAAAAAAAGGAGTTACAGTAGGAAAGAACTATGTTCAACTACATTAAAACAAACAGAAAGGAGTACTACTCAACTCAAATTCTTCTAGAAAAAAATACAATATGGAAAAAATTATATTTAAACTTTAATTAAAGAAAAAAAAATTAGGGTATAATACTGGGCTCAAATTCTTTTGACAGAATTCAAAACGACCATGGTTTAATTATAAACCACAGGTATCCTAACTGCGACAATACAGTAAATGAAGTAGTCCCCCGACTTGACGCAACTGTCAAATTATAAATAACATATACATATGAACCAAGAAGGGAAAGGAACTAGATCCAGTTCCTATCTCCACCCTTATTCTCCAAAGCTGCAACTGCTCCTTGGTTCCTAATTCAGACAAATAGTCAGCAACTACCCAAAGTAGTACCTCTTCTCATAAATCACACAAAGAGTACGTTCAACCACAAAAGAAATTAGAAATTACAGGGAAAAAAAAATCAGAAAAATCCCCAAGTATCTGGAAATTAAACATATACCAAAATAATTTATAAGCCAAAAAATCACAAGAGAAACTGAGGAAACATTTACCAAATGAAAACACCACATATCAAAATTTGGAGAATGCAACTAAAGCAGTGTTTCGTGGGAAACTTAATAGCTTTGAAAATCTGAATCAGAAAATAAGGTCTTGAGCTAGGCACAGTGGCACATGCCTGTTGTTCTAGCTCTCTGAGAGGCGGAGGTGGGACAATCATTTAAGCCCAGGAGTTCAAGACCAGCTTGGGCAAGACAGCAAGTCCCTGTCTCTAAAAAAATAATAATAAATTTTAAGAAAGAGGCTGGGCGGGGCGCGGTGGCTCACAACTGCAAATCCCAGCACTTTGGGAGGCCGAGGCGGGCAGATCACAAGGTCAAGAGATTGAGACCATCCTGGCCAACATGGTGAAACTCCGTCTCTACTAAAAATACAAAAATTAGCTGGGAGTGGTAACATGCACCTGTAGTCCCAGCTACTCGGGGGGCTGAGGCAGGACAAGTGCTTGAACCCGGGAGGCGGAGGTTGCAGTGAGCCAAGATGGTGCCTCTGCACTCCAGCCTGGCGAAAGAGCGAGACTCTGGGAAAAAAAAAAAAAAGAAGAGGCTGGACGCAGTGGCTCACGCTTGTAATCCCAGCACCCCGGGAGGCCAAGGCAGATGGACCACCTGACATCAGGAGTTCAAGACCAGCCTGACCCACATGATGAAACCCTGTCTCTACTAAAATAACAAAATTAGCTGGGCGTGGTGGTGCACGCCTGTAATCCCAGCTACTTGGTAGACTGAGGCACAAGAATCATTTGAACCTGGGAGGCAGAGATTGCAGTGAGCCGAGATTGTGCCATTACACTCCAAGCCTGGGCAACAAGAGCGAAACTCCGTCTCAAAATAAATAAATAAATAAATTTTAAAAAAGAAGGGGGCATCCATCTCAGGGAGACCTGGCCTTCAGAAATGACAACATTGGACCCCAGGAGGAGCCTGCAATTTCCACTGCTTTCCTCAGGCATTTCTACCTGGCTGTGATGGATGAGCAGCTCATGGCTTCCAAGACTCCAGAACTACTACTGTCTACATGTACCACTCTTACACTTTAAAATAATGAATACGTTTCCATAATGGTCTCTAACATTTCCTTACAGTACCAACTACTTCTTACCTCTTTGCCCTACCCTCCCCCAAAAAACTACCTTTTTCAAAAGAAAGCCATATTTCCATTGTGCTGGAGTCCAGTATTTCTTGATACATGTAATTCTACCAAGGTCTTCTTAATATGTTCTTTTAAACAACTGAATTATATCTTCAGATTATGAAAGATTAATCCTAATGTGAAACTTAGGATACAGTTTTGAGTACAGCTGATCAAAATCAAAGAAGTTTCTTTAAAAGGAAAAAAAGCCTCTTTAAGGGGAGGAACCGAAGTGCTGAAGTAATGGAAGTCCGTCTGCATGTGGAAGGAAATGGGAAGCAAATGGGAGAGAGAGACTAGAAAACATAAAATGGGTTACTTGACTGGTGATTAGGTGGGTGTAAAGAAGCAAGTTAAAAGGCTAAAGGGAAAGGCAACTTTCCATCATCTATAGAAAGCTATGTAAGACAAGGACTCCCCTTTTTTCCAAAAGCATTGTAAAAAGAATGAAGTCTCCTTGGAAAAAAAAAATTATACCTCAATGTCCCCAATAAGATTGCTTAATAAATTATGTTTCCGGCCAGGTGCAGTGGCTCACTACCTGTAATCCAGCACTTTGGGAGGCCAAGGTGGGCGGATCACAAGGTCAAGAGATTGAGACCATCCTGGCTAACACGGTGAAACCCCATCAACACAAAAAAGGAGCCAGACATGGTGGTGGGCGCCTGTAGTCCCAGCTACGTGGGAGGCTGAGGCAGGAGAATGGCGTGAACCCAGGAGGCAGAGCTTGCAGTGAGCCAAGATCGCACCACTGCACTCCAGCCTGGGCGACAGAGCCAGACTCCGTCTCAAAAGCAAACAAACAAAATAAATAAATAAATAATGTTTCCTCCAAGCTACGCAATTCTTTTAACTGTTGAAGAAGAGAAAATGTTCACAATATATTTAGTTGTAAACTGAGTGATAAAACTACATATTGTAAGGCCCATTTTAAAAATACACTGTCTATGTGTGTATGCACGTAAAAATAGAAAATATAAAAAATAAAAAAGCAAAGACTCAAGTCAATAACCAAAGCTTTCTTTCACCTTAATAGGAATCCCAAACTAAGCAGGTTAAAGCAAATAATGAAGATTAGAGCAGGCCACAGTGGCTCACACCTGTTATCCCATCATTTCGGGAGGCTGAGGCAGGCCGATCACCTGAGGTTAAGAGTTCAACACCAGTCTGGCCAACATGGTAAAACCTTGTCTCTACTAAAAATATAAAAATTATCCAAGGGTGGTGAACACCTGTAATCCCAGCAACTCAAGAGACTGAGGCAGGAGAACTGCTTGAACCTGGGAGGAGGTTGCAATGAGCCAAGATAGTGCCACTGAACTCCAGCCTGGGCGAGAAAGCCAGACTCCATCTCAAAAAAATGAAAATAAAGAAATGAATACAGATTAGGGCAGAAACCAATACCAGAGAAAGCAGAAAAACCAAAGAGAAAAAAAAAAAAAACACCAAAAGTTGGTCACTGTAAAAGATCAAAGAAAAAAAGAAAATACAAATTACCAAAATCAGGAATGAAAGGAGTCAGAGTATCACCAGTGCCCTACAAAACGTGAAGAATTAAGGAAGTCCTATGAACAACTTTATGCCAACAATTTTAGACTACTTCAATGAAATGGACACGTATCTCTAAAGACACAAATGACCAAAATTGACTGGAGAAAAAGTTTTAAAACGGAATAGACCTGTAATAAAAGTTTTAAATAGTTACTGAAGATTTTCCTCAAAAGGAGACTCCAGGGCTAAATGTCTTCACTGGTAAATGCTAACAAATAATTAAAAAGAAAAAACACTCAAACACAGAGGAGGAGAAAACACTTCCCAACTCATATTTAAAGGCCACTAACTACCATGAAAGAAAACAAGGCCACCAGACTAAAGAAAATACAAACCGCCAGGCACAGTGGCTCACGCCTGTAATCCCAGCACTTTGGGAGGCCAAGGTGGGCGGATCACCTGAGGTGGGGAGTTCTAGGCGAGCCTGACCAATATGCAGAAACCCCATCTCTATTAAAAATACAAAAATCAGCCGGGCGTGGTGGCGCATGCCTGTAAATCCCAGCTACTTGGGAGACTGAGGCAGGAGAATCACTTCAACCCAGGAGGCGGAGGTTGCAGTGAGGCGAAATCGTGCCACTGCACTCCAGCCTGGGGAACAAAATCATCTCAAAAAAACTAAAAAGAAAAAAAAGAAAAGACAAACCAAAATCTCCCATAAATACGACAAAATCCTTAACAAAACATTCAAGAGAATCCCACAACATATAATACAATACCTATTCAAACACACACACACACACAAATTCACAAACGAGAAATTGAACATCTTTAACTTGACGGTCGTGGGCATCAATAAAAAATCTAAGGCCAACTTTACTTAAAGGTAAAAACACTTTCCTTCCAAAGATCAGGATCAAAGAAAGGATAACTGCTTTTGCCACTGCTTTTCAAAATTGTACTTGTTCTAGCTGGTGCGGTAAGGTTCAAAAGAAAAAGAAAAAAAAAAGGCATCACGACTAAAAAGAAACAAGTAAAATTGTTTTAGTAATGAATTACACAATTCTGCTTACAGAAAATCTCAAAAAACGCATACACACAAACTACTAGTACCAGTAAGCAAATTTAGCAAGGTCACAGCACAAACAAATATATGCTAAAGTCTCCACTGGTATTTTCCATTTCTATATGCTAGGAATGGACAATTTTAATTTATTTTTAAAATGTCCATTCACAATTAGCATCAAGAATATCACTTAAAATCCTTAGAAAAACTTTAACAAAGACTTCTACACGGCAAGCACTACAAAACACAGCTGAAAGAAAATTAAAGGAAGCCGGCGCAGGTGGGCTCAAAGCCTGTATCCCAGCACTATTGGGAGGCCGAGGACGGCGGATCACGAGTCAGGGCGAGATCGAGGACCATTCCTTGGCTAACATGGTGAAACCCCGTCTCACTAAAAAAATACAAAAAACTAGCCGGGCGAGGTGGCGGGCGCCTGTAGTCCCAGCTACTCGGGAGGCTGAGGCGGGAGAATGGCGATAAACCCGGGGAGGCGGAGTTTTGCACGGTGGAGCTGGATCTGGGCCTGCCACTCCAGCTGGGTGACCAGAGCGATGACTCCTTCTCAAAAAAAAAAAAAAAAAAAAGAAAGGGAAATTAAAGAGTATCTAAACAGACATTTCATGTTCACGGATTAGAAGACTATCAATATATTGTCAAGATGGCAATTTTCCCCAAAATTGATCTATCTCTAAGTTCAATGCAATCTTTATTCCCAGGCGGCTTTTTTTCTTAAAGAAATTGATTGGCTGATCCTAAAATTCATATAGAATCACAGAGGACTGGCAAAACAACTTTGAAAAACAACAAAATTACAGGACTTACACTACCAAATTCTGAATTTGACTATAAAGCCATAGTAATCAAGACAGCGCGGTAATGACAAAAGTATAGACACATGCATCAATGGAACAGAATTCAGAGTCCAGAAACAAATTATTACATTTATAGTCAACCAATTTGTGTGACAGGGGTACCCAGATGATTCAATGGGGAAAGGAGAGTATTTTCAACATACCATGTGAAACAATTTGATATCCAAATGCCAAAAGCAAAAAAAAAAACTTACACCCTTACCTCACAACATACACAAAAATTAAAATGATCACAAACCTAAATGTAAGAGCTAAAATATAGAAATTCTAGAAGAAAACAGAGGAGAAAATCTTTTTTCCTCCTTTCCTCCTACAAATACACTTTGTATTGGCCAAAGTGTTCTTAGATGTGACATCAAATGCACAATTCACAAAAAGGAAAAAAAAATAGTAACATGGATTTTCTCAAAATTAAAAACTTACTGTGCTTCAAAAGACACCATTAAGAAAATGAAAAAACAGTCAGGAGTGGTGGCTCACCCCTGTAATCCCAGCACTTTGGGAGGCTAAAGTGGGCAGATCACCTGAGGTCAGGAGTTCAAGACCAGCCTGGCCAATGTGGCAAAACCCCGTCTCTACTAAAAGTATAAAATAAAACTAGCCAGGCGTGGTGGTGCACGCCTGTAGTCCTGGCTACTCAGGAGGCTGGGGCAGGAGAATCGCTTGAATCCGAGAAGCAGAGGTTGCAGTGAGCCAAGATCGTGCCAATGCACTCCAGGCCTGGGAGACAGAGAAAGACTCTGTCAAGAAAGAAAAGAAGAAAAGAAAGAGGAGAGGCAGAGGAGAGGCAGAGGCCGAGTTGGAGGCAGAGGGGGAGGAGGAGGGGGAGGAGAGAAAGAGAATTAAAAAAAAACACAGACTGGGAGAAAATATTTGCAAATCACATTTTTTTAAAAAAACTTAATGTAAACTGCCCATGGTAGTTCACACCTGTAATCCCAGCACTTTGGGAGGCTGTGACGGGCAGTTCAGGAGTTCAAGACCAGCCTGGCCAACACAGTGAAACCCCATCTCTACTAAAAATACAAAACTTAGCTAGCTGTGGTGGCACACGCCTGTAGTCCCAGCTACTCGGGAGGCTGAGGCAGGAGAATCACTTGAACCCAGGAGGCGGAGGTTGCAGCGAGCCGAGACCATGCCCTTGCACTCCAGCCTGGGAGACAGAGCAAGCCTCGGTCTCGATTAAAAAAAAAAAAATTCAGGCCGGGCGCGGTGGCTCAAGCCTGTAATCCCAGCACTTCGGGGGGCCGAGACGGGCGGATCACGAGGTCAGGAGATCGTGAAACCCCGTCTCTACTAAAAAATACAAAAAACTAGCCGGGCGAGGTGGGGGGCGCCTGTAGTCCCAGCTACTTGGGAGGCTGAGGCAGGAGAATGGCGTAAACTCGGGAGGCGGAGCTTGCAGTGAGCTGAGATCCGGCCACTGCACTCCAGCCCGGGCGGCAGAGCGAGACTCCGTCTCAAAAAAAAAATTCAAATGAGTAAAATGACAATATAATTTTAAAAGCAAAAATTTGAATAAACATTTCACCAAAGAAAATATATGAATAACTTGGCGGGCGCGGTGCCTCACACCCATAATCCCAGCACTTTAAGAGGACAAGGTGGGCGGATTATGAGGTCAGGAGATCGAGACCATCCTGGCCAACATGGTGAAACCACATCTCTACTAGAATACAAAAAACTAGCCAGGCATGGTAGTGCATGCCTGTAGTACCAGCTACTCGGGAGGCTGAGGCTGGAGAATGGCGGGAACCCGGGAAGCGGAGCTTGCAGTGAGCCGAGATGGCGCCACTGCGCTCCAGCCTGGGCGACAGAGGGAGACTCCGTCTCAAAAAAAAAAAAAAAAAAAAAAAAATAGAATGGCTAAATTCAAAACGACAATGCCAAAAGTTGACAAAGATGTGAAGAAACTGGAATCCTTGTATACTGCTGGAAAAATGTAAAATGGTACAATCACATTGAAATAGTTTGGTGGTTTCTTAAAAAGTTAAAACCCATATTTACCATAGAAATCAGTAAAATTCTACTCCTAGGAACCTACCTAAAGAGAAATAAAAAATCCACACAGAAAAATGTATGTGAATGTGCAAAGCAGCATGATTCCTAATGGCCAAAAATTAGACACAATCCAAATGTCCATTAAATTGGTGAGTAAACAAAATATATATTCATGAACTTCCAAAACATTTGCTAAGTGAAAGAAGCACATACAAAAGAGTACATTATTGCATAATCCCATTTATATAAAATGCCCAGAAATGACAGAAAAGCAGAAAATCAGTGGTTGCCTAGGGCTGAGAGTATGGAGCAGACATTAACTGTAAATGGGCAAAGTGGAACTTTTTAGGGGAATGAAAGTGTTCTAAAATCAGATAGTGGTGATGGTTACACAACTCTAAAATTTTAAAATAACACTTTAAGACAAGGCACCAATAGTTAGAGAATCCAACCTTCTACCTAATGCCTATGCAAGGATCCCTTAAAGAGTGCCCTTAACTTCATCTAAGGAAGGACACAAGGGATAGAAAGGGAAAAAAATACATATATATGCATTTTTTTTTCCAAGAAAGAGTCTTGCTCTGTTGCCCAGGCTAGAGTACAGTGGTGCGATCTCAGCTCACTACAACCTCTGCCTCCTGGGTTCAAGCAATTCTCCTGCCTCAGTATCCCGAGTAGCTGGGATTTACAAGTGTCCACCACCACACCCAGGTAATGTTTGTATTTTTAGTATAGACGGGGTTTCACCATGTTGGCCAGGCTGGTCTCGAACTCCTGACCTCATGATCTACATGTCTAGGCCTCCCAAAGTGCTGGGATTACAGGCATGAGCCACAGCACCCGGCCCTATATATACATTTGAAAGGATAAACCATAAGTTTAAAAAAAGAGAACTACCAGGCCAGGTGTGGTGGCTCACACCTGTAATCCCAGCAGTTTGAGAAGCTAACATAGGCAGATAGCTTGAGCTCAGGAGCTTGAAACCAGCCTGGGCAACACGGCAAAATCCCATCTCCACAAAAAAAAAATATATATATATATATATATAGCCGTGGCATGCACCTGTAGTCCCAGCTACTCAGGAGGCTAAGTTGAGAGGATGGCTTGAGCCTGGACCAGAGGTTGCAGTGAGGAGAGATTGCACCACTGTGGTCCAGGCCTGAGTGACAGAGCCTGCACCTGTCTCAAAAACAAAATAAAAGGGCTACCAATTGGGAGGGAGAGACAGAACAAAGTGAAATAGGAAAACATTACTCTGAGTTTAATCTGTCTTATAGATTTTATTTTCAAACCATGTAAATATTTTATATAATAGTATAACAAAACGAAAATGTTACACAAAATCTCTAAAAACCAAAATAAAACAACCTTAATTTTATATCAAATTGGTGGCATACAATCCAAAGAGTGACTATTTCAAATGACTATAACACACAAAATTGGCTCAATCCTTGGGATCCTCATTTTTCTTACTTTCAGTAACCACACTGTTGGCGGCAGTGCTGATAATAATTATAATAAAAGTGTTAGTGCATACCGTGGGATAAAAAGTCAATGTTAATGCCTTGAGGACTTGGTTTTTTTTTTTTTTTTTTTTTTTTTTTTTTTCCCCAGTAGGAAGAAGGAGGAAAGTTGTAAAAGAGAAAAGGTTACATTAAAAATCCTGTAGCCCTAGAGTTCAAGACTAGCCTGGCAAACATCATGAAACCGTTGCTACTAAAAATACAAAAAATTAGCCAGGCATGGTGGTGGGCGCCAGTAATCCCAGCTACTCGGAAGGCTGAGGCAGGAAAATTGCTTGAATCCAGGAGGTGGAGGTTGCAGTGTGCTGAGATTGCACCATTGCACTCCAGCCTGGGAAACAGAGCGAGACTCCGTCTCAAATAAATATAAATATAAACATAAATTATAAATATAAATCCTATGGCCCTAAAATGAAGTTCAACTGGACTTACCACTATGAACTCATGTTTTAATCTTATATGTGTATGTGCTTATTTCCTAGCACTATGTGTGTGTGTGTTTCCTAGCACTATCCATTGAAAAGGCCTGGAAACAAGAAACAACCCCAGCAGCAATGAATACAGACGACAGGATTGAAAAACAATTTCCTTTTGAAAAGAATCAGAGCTTCTTGGACAAATGGCTAATTTCAAGTGTGTGCCATGAATTGTACAAGAGGAGTTTTGATCACCTTGTTATGCCAGAAAGCATAGCAACTATCAAAATCAAGACTCAGGGGCAAACCTGAAGAGGTTCCCACTGACCAAAGACGAGAGAATCTAAACATGCATGATATAGTTAGGCTTTGTGTCCCCACCCAAATCTCATCTTGAATTGTAATCCCTATAATTCCCATGTGCCAAGGGACAGACCAGGTGGAGATAACTGAATCACGGGAGCAGTTTCCCTTGCTGTTCTTGTGAAAATCAGTTCTCACGAGATCTGATGGTTTTACAAGGGGCTCTTCCCCACTTCACTGGGCACTTCTCCTTCCTGCCACCATGTGAAAAAGGTGCCTTGCTTCCTCTCTTTGCCTTCCACCAAGATTGTAAGTTTCCTGAGGCCTCCCCAGCCATGCTGAACTGTGAGTCAATTAAGCCCCTTTCCTTTGTAAATTACCCAGTTTCAGGAAGTTCTTTATAGCAGTATGAAAACAGACTAATACAATACATAAACGCAATGAAATGAAGCATATCTAAAATGTTCAAATCTGAGTTTTTTTAAAAAAGAAAACAAAATCAGTTTCAGGATACTAGTGAAGCAGCTCATGAGTCTGAAAACTAGTAAATAAGAGCAAGAATCAAGTATTTGTCCTAATTTAACTTTAGGAAATATACCACCAAATAACCAAATCATGGAGAAGTTTCTCTTCACAGGAATAATCCAGCTAATATGTTAATCAAAACCTCCCCAAACCATGGAGTACCTTAAAGGACTCATACTCCACGTCTTTAGTCTTCCATGAGGTTTTAGAAAAGTAACCATGCCAACTGTTGAGAAATGAAAATAAGTTAGAAGACACCAAAACTCACTTATTAGCTCCACAGATTGCCCACCATTCCCCACCACAAATATCTGAAACTTAAATATTAAAGATGCCCATTGGCAAACTTTCTTTATGCACTCAGATAACCATCCTAACTCTTAAAATTTCCCCAAGAGTTCTCTATACACCTCACAATGAAGGCAACTCCAATGATGTGAGAAATAGAAAAGAGTCATTCAGGGGTTTCTTAGCTGGGATCACGATTAACCAAATATCTAACTATATGTCTCTAAGGAACCCCCCACCTCCAATTTAAGAAATACCAGACAACATACTTAAATTTGTTAACATACTTAAATTTGTTGAAAGAAAGAAATAAAAGGAAGGAAGGAAGGGAGGGAGGGAGGGAGGGAGGGAGGAAGGAAGGAAAGAAAGAATGCATCTTATCCTAGAAAATAAAATGGATGGGCAATATGCACCAAGGGGAAATACATCAGTCACTGGTAGATTCTCCTATAAAAACCATGAAGCGTTTAAGGAAAGGTTTGATTTAGCATAGATTGTGTTCCACAAGTACAAAAAAAGACTCGCTCAAAATACACACCTTCAGACTTCGCTCTGTTGCCCACTCTGGAGTGTAGTGGCATGATCTCGGCTCACCACAACCTCCATCTCCCAGGTTCAAGCAATTCTCCTGCCTCAGCCTCCCAAGCAGCTGGGACCACAGATGCGCACCACTGTGTCTGGCTAATTTTTTGTATTTTTAGTAGAGACGGCGTTTCACCATGTTGGCCAGGCTGGTCTTGAACTCCTGGTCCTCAGGTGATCCGCCCGCCTTGGCCTCCCAAAGTGCTGGGATTACAGGCATGAGCCACCGCGCAAGTCCAGACTTTAAAAAAAAAAAAAAAAAAGTAAAGTCCATGACAAAAAAAAAAAAAGAAAAGCCCATGACAAAAAAAAAGTCTCACTGCATTGCCTTAAAACCTTATCTGCAATACTTCACAACTACCTTATCTGCAATACTTCACGATTACCTTCTTTTTCATCACATATAACTAAATGAATACTTATGTGCTCTGTCTAAACAAATAATGTGATATTGACCCTAAAATACTCATTTTGTGCCTCAACATTTTCATTTTTGTTTAGTTACCGATTTACTCTCCCTCTTCTTAACTGCTTTTCCCCAAGTCAGTCAATTTTAAATTTAAAGCTAAGACATAAGTTTTAGGATACCACAATGCTAATTTTTGTAATTTCTGGGAAAATATAACTGTTCATAATTAATTTACTAAGATACTTAATATCAGATTTTTTTAAAGCTCTTAATAAGTGAATCTTTTTATTATGGAGACTTTCAAACAAAAGCAGAACACAAGCAACCTCCATATAACTCATAACCCAGAATAATTATCATGATCATGCCACATTTAATTCACCTACTCATCTTCTGTTCTTTATTTCAAAAGCAAATCCAGACATCATAAATTTTAAACCAGATTAAGATTTGTTAATGACTACAAAATAAATAGAAAAAATGAATAAGATCTAGTATTTGATAGCATAACAGGGTGACTATAGTCACTAATAATTGTACATTTAAAATTAAAAGAGTATATGGGATAACTAAAAAGAGTATAATTGTTCGTAACACAAAGGATAAATACTCGAGGGGGTTTTACATGATTACGCATTGCATGCCTGTATCAAAACATTTCATGTACCCCACAAATACATACACCTACTATGTGCCTATAAAAATTAAAATAAAATATTTAAATGTACATGCCAGCAAAAAAAAAAAAAGAAGAAGAAAAAAAGATTTACAAGAAAAACTGGGCCAGGCACAATGGCTCACACCTGTAATCCTGTAATCCCAGTACTTTGGGAGGCTGAGGTGGGCGGATCACTTGAGGTCAGGCGTTCGAAACCAGTCTGGACAACATGGTCCAGGCTGTCTCTACCAAAAATACAAAAATTAGCTGGGCATGGTGGCGGGCACCTATAATCCCAGCTACTCAGGAGGCAAGAGAACTGTCTGAGCCCAGGGCAGTGAGATGGTGAGGGCAGTGAGACAAGATCGCGCCATTGCACTCCAGCCTGGGCGACAGAGCAAGGCTCCATCTTAAAAAAAAGTAAGTTTTAAGGCCCCAGAAGGGGCTTTAATTCAGTCACCAAAAAAAAAAAAAAAAAAAAAA
>NW_016806154.1:34736-48493 GCF_001698545.2 Rhinopithecus bieti
AAAAAAAAAAAAAAAAAAAAAAAAAAAACACACACACATTTTAAGTAATTTTTTTTGAATCAACATGCTTTTTAGAGCAATAAACCTTCCCTCTTATTAAAACACATTTAACACAGATCATTCAAATAATTACAGCATTAACATGCCAAAACTAGAACCTGGATTGACTGGCATTTATCCTCATGCACACCCCTGACAAGAATCACTGCCAGCCAGCATCAAGATTTACAGAGCAGCGTAAAAGTTTGAAGCAACATAAGTTTAAGAGGCAAACAACGCTAAAATAAATAAACCATAACTAAGTCTCAGACTTATTGCCCCTGTCTCTACACAAGAGATGGGCACTCCTCCTTAGCATAGATAAACAAGGTTACTAGTACTCTTGGAAAATTCTTCTAAATACACAGTTGATCCCAATTTTCAATAAAGCAACTAGTAATTCACTCACTTCAAAATACTACTGGTAAAGGTGGCTGTACTACAAATTTTATGCTGATGTAGAGACCACCAAGTAAATTATGTCTTAATCACTTCTGAAGCAAGATTTTTTTTATTCTCCATTCTAACTGAACTATTTACTGTCACAAATATTTTGACCAGATTATGAGAGAAATTAAGTTTATGGAAATGAGGGAAAGGGGCACAAGAAAAAATAAAATTGATAATGGCTAATACTTAGCAAAATTTGTTAACAACTAAAAATAAACCTGTGAACACTGGACCTGGCAATAATAATGATCATAAAATGGCAAAAATTATCATAAAATGTAACATGGACAAATTAAACATGAGTAACAAGAGACTTTATCAATCAAATCCTCATTTTAAAGGTCACAAGCAAAAGAATTCCCAATGAAAATTTCAGTAAAATAAAAACTTGGTAAAAGTGAAAAATGGTTTAGTTGTTCTACAGAAAAAAAATTATCAAGGAATTAAACTACCTCAATGGCTTAACTTTGGCCTTTGACAAAAATGCATCATATAATTCTAATTTAAATGTCATATGCACAAAAAAATTTCTCAGAATCAAAACATTCTGTATTTACCACCAGCCTCTCTCCACAATTCTTTTTCATCTGGCCATGCTTCTATGACAGCAAGGACTAACTAATCAATAACCTCAAATAATGCAAATAATTTTACATAAACCTTTTGTTTAAGATTCATGAGGATGAAGGAAAATGAATGAAGACTCACATGAACATCATGAAATGCCACTAACAGAAAGCAAAAAATGGACACATGCAGGCGATGATTTATAATTAAAACCATCATATCATTTGTCCAAGATGCATTCTCAGAAACCAGAATTTTAAATGGTCAAGGTATCCACAAGAAGACTCAAATCTTATAATACTTAAATATATGGGAAAATTTGAAATGGTAAAAAACCAGTTTTTGTAATACCCTCCACCAACTTTTCCAAACTAATGAAAGAGAAAATTAACAGTACAAACTCCAACAGCTATAAAATATGTGGCAACCTACAAAAAACAGGAAACAGTTTTCTGCTTTTGTTGATGAGAACCACATCACACATCAAACAGAAGAGATATCTACACAGTAACTCAATAAAATATGCTTTCCATCAGAGCCTAAATTTGCTTCCCAACAAATTGACCCACACCAAAACAGGAATAAAAGCAGCCAGAGAAACTCAATATTAAGTTCTCAAGAGGGCTGGGAGTGGTGGCTCACACCTGTAATCCCAGCACTTTGGGAGGCCAAGGCAGGAGTATCGCTTGAAGTCAGGAGGAATTCAAGATCAGCCTGGGTAACAAAATGAGTGAGACCCTGACTCTACCAAAAAAACAAACAAGCAAGCTCTTAAGGCAAAAGAAAAAGAATTAAAGGTGACAAAACTTCACTTGCTAAAATGGAATAATAACATTCATAAGACTTTAAAATTATTACTAAAGAAACAAGAATAAGAACACTAACCAGTTATCTTAAAATACTCAAAAAATTACTGGATAAAGAAAATGTGGCACACATAAACCATAGAATACTATGCAGTCATAAAAAAGGATGAGTTCAGGTCCTTTGCAGGGACATGGATGAAATTGGAAACCATCATTCTCAGCAAAAGAACAGAAAACCATGAAATTGGAAACCATCATTCTCAGCAAACTAACACAAGAACAGAAAACCAAACACCGCATGTTCTCACTCATAAGTGGGAGTTGAATAATGACAACACATGGACACAGGAAGGGGAACATCACACATCTGAGCCTGTCGGGAGGGTGGGGGGCTAAGGGAGGGACAGCACTAGGAAAAATACCTAGATGACTGGTTGATGGGTGCAGCAAACCACCATGGCATGTGTACACCTATGTAACAAACCTGCACGTTCTGCACATGTATCCCAGAACTTAAAGTGTAATAATGAAAAAAAAAAAAACCTCAAAAAAGTTTTTAAATAGAAAGTTTTCTAAGTTCACTGATTCTACAACCAACTTCCTCAGCAATTACTACTAAATGAGATAACATCCTTTTCAACAGCAACTGCTTTCCAAATGGCCCAGATAACTTTACTGATCATCTAAGTATAGCTACAATCATATATACAGAAGAAAATACAGAAGTAAAAAAAGAAAACCTTTATTAACAGCAAAAAGAATTTTGTTGCCAGCCGAATCACACTGCTGTGAAGCTCTTGATCAAAAGACAACATGGTAACTTAGGCAATGACAAAACATTTGAATGGATGACAAGAGGCACACTTAATCTTGGAAAGGCACTCTGAAATGCTGCAAACAGAAAAATCTTCCACTATTTTGCACAGGAATGTAGTCTTGGATTCTGCCAGGCAAATCTTTCCTGCACCATGAGGGCATGGCTTGCTTTTTTGTTGTTGTTATTGTTGCTTGTGAGGGGGTTGCTTATTTTATAAATGGTTATGGGTATATAATTTGTGTGCATATGTATGGGGTTACATGTGATATTCTCATAAGCATATGACACGTAACAATCAAATGAGGCTAACTGGAATATCCATCACCTCAAACATTTATCATTTCTTTGTGTTGGGAACATTCCAAATCCACTCCTCTAGATATTATGGGTTTTGTTTTTGTTTTGTTTTCTGAGACGTAGTCTCACTCTGTCGCCTAGGCTACAGTGCAGTGGCATAATCACTGCAACCTCTGCCTCCCTGGTTCAAGCGATTCTCCTGCCTCAGCCTCCTGAGTAATTGGGATTACAAGCGCGCACCACCACGCCCAGCTAATTTTTATATTTTTAGTAGAGATGGGGTTTCACCACGTTGGCCAGGGTGGTCTTGAACTCCTCCTGACCTCAGGTGATCCACCTGCCTCAGCCTCCCAAAGTGCTCGGATTACAGGCATGAGCCACCGCGCCCAGCCTCTAGATGTTTTGAAACATACAATAAATCATGGTTAACTGGCCAGGCGCGGTCCAGCACTTTGGGAGGCCGAGGTGGGTAGATCACTTGAGGTCAGAAGTTCAAGACCAGCCTGGCCAACATGGTGAAACCTCATCTCTACTAAAATACAAAAAGTAGCCGGGTGTGGTGGTGGGTGCCTGTAATCCCAGTTACTCAGGCTGAGGCACGAATCATTTGAGCCCAGGAGACGGAAGATGCAGTGAGCCAGAATCACACCACCGCACTCCAGCCTGGGTGACAGAGCGAGACTCCACTAAAAAAAAAAAAAAAAACAGTGGGGTGGTGGCTCTTGTCTATAATCCCAGCACTTTGGGAGGCTGAGGCAGGCGGGTCACCTGAGGTCAGAGGTTCAAGACCAGCCTGGCCAACATGGTGAAACCCAGTCTCTACTTAAAAATATACATATACAAAAGTTAGCTGGGTGTGGTGGCTGCCGCATGCCTGTAATCCCATCTACTCAGGAGGCTGAGGCAGGAGAATCATTTGAGCCCAGGAGGCAGAGGCTGCAGTGAGCCAACATCACAACACTGCACTCCGGCAGTGTTGGGAGACACTTGGGAGACAAGAGCGAAAAATCCCTCTCCAAAAAAAAAAAAATTGCTAACTATAGTCACTCTACTGTGTGACTGAAGTGCAAGGCCTTTCCATAAAGACTCAATCCAACCATATTTGTTTCAGATACACTTCACAGCTTTCCATTTTCTACAGGATGACCAAAAAGAAAAAAACGTCTTTTTTTTTTTTTTTTTTTTTTTTTTTTTTTTTTTTGAGACGGGAGTCTCGCTCTGTTGAGTGCAGTGGCGTGATCTTGGCTCACCGCAACCTCGGCCTCCTGGGTTCAATCGATTCTCCTGCCTCAGCCTCCCGACTAGCTGGGACTACAGGCGTGCACCACCACGCCCAGTTAAGTTTTGTATTTTTAGTAGAGACGGGGTTTCACCATCTTGGCCAAGATGGTCTCGATCTCTTGACCTCATGATCCGCCCACCTCGACCTCCCAAAGTGCTGGGATTACAGGAGTGAGCCACCGTGCCCAGCCTGTCCATATTTTTAAATAACCCAAATCAGGCCAAAAAAGAGTATAAGTCTGATCTCAAACTGGCAAGGGGATACCCTTTTAATTTATAAAAGGAGGTAAAATGAGACAACAGAACCCTAACAATGATGGGAGGGAAAAGAGGCCAATTATATGCCAAGATTTGTTCAATATGTTTGAGAAAGTATTCTACTTTTTGTTCCATCCCAAAACATGTCCTAATGATGAATGTTTTCTGTATGTTTGGCATTGTACAAAGTAATCATTTTCTTTCACTATATTATTACTCAACATTTACCTGGATATGTCTCACAAACATGAGAAAATGAGACATGTTAAATCTTCGAAAGTTTAGCAAGTCATTCCTCTGTCTCAAATCAAAAGAAGTCTAAGTTAGACACTGTTAGAAGTCAGATTCCTAGGCATGCAAACCTTAAGGACAGGTTAGTGTGCACAAAGCTCATCAAGGCTTTCTCTCAGGATTATCACTTGTAAAGGAAGGAAGGAAGGAAGGGGCTGGGATGTACTCACAAAAAAGACCTCAGATGACCCAACAGAAACTCTAAAGCTGAATGACTCCTTAGGGTTGTCCTATGCTGGGCCCAAGGAGCCAGGTACTTTAATGAACCAAAACCTGAATGCACGCTACTCACAGCAAAACCATGTGACCATGAATGAGTTGCTCTCTTCAGCCAAGGATGATTCCCAGACAGGTCTCACAGCCTCAGCAGCACACCCACTACCTAAGAGAATCAACTTCTTTAATCCTTAAGTGGGAATCTGGGTATTGCATCATGGTATCCACTACAATCAGTAATTCTATAACTGTCCAAGTCTGACAAATTTTGAGTAAAACAATGTCATATATAATAATAGTGTGCTTCTAAGTGATTTGGCTCTCAGTTTCTTAAAGCTATTAATGTCTACATTCTTTTCAAGCTGTAAAATTTGATGATTCCAAGACATATGGCTAGGTCTATAAAGGGTGTATCAAAAGCCTTGCATTTGGGTATCATTAATTTTCATTAGGTATCATGTAGAGGTGATAGGTATGTGAGAGTTTTATTCTACTTTTGTATGTTGAAATTTTTTCTTTTTTTTTTTTCTTTTTTTGGAGACAGGGTCTCACTCTGTTGCCCAGTCGCTTAGGATGAAGTGCAGTGTCATGATCATGGCTCACTGCAGCCTCAACCTCCTGGGGCTCAAGCAATCCTCCTAACTCAGCCTTCGAGTAGTTGGGACCACAACTCCTGGCTCAAGTGATCCACGCTTCTTGGCCTCCCAAAGGGCTGGGATTACAGGCGTAAGTCACCACACATGGCCTGTATGTTAAAATTTTCTATAAACATGATGAAATAAAGTCCAATGAAAGCTTGAATATTTCTATTTATGTCAATTTTTTCACGCTTCCAATTTTACCAGGAGGTTTACAAATTTAAGTATTCTCCCTCTCTCCATCTCTCATCCTACTCATACTCACTCCCCCACAACACATACACACATACAATACCCTTTTCTTCTTCCCTCCTACGTAAACCCTCCTCTCCCTCCAATGCTTTGGCTCACATACCTCCCATACTCCCCACCCAGTTACCTATACCTAATGTTATTTATTCCTTTATTCCCTCCCTCCCTTCCTCCCTTCCTAGAGCAACTCCCCATCCAGTCATTCCTACATGGAAGCTTCTCACCAGAATCAGTCTTCCAACAAAAGGCAAAAATTGTTAATCCTAAATCTAGTGAGCACTTTGGTTCATTATTCTTCCTTGAAATGCTCTCCTCCCTTCTCCCCTAACACTGTCTCCCTCATCTCCTCTACATCCTCTTCTGTCCCCTCATTAATTTTAGTATTTCCCATGTTTCCTTAATAGGATCTACTCTCCTTATTCCCTTTCAGTAATCCTTAGTAATCCTTACTGACACAGACCCCTTTGAGAATCTGACTATACAAATGTGTACATCTTCAGTTCAAGCGCTAATAAAAAAAATGTACAAATTGCTGTTCAGAATCTTATGAGGATCATTAATCTTTCCCCTTTTGAAACACAGACATGACGCCATTCAAACTTTAAAACTGACCTACGGGGCCAGGCACAGTGGCTCACACCTGTAACCCCAGTACTTTGGGAGGCTGAGGCAGGAGGATCACTTGAGGTCAGGAGTTTGAGACCTGCCTGTCCAACATGGCAAAAAACTACCTCTACTAAAAATACAAAATCAGCCAGGTATGGTGGCGTGTGCCTGTAATCCCCCAGCTACTTGTGAGGCTGAGGCACAAAAATTGCTTGAACCCAGAAGGCAGAGGTTGCAGTGAGCTAAGATAACACCACTGCACTCCAGCCCGGGCGACAGAGTGAGACTCTGTCTAAAAAACACCTGACCTACATACTCCTTTCTAGAGTGATTGCCCATAAAGCTGTTTTAACTACTGTTCATAAACTGATGACTTCTGAATCTGCATCTCCAACTCAAATCTTTCTCTCCTGAACTTCAGACCCAATATCTAAGTGCCTACTAGGACTCTCATCTCTCTTTTGCCAACCCACAGATAACTCGAGCTTAACATAAGCAAATATAAATTTTATTTCCCATAAATCCCCACCTAAGAGTCTGGTCTTCCTCCTGCATCCCGTATTCTCTTGGTACTGACACTATCATTCATTCACAAACTAAATACCTTGAAACCACCCGGACTCTTCACCTCCATTCCATATCCAATTGTTCTCCCTGTATGTAGTCTATAAAAATCTGCTAATTCCACCCCTTCAGGTTTTATTTGCATGACTACTCCTGCCTTAGTTCAACCTTCATCATTGTTCATCCCGAATTCCGAATTTTCTAGCTTATCTCCATCCTTACCTAATCAATTCATCTTCCACGCTGCCACCATGTGATCTTTCTAAAACACAAGTCTGATTATATGCCTTTCTCTTGAAAACCCTTGAAGCAGGTTTAAAGTCCAAAGACTTTGGAATGACACATAAGGCCTTCCAGAATCTAGCCCCTACCTACCTGTCTCCCACCCCAAATCTCATTTCACTAAGCTTTCTCCAAGAACTCCATACTCCATTCTCATCCACCACTGACCATTCCCAAACATGCAATGCTTACTCATCCTCCATGATTTGCTGTTCCTAGAATGTCCTTCTTCCTGCCTTGCATGGTCAATTATTCTTCAAGAATCAATTCAAATATGACCTCCAAAAGGAAGCCTTTCTTAATTATCCTCCCTTAATCTGTTGAAAAAGCACTTTACACATTCTCCTATTATAGCACTTAATCACATTATATTGTCATTGTTCACTGGGTCTCAGTCAAGGCCAGAAACCTATTTATCTCTACATCTTCAAACTAGATGTTATGCTGGCACATAAGCCAGCACCTACTAAATGTAAAATGAATTAATCATAAAAAGAACATTAAATCTGGGAATGACCTTGGTAATCACTTGTTCTGTGACCTCATTTTAACCAAGATGGACTTTCATGGATTACACAGCTGGTTACTAGCAATGAAAAATAGAGGCTTAGTCTACTGATTCCCAGTCTAGAATTATTTTCACTTATCCAGCACTATCTTTACTTCTATTAAAATACTCCATGGCATACACAGAGACAGTTTTAGCTTCTTGCCCCTTCCCAAAAACAATGATTACAGAAACTGAGCTATAGGCAGAATAATAAGCCACAAGATATACAACATTTTATTGGAAAGAAGAAACAGAACAGGTACTGACAATAATGGATAGTTACTAAGGCAGGAAGAGTGAAAGGAAAGGGATGATGGATTCTCAATAACAGGTTTGTGAGGGTCAGGAAATCCTTACTGCACAAAAACTGGACCAGCAAGAGCCCTGCCTAAATTCTCTACACACTAAAAAACTTCAATTTTTAAAGTTAGCCTTAAACGCTTCAAGTGGACATATATGCTACAAAGCATTTGTACCATCTTCTGTGCAAGAGAGATTCCAACAAAAACAAAGCTCAGCCTATATACCAGTCTAAAACTTACAGCATCAGAAACCTTAAATATGTATGTGTATATTAAATTTGTACGTATAATGTATTCATATGTAATATATATGTATAAAATAAGTAAATACATATATACTAAACTCATGATTAAACTAAGCTGGTTTTCATTCATTTATAAAATTTTCTGGGAATGTAATAGCAATAAACTGATGCTGATCAACCCAAACAAACACGTACACTCTATTTCTCTTGTGGTGTGAGAGTAACTATGCTGAATCTGAGTCACGGCTGGGCAAGGTGGCTCACGTCTGTAATCCCAGCACTTTAGGAGGCCAAGGCAGGTGGATCACAAGGTCAGGAGTTCGAGACCAGCCTGACCAACATGGTGAAACCCCGTCTCTACTAAAAATACAAAAAGTAGCCGGACGTGGTGGCACACGCCTGTAATCTCAGCTACTCAGGAGGATGAGGCAGAAGAATCGCTTCAACCCAGGAGGCGGAGGCTGCAGTGAGCTGAGATCACGCCACTGCACTCCAGCCTGGGTGACAGAGCGAGATTCCGTCTAAAAAAAAAAAAAAAAAGTGGGAGAATACACTTCCCTCACTGATGTCAAAAGTGTGAGATAGGCCAGGTTCAGTGGCTCACACATAATCTCAGCATTTTGGGAGGCTGGGGCAGGAGGACCACTCGAGCCCAGCAGTTCGAGACCAGCCTGAGCAGCATAGTGAGACCCTATCTCTATTAAAAAAAAAAAAAAAAAAAATTAGCCAGGCATGGTGGCACATGCCTGTTGTCCCAGCTACTAAGGAGGCTGAAGTGGGAGGATCATTAAAGTCGAGGAGTTCGAAGCTGCAAGTGAGCCATGATTGGACCACTGCACCCTAGCCTGGGCGACAGAGGCCCCATCTCAAAAAACAACAACAACAACAACAACAACAAAGGTCCAGAACAATAATAGTTTCATAATCAATTTATCTAAATTTCCCCATTTTTCACCTTTTCCAAATGAAGAGTGAATTGTTTAGGCTATGTTCATTGAATAAAACATTTTTCCTTCCTCCATTACATATGTAAATAATCCCTGGGACCCAGCTATATGCCAAACACTGTGCTAAGCCTGCCACTCTGCTAAGCCTGCCATCACTTAGCAAGGCATTCTCAAACCTTTTTTAAATCTCTGAATTATAGCACCAAAATTAAACCCCAAAATTAAAGATGTCGAGTATGTTTCCAAACATTAACTAGGACATATTCTAGATACATATACATGCAAATAATCTCTGAATTCAGCCAAACAAAAATGACTATACCATAAAAAGATAGTATTTATCATTTCTAAATTGGCGCGAATTAATCAACTGTTCTTGGACAAGTAAAACTATATTCTTTGCCCAATATAGTTGTGTGCAGGCATATTTTAAAGTCTAAACTTCTTTCAAAACTTTTCAGCGGCTGGCCGGGTGTGGTGGCTCACGCCTGTAATCCCAACATTATGGGAGGCCACAGCAGGTGGACTGCTTGAGTCCAGGAGTTCAAGACCAGCCTGGGCAACACAGTGAAACCCTGTCTCTACTAAAAATACAAAAAATTAGCAGGACATGGGGGCGTGCACCTGCAATCCCAGCTACTCAGGAGGGTGAGGTGGGACAATCATCTGAGCCCAGGAGACTGAGGCTGTATTGAGCCGAGATCGTGTCACTGCACTTCAGCCTGGGCAACCAGATTGAGACCCTGTCTCAAAAAAAAAAAAAAAAAAAAAACTTTTCGGCTGGGCACAATGGTTCATGCCTATCATCTCAGCATTGGGAGGCTGAGGCAGGAGGATCACTTGAGCCCAGGAATCTAAGACCAGCCTGGGCAACTGAGTGAGACCCTGTTACTACAAAAAAAAATTAAAAATTAACCAGGTGTGGTGGCACACACCTGGGGTCCCAGCTACTTAAAAGGCTGAGTTGGGAGAACTGCTTGAACCCTGAAGACAGAGTATCCAGTGAGCCATGATTGTACCACTACACTCCAACATGAGCAACAAAGTGACACTGTCTCAAAAAAAATTTATTTTTCCATCAGACAAAATTCATGTGTCATGAATGCTGCTTGATTTGGTTTTGATGTTTGTTCCTTCCAAACCTCATGTTGAAATGTAATCCTCAACATTACAAGTGAGGCCTGGTGGGAGGTGCTGGGTCACGGGTAGGGTCCCACATGAATAGCTTGGCACCATCCCCTTGGTAATGAATGAGTATGAGTTCTCCCTCAGTTCACATGAGATCTGTTTAAGTCTGGGACCTCTCCCTTCTCTCTCTTGCTGCTTCTTTGACCATGTGATAGGCTTGCTCCTTCTGCCACAATTGGAAGCTTCTTGAGGCACTCACCAGAAGCAGATGCCAGCACCATACTTCCTGTACAGCCTGCAGAACCATGAACCAAAATAAGTATCTTTTCTTTATAAATTACCCAGTCTCAGGTATTCCTTAACAGGAACACAAATGGATTTACACACTGTCATAAAGAATAATAAGCTCAAGTCAAAGAGAAATTAATTTGAGAGCAGAAAACTCTCCTAAGACAGCACAAGTTTACTCTTTGTGAGGCTTCCTAACCCAGGTCTGTTTTTCTTCTTTAAATTTTTTATTGAGCAGCACTTAAAACCTGTTACTGTAAACCTCCATCCACTTTATTTTAGTATTAAACCAAAAAGCAAATACATGCCTCAAAAAAATCAGCAAATCTAAATAACTAAGGTTTTGAAGAAATTAGTTCTCTAATTAAATATTCAAGCAGCTATGCCCAAATCAGCATTAGCCCCTTTAAACATCCCTGATCAGCTGGATTCCAAAGACCAATAAACTACTTCTTTAAAATATCTAGCACAAATAATCATATGCCAGAAAAATACATATTTTAATTAAAAGCAAGAAATAATAATATGGCAGATGTGCCTTAGTCACTAAAAATGATGCTACAGAATGGGCGCGGTGGTTCACGCCTGTAATCCCAGCACTCTGGGAGGCCGAGGCAGGCGGATCATGAGGTCAGGAGATCGAGACCATCCTGGCTAACAAGGTGAAACCCCGTCTCTACTAAAAATACAAAAAAACAAAATTAGCTGGGCATGGTGGCGGGCACCTGTAGTCCCAGCTACTCGGGAGGCTGAGGCAGGAGAATGGTGTGAACCCAGGAGGCAGAGCTTGCAGTGAGCCAAGATCGTGCCACTGCACTCCAGCCTGGGCAACAGAGCAAGACTCCGTCTCAAAAAAAGAAAAAAGAAAAAAAAAAACACAACGCTACAAAGTGGAATATTTTGACCACCTGACTGAGTAATTACTTTAAAGTTCACTATAGCACCTAAAATAACTAAATACCACTATACTGAGAGACCAGTGACAGCTAAACATATATGCCAATTTTACAGGGAGTGGAGGTGAAGAAAAAGAACAGTTAAACACTGTAACTTTAAAAATATAAATGTTACTCAAGCCAAGCTGTTCACTGAAAACCTGAACGGTTAAACTTCAGAGTGTTTTTAATTTTGTACTGGATCATCTTTAGGTAAGTCAGTACTTTATACAAGCACTTTTGACTAGTAAGTTTCACTAGTCAACTACCATTAAACAAAGACTCATCATAGGTTATTAAATGGATGATGTATATGTACAACCACTCAGACCCACAACATATTCATATACTCAAGCCATGCCTCATTTCATATTCTAGTAAGAACTAAAAAAGAATGCCAGACATCGTTTATCTTAATAACTAAGTAGGGGAGGCTTTTATAGAATGTTTGTGGTTACAGAGCACTTTTATAATATTCCATTATTTTCCTATTTTGGCAAAGCAATGATGCCCACTCACAAAATTATTACCAATAAGATAATGTAGGCTGATGAATTAGGCAAAATTAAGTTGATTCATACCCGAACAAACACTAATCAATAAACCAATATAAATCAAGATCCAAATTTCCCAAATTGGTGTTCCCTGGAACCAGAAGGTTTGCTTTATTACCCTCTTACAGAGTCATCCCAAAATACATTAGCATCTTAAAACTGAATATTCTATATTCAGTTCACCAACACAGTGAAACGTCTCTATTAAATAGAAAAAAAAAATTAGTCAGGCGTAGTGGCTCTTGCCTGTAGTCCCAGCTACTTAAGAGTCTGAGGCAGGAGAATTGCTTGAACCCAGGAAGTGGTGGTTGCAGTGAGCTGAGATTGCGCCACTGCGCTCCAGCCTGGGAGACAGAGTGAAACTCCGTCTCAAAAAAAAAAAAAGACAAAAGAGTAACAAAAATCATGAACCAAATATTTAGAATCATTTACATTTTTATGCTCATCATCTAGTATTCCATTATCAACTTAACCTTCTTAACGGTTCTTGTTTCTAACCGTTGATCTATTAAATGAATTATTGAAACAATATGAATAAGAGTTAACAAAACACATGACTAAGATTAAAACAAAATGAAACCTTCATGAATGGAAGGATTAAGCTGAATCATTAACTGGTTATGGTACCACTATTTGTCTCATGCTCATTTGACATCTCTTCAAATTACCTCAATTAAAATGTTTTCTCTTCTTCTAAAATAACAGAAGCCTTTTTACTACATGAACACCGTGGAACACCTTCTTGAGTCCAATTACTAAGGTGAAGAAATTGTTCTAGAGGTCTGTAAATGGTAAGCTCCAAAAATTTGTTCACAACCCCATCCAGCTCAATGTTTTAAAATCAAAACTTGGCGGGGTAAGGTGGCTCACACCTGTAATCCCAGCACTTTGGGAGGCTGAGGCAGGTGGATCACCTGAGGTCAAGAGTTGAAGACTCCTGACCAACATGGTGAAACCCCGTATCTACTAAAAATATAAAAACTAGCTGGGCGTGGTGGTGGATGCCTGTAACCCCAGCTACCTGGGTGGCTGAGGCAGGACAATCGCTTGAACCCAGGAGACGGAGGTTGCAGTGAGCTGACACAGTGCCATTGCACTCCAGTCTCAGCAACAGAGTAAGACTGTCTCAAAAAAATTAAATAAAAAAAAAAAATAAAATCAAAACTTATGTGATCTGAAGTAAAAGAAAAAAGTTCTAAATATAATTTTTTTTAAAAAAATCAAAACTTAAAAAACAAGATGAGGCCGGGCACGGTGGCTCAAGCCTGTAATCCCAGCACTTTGGGAGGCCGAGGCGGGCAGATCACAAGGTCAGGAGATCGAGACCATCCTGGCTAACACGGTGAAACCCCGTCTCTACTAAAAAATACAAAAAACTAGCCGGGCGAGGTGGCGGGCACCTGTAGTCCCAGCTACTCGGGAGGCTGAGGCAGGAGAATGGCGT
>NW_016806154.1:48505-62312 GCF_001698545.2 Rhinopithecus bieti
AAAAAAAAAAAAAAAGAATGTTGCAACAAAAAACAAGATGAAACACTGAAGGTAAATTTCTCACACAGCTTTCAAGAACAAATCTAAGTTCTTTAAATGTTATAACACTGTCCAGTAGAACTTCATGCAACAATGGCAATGTTTTATATCTGCAATGTCCAATAAGGAAGCCATTACACTCACATGTGGCTACTGACCATTTACAATGTTAAGGATAAAAGAAGAACTGGATTTTAAATTGCATTTACTTTTAATTAAATAAAATTTACATTGTCACATATGGCCAGTAGCTTTGTATAAAACATAGGTTTAGAATGTGATATTACTCTGCTTCCAGACAAAAATGGAAAATCAGATTTACTCTCCTAACTGAAATAACTAAAAAACAGACTAGAACAATAGGTTTTCAAATACTGACCAACAGGCAGCACAGGACAGTAATCCCTGAAAGGGGGAACAAATATAAACCCTACAACCGTCCCAGCTTATTGCCTGGGGATACTTTTCAGGCCAAAAAGCACAGGGAGGGAGAATCCAAAGCCTGGATTAAGCAGGGGGAAAAAAAAGAAAAAAAAGCTCCCCTGAGTTGAGAAGACAGAGCTGGAAGCCAAGGCAGCTGAACTTCTCAGAGAGAAGCACAGAGATGACAGAGCTGCACAGAGAAAGAGGCCCAGAGTGGTATACCAGGTCCCTCTGAAGTCTTCAGCTGAGTACCGATTAATTAGCACATGTGTGTAAACTACCAGAGAAGCCCCAGAAAGAAGGAGTGGAAACAATCCCCATAACTCACAGAAGTAGCAGAGTAATTCCTCCTTCCACTACCCAAAGTGAGAAATCTCACAAGGCATCAGATGAGCAGTCAAAAGGTTCCTGCCCTCAGTAGCATGGAAAAACTAGTCTCTAAAGGCTGCTGTGACTCTGCTGAACAAAAGCTTAAAAACAAGGCTTGAAAGGATCAAACAATCTCCAAGTAACTTAGCCTCGTCACAGAACAAAATTCAAGAATATTTGTAGTACAAAAATATCCAGCAACAAGGTAAAACTCACAATAGCTGGAATCCAATCAAAATTAACCAGCCCTAGAGAGAAGCAAGAAAATATAACCCATGATAAGAAGAAAAACCAGTGCGAACAACAAACCCAGAAAATGAAACAGATGATAGAATTAGTAAACAAAAACATTAAAAATGAAAATCATATTAAGCCAAATGTGGTGGCTCACTCCTGTAACCCCAGTACTTTCGGAGGCCAAGGTAGGAGGATTACTTGAGGCCAAGAGTTCAAGACCAGTCTGGGCAACACAGGGAGACCCCCCATCTCTACGAAAAATTTTTTAAATGAAATTTTTTTTTTTTTTTTTTTGAGACAAGGTCTCAAGTCTGCCACCCAGGCTGGAGTGCAGTGGCATTACCTCAGATCACTGCAACCTCTGCCTCCTGGGCTCAAGCAATCCTCCCACCTCAGCCTCCCACCTCAGCCTCCCAAGTAGCTGTGACTACAGGCAAGTGCCAACCACGTCCAGATAATTTTTGTATTTTTTGTAGAGGCAGGGTTTTGCCATGATGCCCAGGCTAGAAAAATTAAAGTTATTGAAATGGTAGTTATTTTAACTATATCCTGTAAGTTCAGAAAGGTTTCATAAAACCTACCAACAGAGCTTCAAAATACATGAAGCAAAAACTGATAAAACTGAAGAGAAACTGAAAACACATACAGTTGAGATTTCAACTCAATAATTGACAAAACTACTAGAAGTCTGTAAGGATAGAGAAAATAATGAACAATACTATCGACTAACCTGTGAAAATGTTTTAACTGACCAGAAACATTGTGAACCAACAACTGTTCTCTAACTGCCAAACAAGATAAGTAATCCTGACTCTTATCCAGGTAATAAGATTTCACAAAATAACTGAAGATCACAACATCATTAGAATTCTATGGTTCTGGCCAGGCATGGTGGCTCATGCCTGTAATCCCAGCACTTTGGGAGGCCAAGGCGGGCAGATCACGAAGTCAGGAGATGAGACCATCCTAGCTAACACAGTGAAACCCCATCTCTACTAAAAATACAAAAACTTAGCCAGGCGTGATGGTGGGCACTTGTAGTCCCAGCTACTCGGGAGGCTGAGGCAGAAGAATCAGTCGAACCCAGGAGGCGGAGGGTGCAGTGAGCGGAGATGGTGCTACTGCACTTTAGCCTGGGCGACGGAACGAGACTCCGTCTGAAAAAAAGAATTCTATGGTTCTGGGCCGGGCGGGGTAGTTCACATCTGTAATCCCAGCACTTTGGGAGGCCAAGGCAGGCAGATCACCTCAGGTCAGGAGTTCCAAGACCAGCCTGGCCAACATGGTGAAATCCGTCTCTACAAAAACACACACAAAAAATTAGCTGGGCAAGATGGCAGGAGCCTGTAATCCCAGCTACTCCAGAGGCTGAGGCGGGAGAACCCCTTGAACCCAGGAGGCGGAGATTGCAGTGAGCCAAGATCGCACCATTGCACTCCAGCCTGGACGACAGAGTGAAACTGTCTCAAAAAAAGTAAGAATTCCATGGTTCTGAACAACCTCCAGCGTACAAGAAGGGGCCTTCATTCCTGAGAATTACAAACCCAAATTCTTACAAGAGGCAAGTAGATAAAGCTCTAAAAAAAAAAAAAAGAAAAGAAAAACAGTGGCAAAGGTTAGGTGTGACCAAGGGCAAACTGAAGAGGACATACTCCTACCACCAAAGAAAAAAGCCAATCTCTCAAGTCTAGCCAATGATGCTATGTCATAAGGGAATGCTTCCAATTCAGTGCTTCCACTGTTGCAAAACCTCATACTTTTCCAGGAAGTGCCTAAAATTTGGATTTTTATGTGAGGTCTAGGTTTGGAAACAGTAACCACCAATTCAGTTTTTTTTTTTTTTTTTTTGAGACTGGGTTTTGTTTTTTGGCCCAGGGGGGAATGCAGTGGCACGATCTCAGTTCACTGCAACCTCTGCCTCCCAGGTTCAAGCAATTCTCCCACCTCAGCTTCCCAAGTAGCTAAGTAGCTGGGACTACAGGCATGTGCCACCACACCCGACAAATTTTTTTGTATTTTTATTAGAGACAAGGTTTCAGCATGTTGGCCGGGATGATATCGAACTCCTGACCTCAAAGGATCCGCCCGCCTTGGCCTCCCAAAGTGCTGGGATTACAGGTGTGAGCCACTGCGCTCGGCACTATTCAGTACATTTTTAACAAAACTAAAAAAAAAAAGGTCTGGAAACCAAATTCACAACCAAATTTAGGCTCTAATCCAACAACCTCATCTTACAAACGAAACAGAAAAATTATTCAAGTCATCAAAGAAGAGAACTTCATCTAACCATATCTAAAATACTATAGATATGGACACAAAAATCACCCTTTTAGAGGAAACTAAAACAAGGATGCTACCAGAATAACTTAGGACACGACCCTTTTTTTTTTTTTGGCAGGGCGGAGGGAAGGGGAGGGGGAGACAGAGTCTCACTGTCGCCCAGGCTGGAGTGCAGTGGCGCAATCTTGGCTCAATGCAACCTTTGCCTCCTGGGTTCAAGCAATTCTGTGCGCACCACCACGCCAGGCTAATTGTTGTATTTTTAGTAGAGACAGTGTTTCGCCATGCTGGCCTCAAACTCCTGACCTCAGATGATCCACCTGCCTCAGCCTCCCAAAGTGCTGGGATCACAAGCGTGAGCCACCACGCCCGGCCAGGACACAACTTCTCAGGAATGCAAAGCTGTATTCCAACATCGAAGGGCAAAATTTTATCAAAGGCTTTCTGAATTATTCCAGAAGACAAAAATAAAATCAATGAAGACAATTACATACAGAGAAGGTGACTTGGGCAAAATGGAAAAAAAAAAAAAAAAAAAAAAAGTTGTTCTAAAAGAGGTTATCAAAACAATGGCAAGGCTATTTTGCTGAATATTCAGCTCAATTACCACAACCATATTGCTAAAATCCCCAAAGAATTCTTTAACTAGACTATCCTTACATTACTTCAAACCTAGACTGCCCCAACTCTTCAGGTTCCCCAAAAATCAACATCCTTCCTTACTTCATTTCTGATATGAACTAAATCACCTTTCGACTCCTTCAATTTTTCCCATGTGTCTGTATCAAACTGCCAGGTTTTGTCAGTTCTTCAACGCCATTGTATAATTGTCCCTAGATATCCATGGGTGATTGGTTCCAGCATCTCGCTTGAATACCAAAATCTGCAGATACTCAAGTCCTTGATATGACATGACATAGTATTTGCACATAACCTAAGTATAGCCTCCTCTATTCTTCTAATCAGGGGTCCCCAAGCCTCCAGGCCATGGACAGGCACCGGTCCTTGGCCTGTTAGGAACCAGGCTGCACAGTAGAAAGTGAGCAGGAAGTGAACTGGGTCCAGCAAGCAAAGCTTCACGGCCACTCCCCACTGCTCACATTACCACCTGAGCTCTGTCAGATCTGCAGCAGCATTAGATTCTCATAGGAGCACAAACCCTATTGTGAATTGTGCATGCAAGGGATCTAGGCTGCACTCTCATTACGAGAATAATGCTTGATGATCTGTCACTGTCTCCCACCACCCCTAGATGGGACCCTCGCAGGAAACAAGCTCAGGGCTCCCACTAATCCTACATTATAGTGAATTGTATAATTATTTCATTATATGTTACAATATAATAATAATAGAAATAAAGTGCACAATAAGTGTAACGTGCTTGAATCATCCTGAAACCATCCCCCGAACCTGTGGAAAAATAGTCTTCCATGAAATCAGTTCCTAGTGCCAAAAAGGTAGGGAACTGCTGCTTTAAATCATCTCCAGATTACTCATAATACCTAACAATGTAGTACTATGCAAGTAGTTGTTATACTGTAATGCTTAGGGAATCATGACCAAAAAAAAGTCCATACATGTTCAGTACAGTCGCAATTTTTTCTCAAATATTTTAGATTCAAGGTTGCTTGAATCCACAAATGCAGAACCCACAGATATGGAGGATTAGCTGTACATTTTATCAAGTATATGTTATGTGAAAGCACTGTGCTAGACATACGCACCAATGTAAGACTAGAAAACATCTTATTTAATCAATTCACAATGAGACAAGCCCAGCTATGACAAAGATGACATAACATATTTCAAATTAAAATGTTATGATAACCATAAGAATGATCAAATGTTCCCTTTTCATTTTATGTTGTTCCCTTTCTTTTCACTCCCACCACTCTATTCAGGCCTCATTAAAGAATCCTCTTATTAGAGACTCCAAACAAACCACATTTGGCCGGGCGCAGTGGCTCACGCCTGTAATCCTAGCACTTTGGGAGGTGGAGGTGGGAGGATGACCTGGGGTCAGGACTTCAAGACCAGCCTGGCCAACATGGTGAAACCCTGTCTCTACTAAAAATACAAAAAAAAAAAAAATTAGCCGGGTGTGGCAGGCGACTGTAGTCCCAGCTACTCGGGAGACTAAAGCAGGAGAATCGCTTGAACCAGGAGATGGAGGTTGCAGTGAGCCAACATCACACCATTGCACTCCAGCCTGGGTGACGGGGCAAGACTCCATCTCAAAAAAAAAAAAAAAAAAATTCACCTCTAAATTAATATTTTCTAAAACAATTTCAATCGTATCACTATCCTACTTAAATACTGTTTTTCAAATGCTTATAACAATGGTTTGCAAATCCTCATCCCAATCAAGATGGGCAGTTAAAATGCAGATTACAAGGGCCTGTCCACAGAGATTCTAATTCAATCAGTCTGGTGTGATGATTAGGATATCTGGATTTTAATAAGCTTTTAAGTGATTTTGATTCAGGTGGCCTGTAGAATATATTTTTAAAAAAAGAAAGAAAGAAATAGGTCTACAGGGTGAATGTCACATTCCTTAGCCTGGGATCAAAACGCTCCACACAAAAGGCTCCTGAATAACCACTATAGGGCAAAGGCTCTCCTACAAGGGCTCTTCATTCCGGATAAACCCAATTTACTGCTGTTCACACAAGACAAAGGTTTTCTCCTTCAGGACTTACTTAAAAATGTCCACTAGGCCAGGTGCGGTGGCTCATGCCTGTAATCCCAGCACTTTGGGAGGCCAAGCTAGGGGATCACGAGGTAGAGAGATCGAGACATCCTGCCCAACATGGTGAAACCCCGTGTTTACTAAAACTACAGTAATTAGCTAGGCATGGTGGGGCATGCCTGTAGTCCCAGTTACGCAGGAGAATCGCTTGAACCCATGAGGCGGAGGTTGCAGTGAGCCGAGATCGCACCACTGTAGTCCGGCCTGACAACGGAGTAAGACTCCGTCTCAAAAAAAAAAAAAAATATCCACTAACAGGCTGGGTTCAGTGGCTCATGCTTATAATCCCAGTATTTTGGGAGGCGAAAGCGGAAGGACTGCCTGAGGTCAGGAATTCAAGACCAGCCTGGGCAATACAGCAAAACCCCATCTCTACAGAATATTTGAAAATTAGCAGGGCATTGATGGCATATGCCTGTAGTCTCAGCTACTCAGGACACTGAGGTGGGAGGATTGCTGGAGCCCACATCAAGCCACTGCACTCCAGCCTGGGCGACAGAGCAAGACTCTGTCTCAAAAAAAAAAAAAAAAAAAAAGGTATCCATTACACCATTTCTCTTGGCCCAACTCAAGTCCCACACCTACCAGATCTTAACAGAATGAAACAATCTCATCTGCCTAATTCTACAGTACCATACTGCCTGCCTTGAGCCATCATTTAAACTATTATTACCTTTTCAACTTATCGTAAGATGAAGGGCTGTGAATCAAACCTCTTTTCATCTCAGCACTAGGAACAATGCATTTAGGGAGTCCTTTCCCTAAGACAATGTCATCTTGCATAAACATACCCAAGTAGAAGCAAATATTTTAGAACTTTTATAGATTTTTCTTAGGAAAAGAGATCATACAAGCCTGGGCAACATGGCAAAACCGTCTCTACAAAAAAAAAAAAACACAAAAATAAGGTGGGCATGGTGGCGCACACCTATAGTCCCAGCTAACTGGGAGGCTGAGGCAGGAGGACAGCTTAAGTCCAAGAGATTGAGCTGCAGTAAGCCATGATCATGCCACCACACTCCAGCCTGGGCAACAGAACAAGACCCTGTTCTCAAGAAAATTTAAAAACAAAAAAAAATCAAACAGTTAAAAAAAAAATAGATCTGATACATCTGCTATCTATAGCTGAATTGTACCTCCCAAGAAAATTACTAACTACACATAGTTCTTCCTTACCTGCATACTAGATGAATGTGCTCTAAAGAACTCTTCCCAGATCAGAAAACAGGTAAACTAAGAAAAAAACTGTTAAAATAGACTTTGTTTTAACACCAATGATTAACCTCTGACCAAAGAGCTATTCAAAAACAAATTCTACAGAAATAAATACACTTTTATGGTTAATTTCTGAAACTTTACACGTACAAAAACGTTAATTGGTAAGTTTTCTACAAATATCAACCAGGAGCGGGGGTGCACTCTTGTAGTTCCTGCTACTTGGGAGGCTGAGGTGGGAGGATCACCTGGACTTGGGAGACAAAGGTTGCAGTAAGCCAAGATCATGCCACTGCACTCCAGCCTGGGCAACATAGCAAGACTCTGTCTCAAAAATAAAAAATTACCAACTTTTCTATCATGACACATGAGGTTTATTATAGCTTACATGCCTCTACTCAGTAGTTGGCCAATAATTGTTGGTTTACTTAAATGTCTTCCCTGTAACACTGACCAATATATATGGGCCTGTGCCATGTGTCTTATTCATCTTTCTATCCTAGCATCTAGAACATCACAGGTAACCAATAAAGATATGGTACAGGTTACCGGGACTCATGCCTGTAATCCCAGCATTTTGGGAGACCCAGGCCAGGTGAGTTCAAGACCAATCTAGACAATACAGCAAGGCCACATCTCTACAAAAAAAAAATTTTTTTTAAATTAGCCAACCACGTATGGTGGCGCACACCTGTAGTGTTAGCTACTCTGGAGGCTAAGGCCAGAGGACTGGAGTTTGAGGCTGCAGTGAGCTATGACTGCACCACTGCACTCCAGCCTGGGTGACAAAACAAGATCGTCTCCAAAAAAAAAAGGGAAATATTCATGTTCCTGGGTTTGACCGTGATAATTTCCAAATATCTCCAAGAGTAATATTTTTCCATTTAACATGACCCTCCAATCCTAACACGATTTTTGATTGTATACATCAGACTTGTTACATCATGTGAAGAGTTACAAGTTTAATGAAAACCTAAAATCCTTAGGCCAAAATTTATCAAGTCTCATGTTATCAAAAGAAAAAAACAATTCTACTTTCTGATAAAGCAAGTCCAACATTTAGAAGAGGAGCAAGAAATCGACACTTAAAAATAGTACCCATAGTGATTTTGTCTTGGTCACTTTCTGTGGCCTAGAAAGTACAGTAATTCTCTACAGCAAGGCTATCCCATTCACTAGAAGCTTCAGAAGGTTTAAAAATACAAACCAATTGAAAAACAAGCCGTGATAACTGGCTAATTAACATATCAAAGAACAATAATATCAAAACTGTAACTGCAATGAATAATCTATGTTTGACAATAATTGACCTGATAGTTTATAGTTTCTTCCCTCACCTCCTCCCACCTTTCTCTACTGTGCAAAGCTGGGATATTAAGTACCTAATACGTGCCAGACACTGAATCTGTAGACTTGTTCTCATGGGTTCAAAAACTTTTTTCAGGCTGAGCAGGGGTGGCTCCCACCTGTAATCCCAGCACTTTGGGAGGCCAAGGCGGGTGGATCACGAGGTCAGGAGTTCAAGACCAGCCTAGCCAACATGGGGAAACCCCATCTCTACAAAAAATACAAAAATTAACTGGGCGTGGTGGCGGGCGTCTGTAATCCCAAGCTACTCGGGAAGCTGAGGTAGGAGAATCGCTTGAACCCAGGAGGCGGAGGTTGCAGTGAGCCAAGATTGCGCCACTGCACTCCAGCCTGGAGGACAGAGCAAGACTCTGTCTCAAAAAAAAAATTTTTTTTTTTCAGGCCAGGAGCCACAGCGGCTTACATCTGTAATCCCTGCACTTTGGGAGGCCAAGGCGTGAGGACAGCCTGAGCCTAGGAGTTCAAGACCCCCCCAGGCAACATGGCAAGACCCTATCACCACAAAAACTTTAGCTGGGCATGATGGTGCACGCCTGCAGTTCTACCTAATGAGGAGGCTGAGGTGGAAGGATTGCATGAATCCAGGAGTTTAAGGCTGCAGTGAGCTAGGATCACACCAGGAGTTTAAGGCTGCAGTGAGCAAGGATTGCACCACTGCACTCCAACCTGAGCAACACAGCAAGATCCTGTCTCAATAAAAAGTTTTTTCAAACCACTTAAAAATAAGCCCACACATAACACAAATTTGGAGAAACAAACTTGAAGGAGATAAAGGAAACTGGCAAAAAGTTAAAGCAATGCGCCTACACAATAAGTAAAAGCCAAATTTCAACCTAATTGCAAAGTTTGAAGGGCTTTTTCCCTCCCTCACCTCTTCCTCTGAGGCTGTCATAAACACCTACATGTAAGTCACTAGGCAGGAGAGAGTGTGAAGCAGAAGAAATACAAAAATGTATAAAAAAAAGTGTCGGCCGGGCGTGGTGGCTCAAGCCTGTAATCCCAGCACTTTGGGAGGCCGAGACGGGCGGATCACGAGGTCAGAAGATCAAGACCATCCTGGCTAACACGGTGAAACCCCGTCTCTACTAAAAAACACAAAAAAACTAGCCGGGCGACATGGCGGGCGCCTGTAGTCCCAGCTACTCGGGAGGCTGAGGCAGGAGAATGGCGTAAACCCAGGAGGCGGAGCTTGCAGTGAGTTGAGATCCGGCCACTGCACTCCAGCCTGGGCGACAGAGCAAGACTCCATCTCAAAAAAAAAAAAAAAAAAAAGTGTCTTCCCTAAGAAGTTTACTATATATATCAGGAGAATCAGACTGATATAAAAACTGCACTGAAAGGAGTTGTAAGTATCTTACGAATGGAACAAGAGAACAAAGATAACTGTTTAATTTTTGAGCCAGAGTTTCACTCTGTGGGCCAGCCTGGAGTGCAGTGGCACGATCTCCACTCACTGCAACCTCTCTGCCTCCCAGGTTCAAGCAATGTCTGGCAATGGGCCTCAGCCTCCCGAGTAACTGGGATTACAGGCACCCGCCACCACACACAGCTAATTTTTGTATTTCTAGTAGAGATGGGGTTTCACTATGTTGGCCAGGCTGGTCTCCAACTCCTGACCTCAAGCGATCCGCCCACCTTGGCCTCCCAAAGTGCTGGGATTACAGGCACCTGACCAGAGGAAACTTTCCGCTGCAGTGAGCAAGGAAGACTTCACCAAGGAGGCAGAGTTGAGTTAGGCCTTTAGAAAAAAGGAGTGTATTAGGCAGAAGAAACTTAAGAAAGCAAAGATTTAAAAAAAAAAAAAAAAAGGAAGATACAAAGCATGTCTGAAAGGGCAAAAACATCAATCCAGTTAAAACAGAAATTATGTAAAACCACAGTTGAATAAAAGAATGAAAAGGTAGTAGCGGGTCAAATCTACAGGACGTGTTGAAACAAATTCCCTAATTAAGCATTACGACAGAATTAAACTTCATTTTTACATGTGTATTGTCTTCATGAAATAAGACTGCATGCACATCCACATATTTATTTGAATGCACGTATGCTTTTCATCTAAGGAAAAAAAGTCTAGTACGCACCTGGTACAAAGGATATGTAAATGCTGGAGGTAAATTCAAATAACTGATTTTTTTTTTCTCTCTCTTGATAACCACAGACTTATGTCCAAAGAGATGGGAAGGAAAAAACCTGAATCTACATCCCTATTACTGAAACCATGCCAGCTACTCAATTATAGGGAGAAGCAGACCTCACAGATATTTTCCACAGGATGATGTGAAATAAGAAAGCCCTGTCAGAAAAATTCCCCTTAGGATGATGTGAAATAAGAAAGCCCTGTCAGAAAAATTCCCCTTGTGTTGCCAAGACTGACAAAAAACAAAAATAAAAAAGGCTACAGTTGGACTTTTAAATGTAGTTTTATCTTTAATGCCATTATTTAAAGTCCAGGTTAGAACCTGGGAAAATGTTCAATTAGACCACCACTACTATCCGAAAGCTATTAATAAGAACTTAAAAACCTCTGAGGTTCTTAATAGTTTTAGGATAGTGGTGGTCTACACAACTCAAAACTACCATTTCCCCCTTAAATTAGAGAGCTAAGTCTCACCCATCTAGTAAACAGGGGACCTACCAGATTCTGCAAATGTTAACTGATAATGACATCACTCTCAAATGCTGTTTCAGCAGGACAGAGTGGGCCCTTCCTCTTCTCCCTACCTCACCATAGTAGCACCCAACGGCCGCCACCAAAGGAAAAGAAAAAAAAAGTGTATGGAGAAGGAAGTATTGCAGCTCCATTTCCTCAGTCCTCAAACCATCAAAATACGTGAGGACATTAAAAAAAAAAGCACTCCAAAAAAGCGGGAGTAGAGTGAGAGGTTACCAAGAAATCAAGCAAATTTTTTATACACCTATATTTGCAAAACTTAAACTGAAAGGAAACTCAATCTAGCAGAAAATTCTCATTTTACACATCAAGAAACTGAGGCCCAGGGCAGTTAGGTGATTTGCCCGGGGCGACTATTCCTCTATATAGGTGTTAAGTGTCTGTTGCCAGTCAGAGTAGCACTTAATGACTTACTCAGTTACTTAAATGTTTATGACATTAAGTACCTGTGTTGCAAAAAACCACCACCACCTCTTCTGCACCCATTCAGTGTCTTGCTTCAGGATCTATATAGAAAACGCTGGATAAACCTCAAATGAATATTATTTCTCCCTTCAGCCACAACTGTCCCAAATTACTCTTCTTCCTTTATCTAATAAAGCGGAAGCCTTAACGTGCCTGAATTTCCCAGGTTCCGACTAAACAAGTGGATCATCAAAACTTCAAAATTTGGGATAGAATATTAAGTAGAGCATACATATTACTGCTTTGCCAGTTGCCCTTTCCTTTGTATTAACGTTTCAGTCCAGGTTTTTCGAAAAGCAAGTAATTATTATACCTGCACAGTTAACACTCAAATTATCACTTTTGAGATATTTTCCTTAGACAATTTAGCATATCTCTTCTATCTTAAAAATAATTTAAAAGTATCCTACCTACCACGAGTTAATATTTTTTGAACAAAAACATCTAAAATAACCCTCGACAAAGCCAAAGTATGTTAAACCACAAAATGAAAACGTGGTAAGTAAAAATCCCACCAGCTAAAAAACACTTCGAGTACCACCAGCCTTCCCCGGCTTGCTGTTAACCGTCAAACCGTCAAAGCATTTGTGGAGGAACCCGGGGGAAAGTTCCGCGCCGGGTTCTCCAGCTGTGGGGCTCATCAGCTTAGCCCACCACTCCCACGTAACACCAGCTTGGGGAAATGCAAACACGCCACATGTGCCCACATGTGCATGTTTTCATCATGTTTAACCACTTTTAACCGCTGTAGGTACGGAATCTGCTCCCGTGGCAAAGTATTGTGCATGCATGTTACCCCCACTTAAACCACTACCATCAGATGAACCGAGGCGAATTAAACCATTTTGAACGTTAACGCCACTGCACAAAGCGATCTGAAAGGGTTCTCTGCCTTTCTGAAATGCCGGGCAAAAGTCCCTCGGCGAGTTTCAAAACTAATGACCGTACAGCGCGGCACAAATAACAAAAGCTTAATACCAACCACCAGGCCGTCGACCCGCTCACGTCACCACTGCCCAGAAGGCTTTTTAAAAACAAGCATTGAAAAGGGAACAATAAAAAGCGTCTCACCGCAAACACAGCACGAAAGGGACTGTCGGAAGTAAGGCAAGAGCCTGTTAATCTCAGTAAACGCCTTGGGGTCTCCGGGGTCGTAGTTGAGCACTAGGCGGCTCGCGGAAATGTAGAGAGCAGTAGCATTCACGGGGTTCATTGCAGACACTTCGACACCAATGGCTCCCGGTTGAAAAGAAATTCCGGATCCAACTTTGTAAGCAGCCAGGGAACGATGGCGAATTTGCAACAATTCGGAAGAAATCAGAGCCGAACCACTGGCCAAACAAGTAACCAAAATCCGTGCAAGTTTGTGGAGCTGAAGCAATCCTCCCACACATGGGGCCTTGGCGCCCCTCCGTCCCTGAGACTTCCAAAAATATGAGAGAGAAAAAAAAACCAGCGTTCGAGTTCGTCCGGAGCGACCACAGAGCGCAGAACGCGGCGGCTTGGGCGCTCGGGGCGGGACTCGGCGCTCAGTCTAGCCCCGCGGCTCGGCGGGCGGCCTGCACTCGAGCTCCATCTCCGGACACGGAGGCGCCTCCTCAGGTCGAGCTGGCGGGCGCGGGAGCAGGCCCCGGGCCCGTCTGAGGCGCGGCACGCTTCTCCCGGGCTGCAGAGCCTCTTACTCCATCCCAGTGCAGGGCGCGGAGGCGGCGGCGAAGGCAAGGACGACGGTCAGGCGGCGGATTCCCGGATCTAATGCAAGACACCGCGGCGGCGACGAAGGTTGCTGTTGCGGCTGGCGGACGCCGCCGCCGCACTCTCCATATCGGACGCGGGGCCCAGACTGCGCCCTGGCTCTCCGCCCCGTAGGTTGCAGCCCGCAGTTCCCCGAGGTGGCGAGGCGGGCGAGAGTCCTCAACCCGGAGGGGAGGGCCGGGGAGGAAGTGCGCGGGCCGCCGCCGGCGGGCGAGAGGGGGCGGGGAGCAGGCCCG
>NW_016806154.1:65785-89417 GCF_001698545.2 Rhinopithecus bieti
AAAAAAAAAAAAAAAAAAAAAGGAGAGAGAGAGACATACAAGCAGCCAATTAATGTATTTTAAAAAATGCTCGGCTGGGCATGGTGGCTCACTCCTGTAATCACATCAGTTTGGGAGGCTGAGGTGGGCGGATCACAAGGTCAGGAGATTCAGACCATCCTGGCTAACACGGTGAAACCCTTTCTCTACTAAAAAATACAAAAAAAAAAAAAATTAGCCGGGGGTGGTAGCATGTGCCTTCAGCTACTCAGGAGGCTAGGAGGCTGAAGCAGGAGAATCGCTTGAACCCCAGAGGCGGAGGTTTCAGTGAGCTGAGATCGTGCCATTGCACTCCAGCCTGGTGACAAAGCAATAATCCATCTCAAAATAAAAAGGGAAAGAAAGAAGAAGAAAAGAAAAAAAAAAAAATGCTCAACATCACTAATCATCAGAGAAATTCAAATCCAAACCACAATGATATACCTTCTCACCACACAGTCATAATGCCAATTATTAAGTCAAAAAATAACAGATGTTGAGCATGTTCCAGAGACAAGGGAATGTTTATACACTGCCAGTAGGACTGTAAATTAGTTCAGCCACTGTGGAAAGCAGTTTGGAGAATTCTCAAAGAACTTAGAACTACCATTTGACCCAGCGATCTCATACTGGGTATACACCCAAAGGAATATAAGTCATTCTACCAAAAAGACATGCACTCATCTGCTCATCGCAGCACTGTTTACATAGCAAAGAAATGGAATCAACCTAAATGCCCATTGGCAATGGGCTGAATAAAGAAAATGTGGTACATATACATGATGGAATACTACACAGCCATAAAAACTTATGTCCTGGCCGGGCACTGTGGCTCACACCTGTAATCCCAACACTTTGGGAGGCTGAGGTGGGCAAATCACCTGTGATTGGAAGTTCGAGACCAGTCTGACCAACATGGAGAAACCCCGTCTCTACTAAAAATAAAAAATTAGCTGGGCATGGTGGCACATGCCTGTAATCACAGCTACTTGGGAGGCTGAGGCAGGAGAATTGCTTGAACCTGAGAGGTGGAGGTTGCAGTGAGCTGAGATCACAGCGTTGCACTCCAGCCTGGGCAACAAGAGAGAAACTCCGTCTAAAAAAGAAAAATTATGTCCTTTGCAGCAACATGGATGCAACTGGAGGCCATTGTCCGAATTAACACAGGAACAGAAAACCAAATGCTGCATGTTCTCATTTATAAGTGGGAGCTAAACATTGAGTACACATGGACATAAAGATGGGAACAATAGACACTAGAGCCTACTTTCTGGGGAAGGGCGAGAGGAGGGTGAAAGTCAAAACCTACCAGGGTTGGGCACAGTGGCTCACACCTGTAATCCCAGCACTTTGGGAGGCAGAGGCAGGGGAATCATTTGAGGTCAGGAGTTCAAGACCAGCATGGCCAACATGGCGAAACCCCATCTCTAATAGTCTCTAATAGTAATACCAAAAATTAGCCAGGCCTGGTGGTGCATGCCTATAGTCCCAGCTACTGGGGAGGCTGAGGCAGGAGACTCACTTGAACCCAGGAGGCAGAGGTTGCAGTGAGTCGAGATTGCAACACTGCACTCCAACCTGGCCAACATAGTGAAACTCTGTCTCTACTAAAAATACAAAAATTAGCCAGGTGTGATGGCGCATGCCTATAATCCCAGCTACTCCAGCCTGGGCTACACAGCCAGGCTCCCTCTCAAAAAACTTTTCAAATAAAAAGTTGAAAACAATGGTAAAGGTGGTAAATTATATATGCATATTTTACCTAAATAAAAAAATCACCGAAGGGAGGCTGAGGCAGGAGAATCGCTTGAACCTGGGAGGCAGAGGTTGTGGTGAGCCGAGATTGCGCTATTGCACTCCAGCCTGGGCAACAAGAGTGAAACTCCGACTCAAAAAAAAAAATTAAAATTAAAATTAAAAAACCACTGAAATAAATGTAGTTTGATTTTTTTAAAAAAATACATTAAAGTGCTTTATTTAGGAAAAATCATATATAACTCAAATTTCTTTTTTCTTTTTTCTTTTTTTGAGATAGTTTCACCTAGGCTGGAGTGCAGTACTTACTGCAGCCTCAGCCTCCTGGGCTCAAGCAATCTTCCCACTTCAACCTCCTGAGTAGGTGGAACTACAGGTGCACACCACCATGCCTGGTTAATTTTTTNCCGAGATTGCGCTATTGCACTCCAGCCTGGGCAACAAGAGTGAAACTCCGACTCAAAAAAAAAAATTAAAATTAAAATTAAAAAACCACTGAAATAAATGTAGTTTGATTTTTTTAAAAAAATACATTAAAGTGCTTCATTTAGGAAAAATCATATATAACTCAAATTTCTTTTTTCTTTTTTCTTTTTTTGAGATAGTTTCACCTAGGCTGGAGTGCAGTACTTACTGCAGCCTCAGCCTCCTGGGCTCAAGCAATCTTCCCACTTCAACCTCCTGAGTAGGTGGAACTACAGGTGCACACCACCATGCCTGGTTAATTTTTTTTTTGTATTTTTTGTAGAGACAGGAGTCTAGCCATGTGGCCTAAGCTAGAGGGATCTGACTCCAGCCTCAGCCTCCCAAAGTGCTGAGATTACAGGCATGAGCCACAGTGCCCGACCTATAACTCAAATTGCTTTTTATTTTTATTCTTTTATGTTTAGTTCTGGGGTACATGTGCAGCATCTGCAGGTTTGTTACGTAGGTAAATGTGTGCTATGGTGGTTTGCCACACCTGTCAACCCATCACCTAGGTCTTAAGTCCAGTATACATTAGCTATTTTTCCTAATACTCTCCCTTTCCCCACCCCCCTATCTGCGACATGCTCCATCCAGTGTGTGTTGTTCCCCTCCCTGTGTCCATGTGTTCTCATTGTTCAGCTCCCACTTATAAGTGAGAACATGTGGTGTTTGGTTTTGTGTACCTGTGTTAGTTTGCTGAGGATAATGGCTTCCAGTTTCATCCATGTCCCTGCAAAGGACATGACCTCATTCTTTTTTATGGCTGTCTAGTATTTCATAGTATATATGTACCACATTTTCTTTGTCTAGTCTGTGGGCATTTGATGGGCATTTGGGTTGATTCCATGCCCTTGCTATTGTAAATAGAGCTGCAATGAACATACACATGCATGTATATTTGTAATAGAATGATTTATATTCCTTTGGGTATATACCCAGTAATGAGATTGCTGGGTCAAATGGTATTTCTGGTTCTAGATCTTTGAGGAATCACCACACGGTCTTCCACAATGGTTGAACTAATTTACATTCCCACCAACAGTGTAAAAGCACTCCTATTTCTCTGCAACCTTGCCAGCATCTATTGTTTCTTTACCTTTTAATAATGGTATTCTGACTGGTGTGAGATGGTGTCTCATTATGGTTTTGATTTGCATTTCTTTAATCAGTGATGCTGAGCTTTTCTTCATATGTTTGTCGGCTGCATGAATGTCTTCTTTTGAGAAGTGTGTTCATATCCTTTGACCACTTTTTAATTGGCTATTTTCTGGTAAATTTGTTTGAATTCCTTGTAGACTCTGGATATTAGAGCTTTGTCAGATGGATAGATTGTAAAAATATTCTCCCACTCTGTAGGGTGCCTGTAATTTTTTTTTTTTTTTTTTTTTTTTTTTTTTTTTGTAGAGATGGGAGTCTAGCCATGTTGCCTAAGCTGAAGCTATCCGCCCCCAGCCTCAGCCTCCCGAAGTGCTGGGACATCAGGCATGAGCCACAAATTTCTTAAACTATCAATTTAAGACAATGTCTTCCTTTTTTTGGAGGGGGGGAGACAGGGTCTTGCTCTGTCACCCAGGCGGGAGTGTGCTCACTGCAGCCTCTACCTCCTGGGCTCAGGTAGCTCAGCCTCCCAAGTAGCTGGGACTACAGGCACACACCACCACAAATTTTTAGTACAGACGGGGTTTTGCTATGTTGCCCAGGCTGGTCTGAACTCCTTGTCTCAAGCTATCTGCCTGCCTCGGCCTCCCAGAGTTCTGGGATTACAGGCGTGAACCACTGTACCCAGCCTGAAATTTAAATTTAACAGCGTTCTGTATTCTATCTGGTAATCTGAAGTGTGTTTGCTTTCACTATAACCTTATGTTGTTTTCAGTCTTGCCTTGGAGACTCTTGTGAATGGAGTTCTTTTCATTTCATCAACATGTGTTCACTGAGCCCCTGCTCTAGCAAAGCCCTGTACCAGAGTCTAGGAAGGTAAAACAGGCTCTGCCTTTAAGGTCAGAGGTCCTTTCTTACTCCTTTTGTATCAATTAGAGAACTCAGCAAAATTTTCAGTCATGGTTTCTCATTCAAGTCAACCCCCCTGGACTCATTTAGTTCAAGGGTCACCATATGAAGTAAAAGAAAATTAACCTGCTACTGGGTGTATAAATTGATGGAATATTTCTGAAGGACAACTGGCAATATTAAAAGGTTGTAAAGTTTGCAGAGCCTCAAAGCTACCAGTTCCACATAAGTCTCTAATTGACCCTAAGTTACAGATTCCCAAACTTTCTTGGTTCATGGTGCCTTTAGCATCTCAGTAGTTTTTCACCACACTCTTAGGCCAAAAGAAATATGAAATATTTTGTGTTTTGTTTTGGGGTTTTTTACTTGTTTGTTTGTTTGTTTGTTTTTGAGATGGAGGCTAGTTCTGTCGCCTAGCCTGGAGTGCGATGGCGCGATCTCGGCTCACTGCAACCTCCACCTCTCGAGTTCAAGCGATTCTCCTGCCTCAGCCTCCCGATAGCTGGGATCACAAGCACCCGCCACCACACCCAGCTAATTTTGTATTTTTAGTATAGACGGGGTTTCATGTTGGCCAGGCTGGTCTCAAACTCCTGACCTCAGGTGATCTGCCCGCCTCGGCCTCCCAAAGTGCTGGGATTACAACCGTGAGCTACCATGCCTGGCCTGAAAGAGTTTTTTAAGTAGTTAGGTCCAAACAACTTAATGAGTATTTATGCCCTAACTTGGTAGCTATTTGAAAAAGTAGGCCAGGCACGGTGGCTCAAACCCGTAAAACAAACACCTAAAAATCTCTTCACAATCCTAGATTATTGTCTTAGATCTCTGGTTCTCAAAGAGTGCACCAACGTGCCCCCAGGTGCCACAAAGAACTCATAGAGAAGCCGCAGGATATTTCAACCTTGTGAGGAAAATATTTGACATTTGTTGGGTACTGTAAAAATTACAGTTTCAACATTAGATCACCTTACATTCCTTTCAATGAGGTTATATCTTTGCAAAACTGGGTTTTTGCTGGTGCTGTGACAAAATAAAGCATTCCACAAAATCCATGTGATCTGGGAAATGAGGGTGATGATGTCCAATCTGATTTTTTTTTTTTTTTTTTGAGACAGAGTCTCGCTCTGTCACCAGGCTGGAGTGCAGCGGAGTGATCTATGCTCTCTGCGACCTTTGCCTCCCGGGTTCAAGCAATTCTGTCTCAGCCTCCCAAGTAGCTGTGACTACAGACGCCTGCCACCACGCCCGGCTAATTTTTTGTGTTTTTGGTAGAGACAGGGTTTCACAGTGTTAGCCAGGATGGTCTCGATCTGCTGACCTCGTGATCCGTCCATATTGGCCTCCCAAAGTGCTGGGATTACAGGCGTGAGCCACAGCGCCCGGTCAGAGATTTTTATATAATAGTCATTGCAGTTGTTTATACTGTTTTAAAAAGTAGACCCGATCCAAATTTCCAGATTGAAAACAACCTATGTTATGGATATATCTATGTAGTAGAATATTATATAGCTATTAGGAATGATGTAAAAAATTAAAATGATATAAAAATGTATTTATTGACAGGAGAAGATATTCATAATATATTAATTTTTTTAAACCCTGATTAACAGAACCATTTTGGAAAAACTAAATATCCATGTGTTATAAAAAGATGACTATTGCCGGGCGCGGTGGCTCAAGCTTGTAATCCCAGCACTTTGTGAGGCCGAGACGGGTGGATCACGAGGTCAGGAGATCAAGACCATCCTGGCTAACATGGTGAAACCCCGTCTCTACTAAAAAATACAAAAAACTAGCCAGTACCAGCTACTCGGGAGGCTGAGGCAGGAGAATGGCGTAAACCCGGGAGGCGGAGCTTGCAGTGAGCCCAGATCGCGCCACTGCACTCCAGCCTGGGCGACCGAGCAAGACTCCGTCTCAAAATAAATAAATAAATTAATTAATTAATTAAAAGATGACTATAAAGACATACACCAAAATATTTTTTTCTGTATAGTGGGATTGTAGAAAATACTTGTTTTTCTTATTGTCTGTATATCCATTTTGAATTAAAGCTTCCCTCTTCTGTTCTCCAATATTGCCAAATGCTTACCTTTTTTTCTTTTTTGAAGGCAGTTTTATAACTTTATTTGATGTATTTGACGATCAGCGATTAGTTCTCATCCACGTTGACAGTCTATAGATTTTTGAAGGTGGTAACAGGTACATAGGTAACCAAAGTATAGAAATTATTTGGTAAATCTTCACCCTCATTACGTTTTCTGGACAACAGCACACAGATTCAGTATGGGACATTCCTTGTTCCTTTGGCCCAGACAGCTTTGTTGAGCCTGGTATCAATGCACACATCTGGAGTTCCCGTCTCCTTCATGGCAAATTTCTGAATCTCTTTGAGTGCCCTAGGGGCACACTTCTGGAAGCCCACTCCATAGATGCGGTTGTGAATGTCGATGGTGTATGCTCAGGTCGTTACCACTTTGATGGCAGAACGGCCCTTTTTCTTCTCGCCACCCTTCTTTGCGGAAGCCATTCTGCCGGGTCCAAGTTGATAAAAGCGTGCTTACCTCTTTTGTTGCACTACCACACTATGTTGCAGTTGTTGGTTTAGCCCTGTTTCCTCCCCGTTATATTTCTATAACTCTTAGAAGGTCCGAGTTTTCTCCCTCTTTGCCTCTTATCCTCATTGCTAAGCATAAGGTCTGACATATAATAGGAATTCAATAATTGTTAAAATGATGATTAATGTGACAATATAAGTAAAGTCACTAGTATAGTGTGTGGTGCACAATAGGCATGGAGAAATGTTTGTGGTCCCAGCTACCTAGAAGGCTGAGGTGGGAGGATTGCTTGAGCCTGGGAGGAGGAGGTTGCGGTGAGCTGACATAGCACCACTACATTCCAACCCCGGTGAGAGTGAGACCCTACCTCAAAAGCAAAACAAAAGCCACAAATGCTTAATCTACTGTCATTGTGGAAACCATTAAATCTAATTAACCACGATCTATGGGAAAGTGAAAATAGCATAATCTAAACTCATGAAATATCTTCAGAGATTGGCCAGAGTAGTACTTCTTTATAGGGAGCAATAAACCAGATGAAATTAAACTGGGATCTAATTCAGACTGATACTTCTGTTCTTTCCTGATCATTCCTTTCTGACCATTACCAAACTTCCTCTTCCATCCTCTGCTCTTAGCTGTGGTCAGATTATTTTTTTCTGTATAGTGGGATTGTAGAAAATATATAGCTCTCCCCTCCTCAGTCCTAGAGCTCCCAAGAACCACTTCCCTTCCTCCTCCAAGCAATTCCTGCTGATATATTTTCCATAACATTTTCCAAATCAATGTATCTCTCCATTGATTTAATCCAAAAACATGTATTTAGCAAGTCAAGCACTCATTTATTTTACACCTCAAATATTAAAATTGTTTTTATCTTCTTCATCTCTAACTCCAGCCTTAACAAAGCAGCTTGCTTTATTGGTCATCTACCTAAGATAGCACCAAACACATTAAGGGACCTACTAAATGTTACTGTTTTTATTCCCCAAGACACTTTCAACACTATTCAAATGCCTATTAAGTTTCTCCATTCATTTATGCAACCAACGTTTATTGCCAGTTATATGCCAGGCATTCAGGATACAAAAATGAATAATTCAACAGTTTCTAGCCCTCAAAGAGTTCACAGTCTAGTTGGGGTGGCAGCTATGTACACGGCTAATTTATAATTCAGAATAGTAAGGATTTGGGGATCTACTTGATGCAAATCTAAAATGTCTTAGCAGATATTTCTGTTACATTATGAGTTAAACAAGCTTGTGTGGACTTTCTTGAGAAAAATAACTGCAATTATTCATGGCATTGTTTCTAAGAGAAAATGTGTTCTGCATTCCAGTCAATTTAAAATTGAATTTTTGGAATATAGCCTATTTTCCCCTGGGGGTTGTCTATTTCTCCATTATCTAAGAATCCCTCTCTGTCTTAGGACAGTTTTCATACACAACTCCCACCTGTTTTACATAGCCTATGGTGCTACCTGCAGGTTGCATAGTTTCATTGTCATCACCTTCCTCACCAGGGCTCTGCACTACATGTTTAAGATAGTCCTCTGGTCAAGCAGGTTGAGTTAAGCAGGTAGGACTAAAGAAGCCCTAAATTTGACTGTTTTAACATTTCACTATTAGAGAAGGTAGTGAGGAAGAGTCCGTGAAGTGAGTGATGAAAAGTTTGGAATTGCTGCTATGTCAAAGGAGAGAGGGAGTTGATTAAGGACATTAAAAAAGATAACTCATGCCTGTAATCCCAGCACTTTGGGAGGCCAAGGCGGGTGGATCATGAGGTCAGGAGATCGAGACCATCCTGGCTAACACGGTGAAACCCCGTCTCTACTAAAAATACAAAAAAAAAATTAGCCGGATGTGGTGGCAGGCGCCTGTAGTCCCAGCTACTCGGGAGGTTGAGGCAGAAGAATGGCGTGAACCCGGGAGCCAAGATTGTGCCACTGCACTCCACCCTGGATGACAGAGCGAGACTCCCTCTCAGGAAAAAAAAAAAAAAAAAATGATCGCAGGAGTGTTTTCAAAAGGGTACATCTCTAAGATAAAACAGGATTTCCAAAGATATCTAACTATAGGGTCTTAGACAATAGAGGTTTAAAAATGGTCTTTGCAATTCCAAGACAGACTAAGCTAGGAATGAGGTGTTTGTTTGTTTGTTTTTGAGACAGGGTCTTGCTCTGTTTGTTTGTTTGTTTTTGAGACAGGGTCTTGTTTGTTTGTTTTTGAGACAGGGTCACCCAGGCTGGAGTGCAGTGGCACGATCAGTCTCACTGCAGCCTCAATCTCCCAGGTTCAATGGATCTTCCCCGCCTCAGCCTCTCAAGTAGCTGAGAACACAGGCACATGCCACCGTGACTAATTTTTGTATTTTTGGTAGACACAGAGTTTTGCCATGTTGCCCAGGCTGGTCTTGAAATCCTAGGCTCAAGCAATCTGCCCACTTTGGGCTCCCAAAGGGCTGGGATTATAGGTGTGAGCCACTGTGCCCAGCCAGAATGAAGATTTCTAACCTGAAGTTGAACAAGCTAGACTTTTTGAGCCCTTGTTATTCCTGAGCTTTAAGAGGTAGCATGGAGCAGTGGAATAGCATGAACAAAGCTTTATTTCGATATTTACTGTGTAGATTTGGGAAAAATTATTCAAGTTCTCTGAGCCTTAGTTTTCTTATCTATAAAATGGAGATAATAATACCTTGAAGCCAGGCACAGTGACTCATGCCTGTAATACTAGTACTTTGGGAAGCCGAGGTGAGCACATCACTTGAGTCCAGGAGTTCAAGACCAGCCTGGGCAACATGGTGAAACCCTATCTCTACAAAAAAATACAAAAAAATTAGCCGGGGACTGGGCATAGTGGCTCATCCCTGTAATCCCAGCACTCTGGGAGGCCAAAGTGGGTGATCACTTGAGGTCAGAAGTTCGAGACCAGCCTGGCCAACATAGTGAAAACACATTTCTACTAAAAATAAAAAAATTGGCGAGGTGTGGTGGTGGGCACCTGTAATCCCAGCTACTTGGGAGGCTGAGGCAGGAAAATTGCTTGAACCTGGGAGGTGGAGGCTGCAGTGAGTTGAGATTGTGCCATTGCACTGACTCCAGCCTGGGCAACAAGAGCAAAACTCAGTCTCAAAAAAAAAAAAAAAAAATTATCTGGGCATAGTGGCACAAACTGGTAGTCCCAACTACTTAGGAGGCTGAGGTGGGAGGATCACCTGAGCCTGAAAGCTCAAGGCTGCAGTGAGCCATGATCATGCCACTGAGCTTCAGCCTGGGCAACAGAGTGAGATCCTGTCTAAAAAAAATTTATTAACTCATTTAATATGCTCAACAACCCTATGAAATAGGTACTATTATTATTATCCCCATTTCACACATGAGGAAACTGAGGCACATGGGTCTAATAATTTGTTCAAGTTCACACAGCTAATGTAAGAATTGAATCCAGGCAATGTGGTTTCAGAATCCCTACTCTTAACGCTATCCTATAAATTCACAAAGGGAGGGAATTCATTAGGAAAAATAGGTTTGGAGGGAAATTATGAATATAGGTTTTGGACATGTACAGTCTGAAGTGGCTATGGGACATCCAAATTAAATGTCCAGTAGGCACTTGGATAAATGAATCTGGCACCCTCGGTATAGGGGAGAGGCATCTGGTTTGAAGGGATAGATATGGGAGTCAGCAGCATATGGCAATAGAAACTATGAGAGTGATAGAAATTACCCAGGAGGAGTAAGAAGATAAGAATGCTAAGAATGAAGTTTTGATGACCACCAATATTTAAACAAAGTACAGAGGGAAAGGATTCCACAAAAGAAAATCCGGAGAGGTAGACAGCAAACTGGAAAGATGTTTCATTTTCAGTGAGGTAATGTGTGTAAATAATTTAGCGTAATAACCAGCAGACAATAGGCATCCCAAATGGTAACTTCTTTTACCATTAAAGTCTCATTTGAAGATTATAGTCCTTAACTGTGCTGTGGGGCTTTCCTGAACCTTTTCCACATCCCCACATTTTTTTTTTTTTTTTTTTTTTAGATGAAGTCTTGCTCTATTGCCAGGCTGGAGTGAAGGGGCACAATCTCGGCTCACTCCAACCTCTACATCCCGGGCTCAAGCAATTCTCCTGCCTCAGCCTCCAGAGTAGCTGGGATTACAGGCACATGCCACCATGCCCAGCTAACTTTTGTATTTTTAGTAGAGACAGGGTTTCACCATGCTGGCCAGGATGGTCTTGATCTCCTGACCTCGTGATCCGCCCACCTTGGCCTCCCAAAGTGCTGGTGTGGTGCACTTTGGGAGTGGTGGCTTAGCCACCGCGCCTGGCCCATCCCCACGTCTTTGAACTCCCACCTCACCTTGTCTTCCAATTCTTTTTTTTTTTTTTTTTTTTTGAGACAGAGTCTTGGTCTGTCACCCAGGTTGGAGTACAGTGACACAATCTCGGCTTACTGCGCCTCTGCCTCCTGGGTTCCAGCAATTCTCCTACCTCAGCCTCCTGGGTAGCTGGGATTACAGGCACACGCCACCACCCCTGGCTAATTTTTTTGTAATTTTAGTAGAGATGGGGTTTCACCATGTTGGCCAGGCTGGTCTTGAGCTCCTGACCTCAGGTGATCTGCCCACCTTGGCCTCCCAAAGTGTTGGGATTACAGGGGTGAGCCACTGCACCCGGCTGCCTTCCAATTCTTAGCAGAGGACTTTACCTCTATCTTTACCTCCAAGGAGAAAATAAAGATCTTCTTTTCTACATCAAAATATTCCATAATTCCCCATCCTGTCATTCTTCTCTCTGTTTCTGGTTTCCTCCAGGAATTTGCTCCATGGTTTTCCCAAGTCCTACTTCTTCAGCATCGGTGGTGTAGTGGTGAGCATAGACACTTTCCAGGTCTTACTTCTTCAGGCTTCTGCCCCCCACTGCTATCATACCCAGTTCTGCCCAGCTATCCTGTATGCTTCCAAATCCATCTTTCAGTCCACATCTCTCTCGTTTTTTAATCTGTCAATCTTTTGGAAGAATTAAACCTTATTTTGATTTTTAATTAACTATTAGTCTCTTAAAATCAGATTTCTCTCCCCACAACTGTACTGAAACTATATTCTTCCACACTGCAGAGGAACTGGGATCAGTGGAGCTTGGCGAGTGGGTGACACAACCTCCCAGCACTTTGGGAGGTCTACATGGGTGGATCCCTTGAGCCCAGGAGTTCGAGATCAGATTGGGCCACATGGCAAAACCCCACCTCAGTTAAAAAAAAAAATACAAATAAACCACAGAGAGTCCCTAATGCTTGACTTTTTAAAATTATCCAATCACTATTTTCAACATTGCTATATGAAATTGCCCTTTCTTGTCCCTATGTTATATCTTGGGCAGATTCCATAACTTTGGTTATTTTTAGTTAATAAAATGTAGTCTAATTTAAAACTTTGAATCAGGATTGGATTTAGCTGAATTCAGAGAGAACCTAAAATAACAATGCTAAAGCAAAATAGAAATTGGCTTATTCTATGTAAAAAAGAAAGTCTGGAAGAAAGCCATGCACAGTATGGCAGTTCCACTGTCATCAGGGATCCAGGCTCTGTCTTCATACTCTACCATCCAAATATATACCTCCTACCTTCAAGGTTATCTAGTCCAAGATGGCTCCTGAAGCTTCAGTATTTCACATTTCAGCTAACAGCAAGGCAAAAGGGGAACACAAGGGCCCACCTCCCAACTGAGTCAGCACCTTCTAACCAGCCTCCAGTTTTAAACAGCCCACATAACACTTTTCTTACATTTCTTTGGCCACAATTTAGTCACATTGCCATGCCCAGTTGGAAGGGAATCAGAAAAGTAATCTTTTAGTGGATTTGTGAACATGACAAATTCACGTTTTGTTGTTGTTGTTTTGTTTTGTTTTGTTTTTGAGACAGAGTCTTGCTCTGTTGCCCAGGCTGGAGTGCAGTGGCATGATCTGAGCTCACTGAAACCTCTGCCTCCCAGGTTCAAGCAATTCTCTCCTTCAGCCTCCCGAGTAGCTGGGACTACAGATGTCCGCCATGACGCCCGGCTAATTTTTGTGTTTTTAGTAGAGACAGGGTTTCATCATGTTGGCCAGGCTGGTCTCGAACTCCTGACCTCATGATCGACCCACCTCGGCCTCCCAAAGTGCTGGGATTACAGGCGTGAGCCACCACACCCAGTCAGAAGTTCTGTTATTAAGGAACAAGAAGAGAATAGACTTTGGGTGGCAACTTGCAATTTCTGCCACAAACTAAATACTTTAAAATATTTAAAAATCTCGGCCGGGCGCAGTGGCTCAAGCCTGTAATCCCAGCACTTTGGGAGGCCGAGACGGGCAGATCACGAGGTCAGGAGATCAAGACCATCCTGGCTAACACTGTAAAACCCCGTCTCTACTAAAAAATACAAAAAACTAGCCGGGCGAGGTGGCGGGCACCTGTAGTCCCAGCTACTCGGGAGGCTGAGGCAGGAGAATGGCATAAACCCGGGAGGCGGAGCTTGCAGTGAGCTGAGATCTGGCCACTGCACTCCAGCCTGGGGACAGAGCCAGACTCCGTCTCAAAAAAAAAAAAAAAAAAAAAATCTCAACTCTTCCTTTCCCCTACACTCTTCAAGATCTAGCTTCTCTGGTGTGCTGGTGAAACAGAAGAGAAAACAGGAGAAGGGCAGTGGTGCTCTCAGACCCAGACTAGAAGAGGCAACTCTGGCCATGCTTCCCCATCTGCCAGGTAGAGGGGTTCACAGAGCTAAGGAAATTTGCCCCAGAGCCTAAGAAGGAACAGCACTGGTAATAGAGATTATATGTTTGGGTTGGGATGTACATGTTAGGATCCTTAACATATGAGAAAGAGCCAAGGGTAGGAAGAGAAAGGAGGTGGGCCAGCAGCCATGGTTGGGGGACCAATTCTACCTGTGCTGCTGCATTCTGGTGTGAAACTCCAAGAATCAGGCTGGGTGCGATGGTTCACGCCTATAATCCCAGCACTTTGGGAGGCCGAGGCAGGCGGATCATGAAGTCAGGAGTTCGAAACCAGCCTGGCCAACATGGTGAAACCTCTACTAAAAATACAAAATACTAAAAATACAAAAATTAGCCGGACATTGTGGCATGCACCTGTAGTCCCAGCTACTTGGGAGGCTGAGGCAGGGTTCTCTTGAACCCGGGAGGCAGAGGTTGCAGTGAGCTGAGATCTCACCACTGCACTCCAGCCCCTGGGGCAGCAGAGTGAGACACCATCAAAAAAAAAAGAAGGAAAGAAGGAAGGAGGGAAGGGAGGGAGGGAGGCAGGGAAGAAGAAAGAAAGAAAAGAAAGAAAAGAAAGAAAGAAGGAAAAGAAAGGAAGAAAGGAAGAAGAAAGAAAGAAAGAAAAAGAAAGAAAGAAAGAAAGAAAGAAAGAGAAGGAAGGAAGGAAGGAAGGAAGGAAGGAAAAAGGGAAAGAAGAAAAGAAAAGAGGGAAGGAGGGAAGGAAGGGAGGGAGGGAGGGAAAGAAACTCCAAGGATTTCTAAAATTCTAAATTCAAACTTGGCCTTCCATATTGTTTTGAAACTATTTTATTTGTTTGTGTTTTTTTGTTTTGTTTTGAGGCAGAGTCTTGCTCTGTCACCCTGGCTGGAGTGCAGTGGTGAAATCTCAGCTCACTGCAACCGCCGCCTCTGAGGCTCAAGCAAGTCTCCTGCCTCAGCCTCCCGAGTAGCTGGGATTACAGCTGTGCGCCACCATGCCCAACTAATTTTCACATTTTCAGTAGAGATGGGGGTTTCACCATATTGGCCAGGCTGGTCTCTAACTCTTGACCTCAAATGATCCATCCACCTCAGCCTCCAAAAGGGCTGGGATTACAGGCATGAGCCACCGTGCCTGGCCTTGAAAATATATTTGTCAAAGCAGGAGGATAAACCTATTTTATTTAAAAGTGTGTTAGTTTGATCAATAATGTGCAAATATTTAGACATATGGTATGTAGGTCACCATTTGTACTCATGCCCTGGGCCCTGCAAATGTTCAGAGTGGACCTGGACATGCATCTGTCCAACTGGGAAGGACTGCAGTTTTGTTTCTGATGGTTGCTACTGTTTGTCTGATCAACTGTCAACTGAAGTTCTGAGTAGAAGGCAACCAAGTGCAGGATCTCTCTCGGGGTGCATGTTTGCATTTTTCTAGACCACTTCCATGTGTCCACTCCACTGCAGTCCCATGATATGGAAGAATATCTCTGCCTTAACCACTTACAGAGACTCTTTCATTCATACTCCCAGCATTCAATCACAGCTTCTTGCTTCTAGAACCTCCTTGCCTGGTGATACCTCCCTATGAGGAGTATTGCCAAGATGGCTCAAATCCCAGCTATTTTTCTCAGGGCCCCCAGAACAGGACACACTCATCCTTGCTACAGTGGGAGTTTAGTTTTCTCCACAGCCCACCTCCAACCCCCATCTGCCATCTCCGGTTCCTTTTCCTTTGCTCAGATCAAGTTCTCAGCCCAATAATACATTCAGTCAGAAAATCAGTTTTCCCTTCCTGCTCTCCTGCACCTCCAATCCCACTTGGCATTGGAAATAGAGGAAAAGCACAGTGTCCTTGGGAGGGGAACAGGAAGCCTCTGGTCATAAATGCACAACCAGAAGGCTGGACTCTGACGCTCCATTTCTCTGTTTTTCTATGAACGAGGAAGTGTGTTGAGGTGGTGGCAGGTAACGGCAGGGCTGGTTTTGTTGCCTCTTAGTCCTGAAGAAGGTGTCTGCAACAGTTGAGGATTCTTAGAGCTTAATTGTCTGCAGTTATAGGCCCAAAGCACCAATTGTGGAACAGAGGAAAGGTACCATTCAACAATATCAACTTACTTTACCAAATCTTAACCCTCATTCTTAACTGTTCTAAAAAAAACTTCCTATCATTCATCACATCTTTCTTTCTAAAATGTTCTTCCATTACAGGGTATGGTGGCTCATACCTGTAATCACAGTACTTTGGAAAGCCAAGGTGGGTGAATCACTTGAGGCCAGGAGTTTGAGACTACCCTGGCCAATGTGGCAAAATGCCGTATCTACAAAAAATACAAAAATTGGCTGGGTGCGGTGGCTCACGCCTGTAATCCCAACACTTTGGGAGACTGAGGCAGGCGGATCACGAAGTCAGGAGATCGAGACCATCCTGGCTAACACGGTGAAACCCCGTCTCTACTAAAAATGCAAAAAATTTAGCCAGGCATGATGGTGGGCGCCTGTAATCCCAGCTACTCAAGAGGCTGAGGCAGGAGAAGGGCGTGAACCCAGGAGGCGGAGCTTGCAGTGAGCCAAGATTGCGCCACTGCACTCCTGTGAGACAGTGCAAGACTCCGTCTCAAAAAAAAAAAAAAAGAAAGAAAGAAAATTAGGCCGAGCACGGTGGCTCACGTCTGTAATCCCAACACTTTGGGAGGCCGAGGCCAGGGAATCACTTGAGGTCAGGAGTTCGAGACCAGCCATGTTGAAATCCCATCTCTACTAAAAATACAAAAATTAGGCCAGGTGAGGTGGCTCACTCCTGTAATCCCAGCACTTTGGGAGGCCCAGGCGGGCGGGTCACGAGGTCAGCAGATCAAGGCCATTCTGGCTAACACGGTGAAACCTCGTCTCTACTAAAAATACAAAAAATTAGCCGGGCGAGGTGTCCGGCACCTGTAGTCCCAGCTACTCGGAGGCTGAGGCAGGAGAATGGCCTGAACCCGGGAGGCAGAGCTTGCAGTGAGTGGAGATCACGCCACTGCACTCCAGCCTGGGTGACAGAGTGAGACTCCGTCTCAAAAACAACAACAACAACAACAACAAATTAGCCGAGTGTGGTGGCACTGAGACAGGACTAGCTGAATTTCCTAGGCCGACTAAGATACCCTAAGCCTAGCTAGGATGGTGACTGCTTCCACCTTTAAACACAGGGCTTGCAACTTAGCTCACATCCGACCAATCAGATAGTAAAGAGAGCTCACTAAAATGCTAATTAGGCAAAAACAGGAGGTAAAGAAATAGCCAATGATCTGTTGCCTGAGAGCACAGCAGGAGGGACAATGATCGGGATATAAACCCAGGCATTGGACCCGACAAGGCAACCCCCTTTGGGTCCCCTCCCCTCATATGGGAGCTCTGTTTTCACACTATTAAATCTTGCAACTGCACTCTCTTCTGCTCCGTGTTTTGTTACGGCTTGCTGTTTGCCACCGTTGCAGACCCTCTGCTGATTTCCATCCCTCCGGATCCAGCAGGGTGTCCGCTGTGCTCCTGATCCAGTGAGGCGCCCATTACCACTCTCGATTGGGGTAAAGGTTTGCCATTGTTCCTGCACAGCTAAGTGTCCGGGTTCATCCTAATCGAGCTGAACACTAGTCACTGGGTTCCACAGTTCTCTTCCGTGACCCACAGCTTCTGATAGAGCTATAACACTCACTGCATGGCCCAAGATTCCATTCCTTGGAATCTGTGAGGCCAAGAACCCCAGGTCAGAGAACACGAGGCTTGCCACCATCTTGGAAGTGGCCCACCACAATTTTGGAAGCAGCCCCCCACCATCTTGGGAGCTCTGGGAGCAAGGACCCCCGGTAACAGCACAGGCCTGTAGTCCCAGCTACTCAGGAGGCTGAGGCAAGAGAATTTCTTGAACCCTGGAGGTAGAGGTTGCAGTGAACCGAGATCACGCCACTGCACTCCAACCTGGGTGACAGAGCGAGACTGCATCTAAAAAATAATAAAAATAAAACGTTCTTCCCCATTGTTCTGTGATTCTGTACCGTTCAAGTTATCCTATTTCTGTGTATTCTCTATCTCTCTTTCATTTGCTGCTTATTCCCTTTCATATCAATTTGATATTATTTTTAGTAGACAGGGGTCTCCCTGTGTTACCCACACTGGTCTCAAACTCCTGGGCTAAAATGATCCCCCAACCTTGGCCTCCCAAAGTCCTGAGATTACAGGCGTGAATCAACATGCCCAGACTTCAATTTTTTTTTTTTTTTTTTTTTTTTTGAGACGGAGTCTCCCTCTGCTGCCCAGGCTGGAATGTAGTGGCGAGATCTCAGCTTACTGCAACCTCTGCCTCCCAGGTTCAAGTGATTCTCCTGCCTCAGCCTCCCGAGTAGCTGGGACTATAGGCACACACCACCACGCCCGGCAAATTTTTGTATTTTTAGTAGAGATGGCATTTTGCCATGTTGGCCAGGCTGGTCTCAAACTCCTGACCTCAAGTGATCCATCTGCCCCCGCCTCCCAAAGTGCTGGGATTACAGGCGTGAACCAATGCGCCCAGCCTTCAATTTGATATTAATACTCCTAAATTGAAATCAGCTATTTACATCTGTCTGACTTATTAAGCTGTTAGTTTTTTTCGAAGGTCTGATATATTCATTCATTTAGTTTTGAAGGAATGAATGAGTAATTGTATGAATTCAGGCCACAGGGTTTTTTTGTTCATTTGTTTGTTTGTTTTTGAGACATAGTCTAGCTCTATCACCCAGGCTGGAGTGCAGTAGCATGATCTCGGCTCACTGCAATCTCCATCTCACGAGTTCAAGTGATTCTCCTGCCTCAGCCTCCTGAGTAACTGGGATTACAGGCACATGCCACCAAGCCTTGCTAATTTTTGTATTTTTATTTTATTTTATTTTATTTTGAGATAGAGTCTCACTCTGTCGCCTAGGCTGGAGTGCAGTGGCGTGATATCGGCTCACTGCAACCTCCACCTCCAGGGTTCAAACGATTCTCCTGCCTCAGCCTCATGAGTAGCTGGGACTATAGGCCCACACCACCACACTCAGCTAATTTTGTATTTTTAGTAGAGATGGGGTTTCACCGTGTTGGCCAGGCTGGTCTTGAACTCCTGACCTCAAGTGATCCACCCACCTCAGCCACCCAAAGTGCTGGGATTACAGTTGTGAGCCACCCTGCCCATCCCTGGCCACAGTTTTTAGCCTATCTGATTTCATATCTCCACTCTGGTAACTCCTACACTCTCATTAATGGCTTAAATTATCCCTTCTTGAAAAACGATTATATCAACTTCTCTACTTGATGCCTCTTCTGAGCTTCAAATTTGCATCTCAAGCTTCTTGCTTCTATCTTCAGCTAGATGTCCTCAAGTCACCTTAAAATTTATACATCTAAAGCCAAACTCATCATCTTTTCCCCAATATTCAAATCTCGCTTTCCTATTACTCTATTCTATCATTACATCATCATCTACCTTTCTCTCAAGTTTATAACCTTAGAGTTACTCTTTGACCATTCCTCCTCAATGTCTTGTCAATTCTTTTTCTTGAAAAGAGCAACAAATCACTTTATTACAAATGTTCACTGTAAACAACTTAAACAAGTACAAACAAAAAGACCACCTATAAATCTACCTGTTAATACAGTTGACCCTTGAACAACATGGGTTTGAACTGTAAGGGTCCACATGGATCTTTTCCAACCAAATGAAGATTAAAAATACAGTGTTCCAGCCGGGCATGATGGCTCACGCCTGTAATCCCAGCACTTTGGGAGGCCGAGGTGGGCAGATCACGAGGTCAGGAGATCAAGACCATCCTGGCTAACACAGTGAAACCCTGTCTCTACTACAAATACAAAAAGTTAGCCAGGCGTGGTGGTGGGCGCCTGTAGTCCCAGCTACTAGGGAGGCTGAGGCAGGAGAACGGCATGAACCTGGGAGGCAGAGCTTGCAGTGAGCTGAGACCGGGCCACTGCATTGCAGCCTGGGTGATAGAGTGAGACTCCATCTTGGAAAAAAAAGAAAATACAGTGTTCCCGGGATGCAAAACCGGCATATACAGAGGAGGGAAGATTTTTGTACATGCAGTTCCACAAGACTAAATGCAGAACTTGAGCTTGCAGGAATTTTGGTACAGTCGGGTGTTCTGGAAACAACCCCCTGCATATACTGAGGGACGACTGTAATTTGTGGTCTTTACAGGCTTTGATTTATGTGTACACAAATATATGGGTTTTTTTCTATCAAAATGAGATCATGAATATAATTAATTTTAGAGCTTTTTTTTTCACTTGGCAACATGCCATAAACAGTTTCCCATGTCATTAAATTTTCTTCTACAATGATAGTGTCATGCAGATAGTGTCATGAAGAGACCACCAAACAGGCTTTGTGTGAGCAACAAGGTTGTTTATTTCACCTGGGTGCAGGTGGGCTGAGTCTGAAAAGAGAGTCAGCAAAAGGTGGTGGGATTATCATTAGTTCGTATAGGTTTTGGGATAGGCAGTGGAGTTAGGAGCAATGTTTCACGGGCAGGGGGTGGATCTCACAAAGTATATTCTCAAGGGTGGGGAGAGTTACAAAGAATCTTCTTAAGGGTGGGGGAGATTACAAAGAACCTTCTTAAGGGTGGGGAGATTACAAAGTACATTGATCAGTTAGGGTGAGGCAGAAACAAATCACAGTGGTGGAATGTCATCAGTTAAGGCTATTTTCACTTCTTTTGTGGATCTTCAGTTGCTTTAGACCATCTGGATGTATACATGCAGGTCACGGCCAATATGATGGCTTAGCTTGGGCTCAGAGGCCTGACATTCCTGTCTTCTTATATTAATAAGAAAAGCAAAATAAAATAGTGGTGAAGTGTTGGAGCAGTGAAAAATTTTGGGGGTGGTATGGAGAGATAATGGGTGATGTTTCTCAGGGCTGCTTCAAGTGGGATTGGGGTGGTGTGGGAACCTACAGTGGGAGAGATTCAACTGAAGAAAGATTTTGGGTTAAGGGATGATATTGAGGGGTTGTTAGGAGCAATTGTCATATAGAATTATTGGTGATGGCCTGGATGCGGTTTTGTATGAATTGAGAAACTGAACAAAAGACACAAGGTCCGAATAAGAGAAGGAGAAAAACAGGTATTGAAGGACTAAGAATTGGGAGGACCCAGGACATCCAATTAGAGAGTGTCCAAGGGGGTTCAGTGTAATTACTCTTTGGTTGGTGAGTTTTGGGCTCTATTCTTGGCAGAGTCCTTTTTTTTTTTTTAAGTTGGAGGCTGAGCTTGGTGACATGTGTTTTTATTTATTTTTATTTATGTTAATTAATTTATTTTTTTTTGAGACAGAGTCTCGCTCTGTTGCCCAGGCTGGAGCGCAGTGGCATGATCTCGGCTCACTGCAAGCTCCGCCTCCCAGGTTCATGCCATTCTCCTGCCTCAGCCTCCCAAGTAGCTGGGATTACAGGCGCCCGCCACCACGCCTGGCTAATTTTTTGTATTTTTAGTAGCGACGAGGTTTCACCGTGTTAGCCAGGATGGTCTCAATCTCCTGATCTCGTGATCCGCCTGCCTCGGCCTCCCAAAGTGCTGGGATTACAGGCATGAGCCACTGCGCCTGGCCAAGGTGTGTTTTTAAAAGACCATTAGTCTGTTCTACCTTTCCTGAAGAATGAGTATGGTAAGGGGTATGATGCTTAACTGCTTGGTTGATTTGACTAGTAAAGGTCAATCCGTTATCAGACTGTATAGAGGTGGGAAGGTCAAACGGAGGAATTATGTCTGACAGAAGGGAAGAAATGACCGCAGTGGCCTTTTCAGACCCTGTGGAAAAGGCCTCTACCCATCCAGTGAAAGTGTCTACCCAGACCAAGAGGTATTTTAGTTTCCTGACTCGGGGCATGTGAGTAAAGTCAATTTGCCAGTCCTGGGCGGGGGGGCAAATCCCCAAGCTTGACGTGTAGGGAAGGGAGGGGGCCTGAACAATCCCTGAGGAGTAGTAGAATAGCAGATGGAACACTAAGAAGTGATTTCCTTGAGGATAGATTTCCACGATGGTAAAGGAAATGAGAGATTCTAAGAGGCGGGCTAGGGTCTTGTAACCTACATGGAAGCAGTTGTGAAATGACGACAGAATAGAATGGGCCTGTGAGGCTGGAAGGAGATGTTTTCTTTGGTCCAAGAACCATTTGCCTTGTATGGGAAGAGATTGATACGTGGAAGTTTCAGTGGGAGAGTAGGTGGAAGTGACCAATGAGAAGGAGAAAAACTGGCCGTGAGGGACAGAAGTTGGAATGCTAGCTGCTTCTTTAGATAACTTATCAGCATAAGCGTTGCCCTGAGTGATGGGATCTGATGCCTTTTGGTGGCCCCTGCAGTGTATGACTCCAGCTTCCTTTAATGATGGAGGATGCTTGCATAGTAAGGAAACCTCTTTCAGCCCATATAACAGCATGGTGGTGCAGGATATGGAAGGCATATTTAGAGTCCATATAAATATTGACATGTAATTCCTTTGCAAGAGTGAGGGCTCGAGTCAAGGCAATGAGTTCAGCTTGCTGAGAGGTAGTGGAGGGGGGCAGAGCAGTAGCCTCAATGATAGATGTGGAAGATACTATAGCATAGCCTGCCTTTTGCTGGTATATAGCAATTAGGCCTGGTGGAACTGCCATCAATAAACCAGGTGTGATCAGGGTGAGGAACAGGAAAGAAGGAAATATGAGGAAATGGAGTGAATGTATGGTGATCACAGAGATACAGTCATGCAGGTCAGGTGTGGTATCAGGAATAATGTGGGAGGCCGGATTGAAGTCCGGGCCAGGAACAATGGTAACTTTGGGAGACTCAACAGAGTGAGTACAGCTGAAGGAGCTGAGGAGCAGAAAGTATGTGTCAGATGTGAGGAAGAAAGTAGATTTTGGAAGTTATGAGAACTGTAGAGAGTGAGTTGAGCATAGTTTGTGATCTTGAGGGCCTCTAAAATTATTAAACCAGCAGCAGCCACCACACACAGACATGAGTGCTATGCTAAAACAGTAAGGTCAAGTTGTTTGGACAGAAAGGCCACAGGGCACAGTCCTGGCTCTTGTGTAAGAATTCTGACCGCACAGCCCTGTACTTTGGCTGTGTGTAATGAAAAGTGTTGGGATGAGTTAGGGAGAGCCAGTGTGGGAGTAGCTTTTAGGGCTGTTTTTTGAGGAATGGAAAGGGGAGTGGGGAAAGGATTTAGGATTTATCGGGTCAGCTAGGTTTATCTAGAACAGAATGGGTTGCGGAGGGAAGTATTGAGGATAGGAGAGTATATGGGTTTGGCACCACAGGATGGATAGGCAAAACGATTTGGTTGATAAGGTCAGATCCTGAACTAACCTGTAAGACTTGTCTGGTTTTTGGACAGGTGAAATGGGGGAATTGTAAGAAGAGTTTATAGGCTTTAAAAGGCCATGCTGTAAAAGGCAAGTGATAACAGGCTTTAATCCTTTAAAAGTGTGCTGTGGGATGGGATATTGGCGTTGAGCGGGGTAAGGGTGATTAGGTTTTAATGAGATGGTAAGGGGTGCATCATCTGTCACCAAGGAGGGAGTAGAGGTATCCTATACTTGTGGATTAAGGTGGGGAGATACAAGGAGTGGATATGAAGGAGGCTTTGAACTGGGGGAAAAGGCAGCAATGAGGTGTGGCTATAGCCCAGGAATAGTCAGGGAAGCAGATAATTTAGTTAAAATGTCTTGACCTAATAAGGAAGCTGGGCAGGTGGGGATAACTAAAAAGAAATGCATTAAAGAATGTTGTGCAGCCGGGTGTGGTGGCTCACGCCTGTAATCCCAGCACTTTGGGAGGCCAAGGCAGGCGGATCACGAGGTCAGGAGATCAAGACCGTCCTGGCTAACATAGTGAAACCTCATCTCTACTAAAAATACAAAAAATTAGCCAGGCATGGTGGCAGGCACCTGTAGTCCCAGATATTTGGGAGGCTGAGGCAGGAGAATGGTGTGAACCCGGGAGGCAGAGCTTGCAGTGAGCTGAGATTGCACCACTGCACTCCAGCCTGTGTGACAGTGGGAGACTGTCTCAAAAAAAAAAAAAAA
>NW_016806154.1:89513-129802 GCF_001698545.2 Rhinopithecus bieti
AAAAAAAAAAAAAAAAAAAAGAATAAGGTGGCCTTCTCACCCCTCTGGGTCTAGGGCGGTAAAGTGTCTAAGGGTTGCTGCTAAGCGGGTCATGAACTGGGCTGGATTTTCATCTTTACCTTGGGTAGTTTCTTTAAGTTTGTCATAACAGCTTTGTAAGCTGCCTTTTTAAGCCCTCCAACTAGGCAGGAAACCATGTAATCTCACCTAGTTATACCTGGGGAATCTGCCTAATAGTTCCATTGGGGATCTTCTTGGGGAACTGCTCTAATGCCTTCCTGGAGGTCTGACTCATGAAGCCGGCGGTTATCAGCGTGAGATTGGGCTAGAGAAAAAACTCTTTCCCATTCATCTGGGGAGAGGATAGAAGTTAGGATGACATTTAAGTCACTCCAGGTTAAATTGTAGGACAGAGTTCGATATTGGAATTCCTGCATATACGTAGTGGGGTCTGATGAGAAAGAGCCTAAATGCTGGCTGATTTGGGAAAGGTCTGATAGAGAAAAAGGTATATGTACGCTGACTATGCCTTCAGCTCCAGCCATCTTTCTAAGAGGAAATTGTTGGGCAGATTCGGGAGAGCTAGTCGCAGAATGAAACTGTAAACCAGACCAGGTGTGGGGAGGGGAGGTAATAGAAGGGTTATAGGATGGGGGAGCAGAGGCCGAAGAAAAGTTGGAGACTGATTCAGCCTGGCAGGGAGCGACCTGAGGAAGAGCAATCTGGGGAGGAGGTGAGAGGTCAGATGTGTCAGTAGAAAAGGAATATTCACAAGACTCAGCGATGCTTGGGGTTGGGACTGAAGGGACAGATGGGAGGGAAAGAAGGAGGATTTGGGACGAGTCACATTGGGAACAGAGACTAGGGAGGGAATGAAGTGTGAAAAATGCCTGAATGTAAGGCACCTCAGACCATTTGCCCATTTTTCGACAAAAATTATCTAGGTCTTGTAGGATGGAGAAATCAAAAGCGCTGTTTTCTGGCCATTTAGAACCACTGTTGAGTTTGTACTGGGGCCAAGCGGTGTTGCAGAATAAAATAAGATGCTTAGATTTTAGGTCAGGCGAGAGTTGAAGAGGTTTTAAGTTCTTGAGAACACAGGCTAAGGGAGAAGAAGGAGGAATGGAGGGTGGAAGTTTGCCCATAGTGAAGGAGGCAAGTTTAAAGAGAAGGGTAGAGATATGGAGAAGGTGGGTGGGAAGCAGCCCCGGGCTGCAATGTGGGTGAGCAGCCAAAGCAGGCGTCCCTGCAATTGACTTGCCACCAAGCAAATGTGGGTGAATGACCAAGGCAGGCGTCCCTGCAGTGATCAGACACCAATGGAATGTGAGTGAATAATCAGGCAGGCATCCCCACAGTGATTAAACATCAAAGGAAGACTGTCTTCCTGAGTCCATGACCGGCGCTGGAGTTTTAGGTCCATAGATAAAATGTGTCTCCTTTGTCTCTACTAGAGAGGAAAAAGAACTGGAATTGGAAGGGCAGGGAGATTGAAAGGTAGCGAGAGAGGCTGGAGAAGAAAGTGAAAAGACCGCTTACCCAATTTGAAATTGGTGAGATGTTCCTTGGGCTGGTTGGTCTGGGGACCCGAGGTTGTAGGTGGATATCTTCATGGACTGAGGGTGAGGACAGGGGACCAGTCTTCCGAAGGAGTCCTCCTGTCCCGGGTCTTCAGCACCAAATGTCACACATGTCCGTGTGAAGAGAGGCCACCAACAGGCTTTGTGTGAGCAACAAGGTTGTTCATTTCACCTGGGTGCAGGTGAGCTGAGTCCAAAAAGAGAGTCAGCAAAGGGTGGTGGGATTATCATTAGTTCTTATAGGTTTTGGGATAGGCGGTGGTGTTAGGAGAAATGTTTTGCAGGCAGGGGGTGGATCTCACAAAGCACATTCTCAAGAGTGGGGAGAGTTACAAAGAACCTTCTTAAGGGTGGGGGAGATTACAAAGTACATTGATCAGTTAGGGTGAGGCAGAAACAAATCACAATGGTGGAATGTCATCAGTTAAGGCTATTTTCACTTCTTTTGTGGATCTTCAGTTGCTTCAGGCCATCTGGATGTACACATGCAGGTCACAGGGGGTATGATGGCTTAGCTTCAGCTCAGAGGCCTGACAGTTCTCAAATTGTGGTTCCAGTGGCATCAGCATCACCTAGGAGCTTGTAAATGCAAATTCCTGGACATCACCCAGACCCACTGAATCAGAAACTCTGGAAGTGAGCCAAGCAAATTGTGCTTTAACAAGCCCTCTAGGTAATTCTGATGTACACAGAAGTTTGAGAACCACTGTTCTACCATATTTTGTTGTTGTTGTTGTTGTTGTTTTTGAGACAGAGTCTCACTCTGTTGCGCAGGCTGGGGTGCAGTGGCGCAATCTCGGCTCTTGCAGGCTCCACCTGCCAGGTTCATGCCATTCTCCTGCCTCAGCCTCTCGAGCAGCTGGGACTACAAGCGCCTGCCACCATGCCCAGCTAATTTTTTCTTTTTTTTGTATTTTTAGTAGAGACGGGGTTTCACTGTGTTAACCAGGATGGTCTCAATCTCCTGACATTGTGATCCGCCCGCCTCAGCCTCCCAAAGTGCTGGGATTACAGGCGTGAGCCACCACGCCGGGTCTACCATATGACTTTTTAACAGCTGATGCTATTCCATTGAATAGCAGTATCACAATCTACTTAACTACACTGCTACTGTTGGACACTGAGGCTATTACTTTTTCACTCTTTAAAAACACTACAGTGAAGTCAGGTGTGGTGGCTCATGCCTGTAATCCCAGCACTTTAGGAGGTCAAGACAGGCAGATCACCTGAGGTTGGGAGTTTGAGACCACCCTGACCAACATGGAGAAACCCCATCTCTACTAAAAATACAAAAAATTTAGCGGGGCCTGGTGGCACATGCCTATAATCCCTGCTACTCGGGAGGCTAAGGCAGGAGAATCACTTGAATCCAGGAGGTGGAGGTTGTGGTGAGCCGAGATCATGCCATTGCACTCCAGCCTGGGCAACAAGAGTGAAACTTCGTTTCAAAAAAAAAAAAAAAAAAAAAAACCAAGAAAACAAACAAAAAAACAGTATGGTGAATACTATTGCACTTAAACTTTGATGACATCCATGGGAGGAAATAAACTTCTGTTTTATTTAGACTACTGTATTTATGTATTTTTATTTATTTTTTTGAGACAGAGTCTCTCTCTGTCACCCAGGCTGGAGAGCAGTGGCATGATCTTGCCTCACTCCAACCTCTGTCTCCTGGGTTCAAGTGATTCTTGTGCCTCAGCCTCCCGAGTAGCTGGGATTACAGGTGTGTGCCACCATGCCCAGATAATTTTTGTATTTTTAGTAGAGATGGTGTTTCACCATGTTGGTCAGTGTGGTCTTGAACTCCTGGCCTCAAGTGATCTGACTGCCTTTGCCTCCCACAATGCTGGGATTACAGGTGTGAGCCATTGTGCCTGGCCAGGCCATTGTATTTAGCCATTCTTTTATACAGCAACTTAATTTTTTTCCTAATATACCTTCTTCACCTCAGACTTACAGTAGACTTTTTGTTTTGTTTTTTAGACTAAATGCTGCAGTAAACTTTTAAAGCAGATCTCCTAATATATCTCCCAGACCTGTAATTTATCTTATTCAGTATTGACTTATTAAACTAAGAATCATTTTGCACAGACATCACCACCATCCTCTGCTCAAGAGCTACTGTTCATTCATTCATTCATGCAGTAGTTATTTCAGCTACTATGATAAGTATGTTTCAGTCACTGACCTAAGTGCTAGAAGCTAGAGATCCAACGTGATACAAGAAAAATGAAAATAATACTTATTTTGGAGTCCTTGCCATCATGTACCTTACAGTCTAATTGAAGACAATGACAAGATTGACCATCAAATATTCACACAAATAAATATAAAGTTACAACTTTGATAACTGTTACTAATAAAAGGAGAATGGTGCTAGGACACTTAGAAAGATTTGATTTAGTTGAAGAAGTCAGGGAAGGCTTCTCTAAGTAAGTATAAGGCTGAGATTGAAGGATGAGTAGACATTCTGAAGAGTAGACATTACTGAGAGATGAACCTTCCACCCAATGAAGGCAAAGACCCTGCAGAAGTAGAGAACATGTGCATTTGAAGAGTTGACAGGAGACAGAAGACCAGTGTGACTGGAGCAGAGAGACTGAGGGATAATACTGGATGAATTATAGAGATAGGTAGGGTCTAGGCCATGTAGGGTCTTATGGGCTATGTTAAGAATCTTGGCTGTGCGTGGTGGCTCAGGCCTATAATCCCAGCACTTTGGGAGGCTGAGGTGGGTGGATTACCTGAGGTCAGGAGTTTGAGACCTGCCTAACCAATATAGTGAAACCCCATCTCTACTAAAAATGCAAAGATTAGCCGGGTGTGGCAGCTTGTTCCTGTAGTCCCAGCTACTTGGGAGGTTGAGAAGGGAGAATTGCTTGAACCCGGGCGGCGGAGGTTGCAGTGAGCTGAGATTGTGCCGCAGCACTCTAGCTTGGGAGACAGAGCAAGACTCCGTCTCAAAAAAAAAAAAAAAAAAAAAAAAAAACTTTGTCTTTGTCATATGAACATTGAGAAGTGGCTAAAGAGTTTCTATTTGAAAATCAGAGAAATTAGCTTGGCATGGTGTTGCACGGCTGTGGTTCTAGCTACTCCAGAGGTTGAGGCAGGAAGATCCCTTAAGCCCAGTAGGTCAAGACTGCAGTGAGCCATGTTCATGCCACTGTACTCCACCCTGGGTAACAGAGGGAGACCTTGTCTCAAAAAAAGTTTTAAAAAGGGGTTTAGGTTTGTGAGTGACATAATCATGAAATATTTGCCTGGACGGATTAATTAGTTTATTATTTATTTCTGCTCTTCTTTGTTTATAATCTCCACTGGGCAAGTCATCTACTTTCAAGTCATGAGGAACTGAACAAAGGAGACTAAGAATGAGTAGCCAAAGATATAGGAGGAAAAGTTGGAGTGTGAAAAGTTGAAGTGTGTTATGTCAAAGAAGCCAAGATAATGTTTTACGAAGGAGGAACCGAAAAAGAAGCCAGGTGTGGGGGCTCACATCTATAATCCCAGCACTTTGGGAGGCCAAGGTGGCAGGATTACTTGAGCCCAGAAGTTTGAGACTAGCCTGGGCAACACAGCAAGACCCTGTCTCTACCAAAAAAAATAAATAAATAAAAATAAAAAATTTAGCAGGGCATGGTGGCACAAACCTGTGGTCCCAGCTACTTGGGAGCCTGAAGTGGGAGGATCACTTGAGCCTGGGAGGTCGAGGCTGCAGTAGGCCATGATCATGCCACTACACTCCAGCCTGGGCAACACAGCAAGACCCTGTCTCTAAAAATAAAAATAAAAATAGAAAAGGAGAGAGTAGTCAATAGTATTCAATGCCACTGAGAGATTAGGTTAAATGTAGACTTAATATGTCCACGGCTTCCCAATGCCTACAGGATAGAGTCTAAATTTCTCATACTGGCATTCAAGTCCCACAATTCTATCTTTACCTACTTTTCTAACATATTTTCCCATCTCACTTCTAAAATTAGCCCTTTAATAAGGTGCCCTTTAGATAAGGTGCCCTGTTTATTTTACCTAGAACACATATTGCACTCTGCCTACATATCATCATTGGATATATTTTCTGTCCATCACCACTTATCTAAATTCTACTGATTTTCTAGGTCCTGTCCCTCTTTCACTTCTTCCATGCCTCATCCGTGAAGATTGCTGTGGTGGCCTTGAGAATGTACCTCTCAGATCTCTAATTGTAGAGAACATTATTGACTGAGAGCTCCAGCTACTGGCCTCTGAAATTGATCACTGTGTTTGCACCAAGTCTCTGCTTCTCACAGGATGTTTCCAGTCAATGACTGCACATGGCAGAGATACTAAGGCACCCATTCCAGAGAGATGCCAGGTTCCTCTGACAGGCAACTGACTTCAGAAATCCCAAACTGCCTTTTCAAACTTTCCTTAGAACTGCAATGGGGTATAAAATTCTTCAATCCAATCTTTCTTCCTTCACTCTAGGTCAGACTTGCATTGCAGTGTGATGGCTTTCCTTGCCTCCCCTATTTGCCTATTTGTCCCCCCATTTTATCTTTTTTTTTTTTTTTTTTGAGATGGAGTCTTGCTCTGTCGCCCAGGCTGGAATGCTGTGGTGCAATCTGGGCTCACTGCAACCTCCACCTCCCAGCTTCAAGCGATTCTCCCTGCTGCAGCCTCTTGAGTAGCTGGGATTACAGGCGCCCACCACCACGCCCAGCTAATTTTTGCATTTTTTAGTAGAGATGGGGTTTCACCATGTTGGCCAGGTTGGTCTTGAACTCCTGACCTCAGGTGATCCACCTGCCTCGGCCTCCCAAAGTGCTGTGATTATAGGCATGAGCCACCGCACCTGGCCACCACCCCCCATTTTATCTTACAGGCATTTCCTCTAATAAATTTCTTACACAGTTAATCCTCAGGGTCCTAGACTAACATAAGTAGTACCAGGAGTGGTCCAAGAAAATAGGTGGTAAGATGGGAATTTGGATTAGCTCATCCACTGCCCAGCAGGCAAAAAGGATGCCATGCTGGTTAATAGGTGGGGCATGGACAGTCCCTGCCATAAGGTGGTAGCTCAACTGCCAAAGACTTCACTAGTGTTTACCTGGGAAAATGTTTCAGTGGAGGGTAATGCCCTGGCAGATGTGATGATGCAGTTATTCAAAAACAAGGGAGACAGGGAGGACAATTTCTACAGAGAGAGTAAAGTTGGGTGTTTACTACTAAGTTGTATTGATGCCCTGTTGAGAAATAATGAGATACTGAGGGCAGTTAACAAGCAGTTTTTAGTTAAGTGGGAAAGCCATAGGGCCTTTGGGATAGCCTATAAAGAGACCCTTATCTCTGGCAGAGGAGGGGTATGCATTGCTGAGTGGCAGGCTGAATACCTAATTGTTAGAGTAGCAGAGCTGCTGAGACATGAGAGTGCTCTGCCAAAGCAGGTCTGGAATTGCCTTCTAACAGTGCTGAAGTATCAGTAGGGAGGCAGCAGTCTGGATGGATGGGGTGCCATCCTTCAGGACACAGTGTATGTATTAAATCCGAGCCCTCTCTATGGTGCTATGTCTTCAGTGGGAAGAACACATGGGTCTGGAAAGCAAAGGATAGAAGCAGGAGTGACCCCACTTACACTCAATGTCCCACTGGGGACAAGGACAAGATCAGGTGCTTCTTGTCCCCGCAACTCTTGATCCTGCAGGGTTAGAGGTCCTGGTCCCCAAACAGGGTATACTCTTACCAAGGATACATCAAAAGTCCCATTAAGGCCAGGCATGGTGGCTCATGCCTATAGTCCCAGCACTTTGGAAGGCTGAGGTGGGCTGATGGCTTGAGGTCAGGAGTTTGACACCAGCCTGGGCAACATGGTGAAACCCTGTCTCTACAAAAAATACAAAAACTGGCCAGGCGTGGTGGCTCACGCCTGTAATCCCAGCACTTTGGGAGGCCAAAGTGGGTGGATCATGAGGTCAGGAGTTTGAAACCAGCCTGACCAACATGGTGAAATCCATCTCTACTAAAAATGCAAAAATTACCCAGGCATGGTGGTGCGCACCTGTAATCCCAGCTACTCAGGAGGCTGAGGCAGGAGAATCGCTTGAACCTGGTAGATGGAGGTTGCAGTGAGCCGTGATTGCGCCAAGGCACTCCAGCCTGGGCGACAGAGTGAGACTCCGTCTCAAAAAAATAAGAAAACCAAAAAACAAAAATGAGCCAGGTGTGGTGCCTATAGTTCCAGCAACTTTGGAGGCTGAGGTGGGAGGACCACTTGAACCCAGGAGGTTGAGGCTGTGGTGAGCCGTGATTGCACTACTGCACTCCAGCCTGGGTAACAGTGTCTCAAAAAAAAGAAAAGAGAAAAAAAAAGATTCTATTGAACCACAATCTACAGCTGCTGCCAGGGCACTTTGGACTCCTTCTGTCCAGGAAGCAGTGGGCAAAAACAGGAATTACCATCCTGGCAGGAGTCATTGACCCTGCTGGGTAGAGGGCTGCTTTTACACAACAGGGACAAAGAAGAATACATGTGGAACCTAGGTGACCCACTTAAGTGCCTCCTGGTACTCTCTTGCTCTGTTGTAAACTGAATATGAAGTAACACTGGCTTGAGAAAGGTATAGTTACCTTTCTGGTTCAGATACTTCCAGAATGAAAGTTTGAGTCCCGTCACTAGGTAAGTCACCAAGATCTGCCAAGGTGAAGGGATTGAAGGGTGGATAGTGCAGGAAGGAGAGAATGAGATTGATTGCAGCAACAGAGGTTGCAGTTCTTTCCACTACCTTCCCTCGTCTGAGTTTCCCCTGTGAAAGGAAAATAAAATCTTGGGACCCCAAATTCATTATGTCAAAGGGAAAAACTTGGGAACTGAGTCATGCAAAAACTACCTTCATTTTGTTCCTAGATAGAGAGGTGTAACTTCACAGACTTACTTTATCTTATGTAAAATGTAGATCTACTGAGCCCTGCATAATGAACATTTCCCCTCAGTCTTCTCTTTTCACATGTAAAACATGGATTTGGTGAGCCTCACAAGAATGTGACCCCTTACCTCACTACCTACACTCCCTTTTTTTTTCTCTTGTCCTTCCCCTCCTGTCACTCTTTTCCCTTTAAATATTGAAGCCTTTCAAAACACTCTTTGGAAAAAGCACGGGCCACAGACCTGTGTCTCTTTTTCCTTGTCTCTTGTGACTTGTGTCTCTTTTTCCTTGGTGAATCCTTGGCAAAATAAACCTCTAAATTGATCAAGACCTGTTTCAGATGCTTTTTGGGTTATAGCTCTCAGGAAGAAAGGTCCACAGAAACCATAAAGGAGCTAGCTGCTCCCTAAACCTGAGGGAAAAAGTAGATCTGTGTGGTGCAAATGGTAGACTGTGGTGGACATAAGAATTCACCTCTCGGCCGGGTGTGGTGGCTCACGCCTGTAATCCTAGCACTTTGGGAGGCTGAGGCAGGTGGATCACGAGGTCAGGAGATTGAGACCATCCTGGCTAACACGGTGAAACCCCATCTCTACTAAAATACAAAAAAAAAAAAAAAAAAAAAATACCACCAGGCATGGTGGTGGGCACCTGTAGTGCCAGCTACTCAGGAGGCTGAGGCAGGAGAATGGCATGAACCCAGGGGGCGGAGCTTGCAGTGACCTGAGATCACGCCACTGTACTCCAGCCTGGGTAACAGAGCGAGACTCCGTATCAAAAAAAAAAAAATTCACCTCTTAGGTCTTTAAATGCAAGGAACCTAATCGACCAAGGGCCCTAGCTGGGACCCTCTGCAATCCAGGGCTGATGTAGTATGAGGCCATGCTTCTTGAAGACTGCTCCCAGCCCGTGACTGTGTGGCAGGTCCATTCCTGGGAGATGAGGCTCATCTGGTGGGTGACTTTGCTCAAAGACTTCCTGATGCTCAACTTTCCTTGGTCTGCTCTGCAGTCTAAGAGGCTTCCATTCAGCCTGCCTTCCATGTTTCCCTCTCTCTCTCTCACTCAGGGTCAGATTTACTTTACAATATTTACATAGCCCAAAGCTCTCCCAGACTTCCCTGGCTCCCTCACCATTTTTTCTCACAGGCATTTCCCTAATAAATTTCTCCCACATGTAATCCTGTCTTGGCATTAGCTTCTTGGCAGACCTGGACTAAGCACCTGTCCTAAGCCCCCACATGTCAGTGATAACCTACTTTGAACTGTTAGAGCACTTCCCCCGACCACTTACTTGACACTTCCCAAATGCTGCCTAGAAAATAAAATCTATCTTTCTATGTATACATCTTCCCCATTCATTTAGAAGACTCCTGGAGATAGTCACCATTATATCACCCTGGCCAACTCCTACATGTCATGCAGTGCTATACATAAAAGGAGCTTATTTCAACCATCCTAGGAAAGAAGTCGTCACAAGCACTGTGCTGTTCAGACAATCCTGTGGCCCAGAATTGATATTTTCCACTTAAACTTCCCAGTGTACTATCTCTTTTCCCATTCCCCAAATCAATTACTCAAAACCGTTCTCCACTTTTCCAGGGTCCTTTAATCCTCAGTACCTTGCCCCACTTCATACATTTTACCATATACATTGGCCCAGTAGAGGGTGTGGCATACATACTGTCAACTAAAAATCTGTGATCCTTCTTCTGCTGTGTGGAGTTGCTACTGGAAAGTGGCTGGTCAGACAGGGAGTACATTGTTATCCTTGCTCTTGCGTCCAGGAGGAGGTGGGGTCTTTAACAAACAGGGCTTGCCTTCCACTTGTCTCCTTCCCCATTCTCCAGTTGAATACAGAAAACTCTAGGGATGATGAACCCACAAGACAGAAGCAGCCTGGGTCCTTAAATCACCGCATGGGGGAAAGCTGCCCACCATGTGGAAGAATAGCTACACTAGAATGTCAGGGTGAACAAGAAGCTTCTATTATGTTAAGTAACTTAAACCTTGGGGTTTGTTACAGTTCCTAGCGTTATTCTAAATAGTATAGAGATCATCTGTCCTTTTCTAAGATCTTTCTTATGCTGGGGTGTGAGCACGTTACTTTGTCTCTGCCAATTTGATGTTCCCACTTGATACTTTAAGTGGGGGAGCCCACTATGCAAAGATACGTGACATTATGAAAACTATTCACAGTGGCCTTGCAAATCCAGAAGCAGTCGCAGCAAGGTCTGTCAATAGTGGTATCTAGGTCAAAGTCCACTGTTCTTGTGGCATGAGCTTAGCTGTGTTTTTGTGCTTCTAGATTATCTTGCTTTTTGACTCTTTTCCATCCTCCTTGATAATTCCTTCCTTCCAATAATTCATTTTCTTCTTTAGGTATCCAGGATCAGTTCCCATGTATACTATCTTTCCCATCTACTCTGGATTCTTTCCCCAAACTAGAGTGGGATTATCACTTTTTTTTTTTTTTGAGATGGAGTCTTGATCTGTCACCCAGGCTGGAGTGCAGTGGCACCATCTCGGCTCACTGCAACCTCTGCCTCCTGGGTTCAAGCAATTCCCCTGCCTCAGCCTCCCGAGTAGCTGGGACTACAGGTGCATGCCGTCACTCGCGGCTCATTTTTTCTTTTGTATTTTAGTAGAGACAGGGTTTCACCATATTGCCCAGGCTGGTCTCAAACTCCTGAGCTCAGGCAATCCACCCGCCTCTGCCTCCCAAAATGCTAGGATTACAGGTGTAAGCCACCGCGCCCTGCCGGGATTATCACTTATTAAACATCTGTTGCATACCCTGTACTCTATATATGTTTTCTCAATTTAATCCTTCCAACTATTCTATAGGGTTAATATTATTATCATGATTTTATAAGTGAAAAAACTGTTGCTCAAAGAGATTAATTGATTTGTGTAGTTACACTGCTTGTTAGTATCACTTGGAATCCAGTTTTTACGGCACCAAAGCATGCTTTCCATTCTACCAGAAACGCTTCACTAGTTCATAATGATGGCAATACTTCTCTCCAGGGCCCTTTCTAGCCTGTGACTGGTTCTGGAAGTGAGGAATGCATCAATATTTACTTAATCCTTTCCTACATACAAAAGGGGTTGTAAGGAAAGTTCTGTTGTTGCAGCTGTTTTCTAAGCCTTCAAACAATATTGTTTTCTTTTCACTTTTCTTTTCCTTCCCTCCCCTGCTTCTGTCTATCTTTCCAAAACAACAAACTAAGGGTAACTGCAGAAGGTACAGTGGTGCCACTGCAGTCTAAGAATGCTTCTTCCCAAACTTCCCTCTTTCTCTCATTCACTCAGGACCACACTGACATCAATCATAGGGTTGAAATTTTGGGCGACTTGGATGGGAAGAACCATATCCTAATAAAAAGTAATGATCTTTATTACTTTTTTTTTTTGAGACGGAGTCTTGCTCTGTCGCCCAGGCTGGAGTGCAGTGCATGTTCTTGGCTCACTGCAACCTCTACCTCCCGGTTCAAGCCATTCTGCTTCAGCCTTCCGAGTAGCTGGGATTACAGGCGTGCACCATCACGCCCAGCTAATTTTTGTACTTTTAGTAGAGATGGAGTTTCACTGTGTTAGCTAGGCTGGTCTTGAACACCTGACCTCAAATGATCCATCCACCTCCGAAAGTGCTGGAATAACAGGCATGAACCACCGCACCCAACCTTGAAAATACATTTGTCAAGTAGGAAGATAAAACCTATTTTATTTAAAAGTTTGTATATCAAAAGATATGGTCAAAAGAGTGCAAAGGGCTGGGCGTGGTGGCAATCTTTATTACTTTTGATGTTCCCCAGTGAGTATATCTTAAATGTCAACACCACCCGTGGGAAACTAGATAGGTTTCCCATGCTTCATGGGAAAGAAGCTGGCTCTAGTAATGGAGCTGAGTGTCAGATAATCCCCTCTTCACAGAGAAACTAGAGTTGCAAGAGAGAAAATTCTTTCAATGACTGAATACCCCATGTATCTGGAACCACTGGGTACTGGAAACATAGAAATAGAAATGATAGAGTCCTTATCCAAAATAAGCTTATAATCCAGTGGGGAGTCATACATTAATAGCTAATTTGTTTCCAGTTTCTAGATGTCAACCTCAATTGCTTTAGAACAGTATAATTCATACCAAAAGCTCAAAATCACTCATTATAGGAAAAATAATTGTGAAAGTATCAGAACTCATATAGTGTTTTAGAAATGCAGGAGGAATTATAAAAGAAAAAGAAGAAGAGAGGCCACTAATTAAAAGAACCATTTCTTAATCTAGTGCCATGACTCTTGTCTTAGAATTTTCTAAGCAGCTAGAAGAGGGATAGGAAAAGCGAGGATGGAGAACGAGGGAAAAAGAAAGAGTATTTCTTATATCACGGCTGCACTTTGACTTGCCTGTAACCCGGTATCAGTATCCAGAAGGGAGAGAATCACTAAGGCTGTTTTGGTTGAAATAGGAAAGGGCATCCTCACGGTGTTAGAGTCAGTATATCCAGAAGGCAAGACTGGAGCTGTTCTTGTGAGTTCAGGGGCTCTTTGAATCTACCTCCGTTTCGTATCTTCTACCGTTCCAGCCAGGTGAATCTAGCATACCACGGTTCTCAAAACATACATCCCCATTCCATTACCAGGGATGCATTTTTTGTTTTGTGTTGTTTTGTTTTTGTTTTGAGATAAGGTCTCTCTAAGTTGCTCAGGCTGGAGTTCATAGGCATAATCATAACACACTGCAGCCTCAAACTCCTGGGCTCACACGACTCTTGGCCTCTCCAGTAGCTGGGACTACAGGTGTGTGCCACTGCCTGTGGCTAAGGTATAAATCTAAATGGAATTGGAGCATATTGTAGGTAGGAAGGGTGAGGTCATCAGCAAAATCTGAAGAAGTGGGCTGGGTGCGGTGGCTCACACCTATAATCCCAGCACTCTGGGAGTCCAAGGCAAGTGGATCGCTTGAGCTCAGGAGTTCGAGCAACACAGCAAACTCCCATCTCTACAAAAAATACAAAACTTAGCCAGGTGTGGTGGTGCGCACCTGTTCCAGCTACTTGGGGGCTGAGGTGGGAGGATTGCTTGTGCCTGGGAGGGTGGGGCTTCAGTGATCTGTCTTTGTGCCATTGTACTCTAGCCTGGGTGACAAAGTGAGACCCTGTCTCAAAAAAAAAAAAAAAAAAAAAAAATCTGAAGAAGTAATTTTTTTTTATTTTCAAGATGAGGGTCTTGCCATTCTGCAACAGATTCTCAAAGCCAGGAGTTACAGCACTATAATCCCAAAATGCTGGGATTGCAGGCATGAGCCACCAGGCCCCACCATGAAGTAATTTTAAAGCAACATATCAAGGTGGTACTGTCACAGAAATAGGAACAAACTATGGGAATACAAAAGAAGAATGCAGTAATTTTCTGGGATGGAAGGCACATTAGGTATTAGAAGGAAGGGAAGTAACGCCATCAGGAAAAGCAAGACAGCGAAAGGACTGTTCTTGGAGAAAGATACCTAGTGGGCTGGAGGGAAGGTAGGAGAAAGCCTCAAGCAAAGGACTTAACTGGGTGGAGAAGAAAATAAGGAGACAGTGGTGGCCTGAGGGCTCGTGTGCATGGGGCAGACTTGTGCTTCACAGGGCTCACCTTGATGGGAGACTGAGGGGTGGAAGTAGAGAAGGGGCAGATTGTTAAGTTGAGAACAGGGGAAAAGGAAAAGCTAAGAGACAGGAAGACAGACAACTGGTTAGTGAAGAATAGAGAGACAGGAACCATAGAGTACAGAGGCCAGGGCTGCATATTCAGTGTCAGTAGGAACAACATAAATGATTCTAGCCAGACCAAGGATTTCCACATGAAGGTTGGTGACCAGACACCTGGGGGGCACTCAGGTAACCAGAGAAAGTGGAAGTCTCTCTCACAGAGACAGTACTGTTAAAATGTAGAACTTGATAAAAGCTATAAATGAGAAACAAAAAGCAGATGCGAGTTTAGAGGAAGAAGAGGTGCTTGTAACTGAGAAATTGTGGACATGCTTTGTAGAAGAAATGGTGTTTGGGACAGGATGCATGGGCTTTGGACATGCAGAAATGGGGTTGGGGAGAACAGCAAGGAACAGCAAGAATCCGCGGTGACCTAGTATAGTGGGTTGAATTGTGTCCCCCTAAAAGATATGTCCAAGTCCTAAGACCTGGTATCTGTGAATGCGACCTTATTTGGGAATAGGGTCTTTGCAGATGTAATTAAATTTGGGATTTCTAAATGAGGTCATCTTAGATTTAGGATGGACCCTAAATTCAATGACTGGTGACTCATAAGAGAAAGGGGAAGCTGGGCATGGTGGCTCACACTTGTAATCCCAGCACTTTGGGAGGCCGGGCAGGCAGATCGCGAGGTCGGGAGTTCAAGACCATCCTGGCCAACATCGTGAAACCCCGTCTCTACTAAAAATACAAAAACTAACTGGGCCTGGTGGTGCGGGGCCTGTAATCGGGAGGCTGGGCAGGAGAATCACTTGAACTGGGGAGGCAGAGGTTGCAATGAGCCGAGTTCATGCCCCTGCACTCCAGCCTGGTGACAGAGCGAGACTCCATCTCAAAAAAAAAAAGAAAAAAGAAAAAGGGAGAGAGGTCACAGATACCAGGATACAGGGAAGAAGGCCACACAAAGACGGAGTTAGAGATGGGTGTCAGGCTGCCACAAAACAAGGAACATCAGAGCTTCCAGAAGCTGGAAGAGGCAAGAAAGGATTCTGCCCTGGAGCCTTTGGAGAGAGCACAGCCCTCAAGACATCTTGATTTTGGACTCCTCGTTCCCCAAACTGTGAGAGAACACATTTCTGTTGTTTTACCACTAACTTTGTGGTAATTTGCTACAGCAGCCCAAGGAAATTAAAATACCTAGCATAATTTGTATGAGTTCTGCCAGCTACCATGGGCAGTCTGTTAGCAGAATCAGAATGATCCAAAAGAAGGCTTGGGCCAAGGCACGGTGATCTAAATGGAAATTCAAGGGCTTGAGGGAGGCCAGAGTGTACAGTAGGCAGAGTGAGGGAATTAAAAGGTTACACGGAAAAGATGGACCAGATTCAGTTTGAACAGCATGGGAAAGGTAGCAGAAAAGGAGGTGATAGAGAGAACTGCCAGGTTCCACTCCTAGACGTGAAGCAATTCTTAGTGATTACAAAGCCCAGTGTGTGGGTGGCTGGAGTGGAACAGAGTTGAAGGCCCTTGATGTTGAGGAGGCTGAGGAATTCCTAGGCCATAGAATCAGAGGATATCAGCATGAAGACTGAATGGAGTCTAAGAATGGCAGTGGAAAGCAGGGAAGGGGAAAAGTGAGCCTGATGTGGAAATCACAGGACAAGGGAGAGGAGGGCATGTGGTGGAGGTCAGGGGAATGCTGAAAGGGTGGTACCAACAGAGGGTAAAAACGGCAAGTGAAAAGCAGCTCAGCAAGAATGGAAATAGCGGACAGGCATGGTGGCTTATGCCTGTAATCCCAGCACTTTGGGAGGCTGAGGTGGGCGGATCATGAGGTCAGGGAGATTGAGATCATCCTGGCTAATAGGGTGAAACTCCGTCTTTACTAAAAATACAAAAAAATTAGCCAGGCATGGTGGTGGGCACCTGTAGTCCCAGCTACTCAGGAGGCTGAGGCAGGAGAATGGTGTGAACACCGGAGGCTGAGTTTGCAGTGAGCTGAGATCGCTCCACTGCACTCCAACCTGGGCGACAGAGTGAGACTCTGTCTCAAAAAAATAAAAATAAAATAAATAAATGAATAAAAAGAATAGAAACAGCTAGAAGCAGCTCTGGAAAAAGGAACAAATCAGCTGTGCTCTTTTTTTTTTCTTTTCTCTCTTTCATTTTTTTGAGACAGAGCCTAGCTCTGTGGCCCAGGCTGGAGTGCAGTGGTGCAATCTCTGCTCACTGCAAGCTCCGCCTCCCAGGTTCACGCCATTCTCCTGCCTCAGCCTCCCGAGTAGCTGGGACTACAGGCATCTGCCACCATGCCTGGCCAATTTTTTTGTTTTTTAAATTTTTAGTCCAGACGGGTTTCACCGTGTTAGTCAGGATGGTCTTGATCTCCTGACCTCGTGATCCGCCTGCCTCCGCCTACCAAAGTGCTAGGATTACAGGCGTAAGCCACCGCGCAGGGCCTGCTCTTTCCCATAGAGCCCAGGGAGTCAGAAAAGATAAGGATTTCTCAAGGTGGCTTGGAAAATGTGTGTAGTCTGGGGACAACTGGGTTGGGTTCCATGTCTTTTAAAAATTTTTAAATTTTATTTCCTTTTAGAGACAGTCTTGCTCTGTCACCCAGGCTGGAATGCAGTAGCGCCATCATAGCTCACTGCAGCCTCAAACTCCTAGGCTCCAGGGATCCTCCTGCCCAAGCCTCTGGAATAGCTAGGACTACAAGTGTGTACCACCATTCCTGGCTAACATTTTAATTTTTTGTAGAGATAATGTCTTGCTATGCTGCCCAGGCTGGTCTCAAACTCTTGGCCTCAAGCAGTCCTCCTACTTCAGCCTCCCCAAGTGCTGGGATTACAGACGTGAGTTACTGCGCATGGCCTAGGCTCTAGGTCTTATTAAGAATTTTAAGTAGAATTTAAGCTAGGACTCTTGGGGTCTAATCTCGGCATCAAAGAAACACAGTTCAGCAATAACAATGTGAAATTTCAGCCTGGGCAACATAGAGAAACCATCGTCTCTACAAAAATTTAGAAAATTAGGGCCAGGTGTGGTGGCTAACACCTGTATGTAATCTTAGCACTTTGGGAGGACAAAGTGGGCGGATCTCTTGAGATCAGGAGTTCAAGGCCAGCCTGGCCAACAGGGTGAAACCCCGTCTCTACGAAAAATACAAAAAAATTAGGCACAGTGGCATGCGCCTGTAGTCCCAGCTACTTGGGAGGCTGAGGCAGGAGAATCTCTTGAACCCGGCAGGTGGAGGTTGCAGTGAGCCAAGATGTGCACTCTAGCATTCCAGCCTGGGTGACAGAAGGAGACTCTGTCTCAAAAAATAAAAAAATAAAAAATTAGCCAGGCTTGGTGGCATATGCCTGTGGTTCCACCTATTTGGGAGGCTTAGGTGAAGAATTACTTGAGCCCAGGAGGTCAAGGCTATAGTGAGTCATGATCACAACGCTGCACTCTAACCTGGAGAACAGAACAAGACCCTATCTCAAAAAAAGAAAAAATATAAATGTAAATTTTAAGCACTTCATTTTTTATTCAGTTAAAACACACACACACACACACACACACACACACACACACACACACACCAAGGAGAGAAGTACATAATTAATGCACAACAAAAATCTTAAAAATCTAGCTGGCATAGTAGCATATACCAGTAGTCTCAGCTACTCAAGAGGCTGAGGGCGGAGGATCACCTGAGCCCAGGAGTTTGAGGCTGCAGTGAGCTGTGATCCTGTCAATCCACTCCAGCCTGGGTGACAGCGTGAGATGCTGTCTCAAAAAATAAAAAAAATCTTTAAAATCTCTTCTCTCCACATGGATGACAGCTATTCTTACAAATTTCCTCTCTCTCACTCCCTTTACTCCTAACCACCCCAAACTCTATTGTGAGAAGACATCTGGACTGTACTGAATATAGTAACTGAGAGCCCCAGCTGTTGCTCTGAAATTCACTGCTGAAATTTGCGCTGAGGTCACACCTTCCATGGGCTGCTCCCAGCATAGCTACGGCAAAAATACTTTGGCTCCTGTACTCCCCAACAACCTTGCTGAACTTTCCTTAAAACTGCACGGTATTCTGAGAAGCTCCCACCCACCTTCCTTCCTTCCCTCTCTTCCTGACTGGAGGTCAGATTTGCATTGCAATCTGATGGGCCTCCCAGCTTCTCCCACTGTCTCCCCACTTTCTCTCACAGGTGGTTTCTCTAACTGATTTCTTTCTTTTTTCTTTTTTTTTGAGATGGAATCTTGCTCTGTCACCCAGGCTGGAGTGCAGTGGTACGATCTCGGTTCACTGCATCCTCCACCTCTCAGGTTCAAGCGATTCTTCTGCCTCAGTCTCCCAAGTAGCTGGGATTATAGGTGTGCGTCACCATGCCCGGTTAATTTTTGTCTTTTTAGTAGAGATAGGGCTTCACCATCTCGGCCAGGCTGGTCTCAAACTCCTGACCTCAGGTGATCTGCCTGCCTTGGCCTCTCAAAGTGCTGGGATTACAGAAGTGAGCCACTGCACCTGGCCCCCTTAATTGATTTCTTGCATGTTAATTCCCCACTTGGCAGTTGCTTCTCTGAAGACCCAGACTAAAGTGTAACCTCTTCCATTTCCTCCTTCCTACCATTGCACTGATCTTTGCTGAAAGTTGTAACTGACTGGGCTAGAATGGCCAGAAAATGTTGGCACCTCACTGTCCCCCACCCATCCTCATTCCTTGTGGAAGGAAGTGAACAAATACTCTGAAATGTATCACTGTCCTTCACTCTAAGGAGAACTCATGAAAATTTCTGGTAAATAAGACCATCTCAGGATACAATGGTAATCTAGTAGGTAACACTTAAAGAGTACTTCACATTTGCCAGGCATTATGTTAGGTGCTTTATGTGCATTCTCACATTTAAACCTTATGACTTGGCCAGTGTGGTGGCTCACATCTGTAATCCCAGCACTTTGGGAGGCCAAGGCGGGCGGATCACTTGAGGTCAGGAGGTTCGAGGCAAGCCTGGCCAACATGGTGAAACTCCATCTCCACCAAAAATACAAAAAAATTAGCTGGGCATGATGGCACATGCCTGTAATCCCAGCTACTTGGGAGGCTGAGGCAGGAGAATCGCTTGAACCTGGGATGGTGAGGTTGCAGTGAGCCGAGATTGCACCATTGCACTTGACCCTGAGTGACAGAGCAAGACCCTGTCTCAAAAAAAAAAATAAAAAACAAAAAATAAAATAAAATAAATAAATAGATAAATAAAAATAAACTTTACAACTCTGAGGTAGAACTATTATTATTCCAATTTTACATAAGTGGAAACTGAAGCTAAGTTGTCCAAGTCACACAGAGGTAACTGGCAGAGTTGGAACTAACCTCAGGATAGTCTAACACCAATGACTGGGCTCTTGTCATTATGTCATGGGTAAGAAACTCAGAACACAAGGGTTTCACAGATCACCCCCTCTCCACTTTTACTGAGGAAACTGAGATCCTTAGGTGAATGACCCTGTGTTATCCAGGAAGTCAGGGCAGAAGTTAAGATTTGCACCCAGGTGTTGACTCCAGATTTTTAGCTCTACTGTCTCAGATAGTGAGAAAACTAAAAGATCAGGGTGACTCCTGTCTCACAATGGAGAAAAAAACTCAAACACAGCATCTAATTGGGGGACTAAGGACAGGAAAGCAGCCTAGAGCATAGTGGTATTAGAGGGCAATTACTGGATAGTTCAATCTCCTCCTACCCCCACCCACCTGCCCCAAGTTGGAGCTTGCACCTGAGGTCTGAGGAACAACATTACAGATCTATAGAACTATGGAGTGTCCATGGGCAGGGCATTAGGACAGTGAGGAAGAAGAAGTGGAGGGAAAGAGGACTAGCTGGAGGAAGCAGTTAGGTTCAGTGAGCCTCCCTATGTTGGGTTTTCTACTAAGCACTGGTTATCTAAAGTTAAATAAGAAAAACTTCCTTGCTTCTGAGGATCAGGATAGAGTGCATGGAGGAGATGATACCTGAGCAGGTTTCAGAGCCTGAAAAGACATAGAGGAGTGGGCAAAAACCTCTGGACTCACATGCAATTGCCTATTTGCTAGCTCAATTCAATTTCACAAATACATTCTAAAGGCCTTCTCTGCTTTGGGCCTTGTTCCAGGTGCTGGGACCACAGTGGTGAGTAAATCAGCTACAGTCCCTGCCCTCTGGCTGGAGAGTCTGTCTAGGAAGACAGCTAAACAATCTTAACACAGTGTGAGATGTGCTTTATGTAAGGAACCTACAGGGTACTGTGGGACAAGGGAGTCCAATTGTCCCCAGGCCAAAGCAAATCCCAATTTCTGGACATGAAAAAACTCTTCACAATCTAATGCCATTCTCACTTTCCCGTCTCATTTACTACCATTTCCCCAAAAGCTGGGAATACAACCAAATATGTGTGTGTGTGTCTGTGTATGTGAATCTGAACATGCCAGGCCTTTGCTCACACTACTTCTGTTCCCTGGCATATGGATGCTTTCTTGGAGATACTCTCCTCAACACACTCAGCCTTACTCAAATTCTCTCTTGTGCTCCCAAGGCCAGCCCTTTGTCCATCTGCCTCTCTAGGTTGGTGAAGTCTTTAAAGCAAGGACCCAAATGCAAGGTCAAGAGCACCCATTATGGAGTTATACAGATACGGGTGGCAGGAGGCTTTGGCATCTTAGCTGCCCTGTCTGTCTAGATGAACAGTTCTTACTCCAGGAAATGCAATCAGTACTGATGTTTAGTTCTTGGCACATGGTAGGTGCTCAAAAATGTTTTCTGAGTTGAATTGCTTTAACATTAAAGCGGTAGGTCAGAATTTGCACTTTAGGAAGGCCCTGGCTATGAGCTGGATCATGGAAGGGCTCATGATCAACTTTAGCAGTTTTCTGTGGCTAAAAATGAGAAATATAAAGCATGTTCTTTGTCTTGAAGACCTGCCTGTGAGTGGGAGAAACAGATGGTCAAGCTCTCAACAGTACAATTCCAAATTCTTAGAGCAGTGGTTCTTAAACTTTAGTAAGCAGATCAGATTTAGTAGCAAGCAGATCAGAATCACCTAAAGGTCATCTGCTAAAACAGATGGCTAGCCCTAGCCCCAGAGTTTCTGATTTAAAGGTCTGGGGTAAACTCTGAGAATTCGAGCTTGCAGTTCCAACTCACTCCCAGGTGATACTGAAGTTGCTGGATTGACAGGATTCCCTCCTTGACCAAATATTGGTCAGGCTCTTCTGAGCTCTCTCTTTGACTAGGCCTGAGCTTGGGCTTCCATGTCTTTCCTTGTGGAATTCCATTTTAGAAAGAATCTTGCCAAGTCAGTTTAGCCAGAATCCTCCATTCTTGATATCTGATCACTCTCCATATCTGGTTTCGATCCATACCGCCACCATCCCCCAGGTGATGTTCAGTTACCCTGACCTGCCTTTGGCAGGAATCCTGTTAGGTCAATTTAGCCAGATTCCCCGCCGATGTTTCCTCGTAGTAATTTTCCATTCCCTGACTTCCACACACTGCCCCTTAGCTATAAATTCTCACTTTGCTATATTCAGCCCAATCGCTCTTACTGCAAAACTCTATCCCTACCTCTGTCAGACTGGGCCTGAATAAGGTTTGCCTTACCATTCTTAAACATGAGTAACTGTCATGAATAATTTTTTCTTTAATGGGATTCACACTTTGAGAACTACTGATTAGAGGTTAAGGGTCCTGTGCTCATTATTTGGCACATATGGTGACAGCTCTCTGAGTTTAAATCCTGGCCAACCACATCATTAGTCTTGGCTTTTTTGTCAGTTTTGGCTTTTTTTTTTTTTTTTTTTTTTTTGAGACAGGGTTTTGCCCAGGCTGGAGTGCAGTGATGCAATCACGGCTCACTGCAGCCTCGACCTCCTGGGCTCAAGCAATCCTCCGGCCTTAGCCTCCCAAGTAGCTTGGGTCACAGGTGCAAGTTGCCATGCCCAGCTAATTTCCAATTGTTTTGTAGAGGTGGGGTCTCACTATATTGCTCAGGTTGGTTTTGGGCTCCTGGGCTCACCTACATCGGCCTCAATCTTGCCTCTTGATCAAATGACTCATCTCTTCATTTACCTCATCTGTGAAATCCAGATAATAAGCCAGTGCATGGGAAGTGCAAAAAGCAACACTTGGGCACAATGCTTAATAAATGTTGGTTAAATCTTATAATCCTGGCCGGGCGCGGTGGCTCAAGCCTGTAATCCCAGCACTTTGGGAGGCCGAGACGGGTGGATCACGAGGTCAGGAGTTCGAGACCATCCTGGCTAACACGGTGAAACCCCGTCTCTACTAAAAAATACAAAAGCTAGCCGGGCGAGGTGGCTGGCGCCTGTAGTCCCAGCTACTTGGGAGGCTGAGGCAGGAGAATGGGGTAAACCCGGGAGGCGGAGCTTGCAGTGAGCTGAGATCCGGCCACTGACCTCCAGCCTGGGCGACAGAGCCAGACTCCCTCTCAAAAAAAAAAAAAAAAAAATCTTATAATCTTATTTTCTGTAGGAAGTGGGACGACAAAGTTAAGGGTCTAGGAGGTCAGAGAAGACTAAGGACTATGTCCCCTTCTTGTGCAGCCAGGCGGGCCCCGTACTTTTCGTCTGCGCGACCCTTCTTGGGCAGCATCGGGTCTCGAACTCTCACACCTTACTCCCAAGCAGGTTCTGTAGTCCAGTCCCCAGTTTCCCTACAGTCAGCCGATGCTGCGCAAGCGCCTTAACCACGCTTTACGCACATGCGTACTCAGGTGCGTCGATAGGGGACGCGCCGGCACAGCAAAAATGGCAGCGGCATTACGGGTGGCGGCGGCTGGGGCAAGGCTCGGCGTTCTGGCGAGCGGTCTCCGCGCCGCGACCCGCGGCCTTTGCAGCCAGGCCACCTCTGTTAACGAACGCATCGAGAACAAGCGCCGGAACGCGCTGCTGGGAGGAGGCCAACGCCGTATTGACGCGCAGCACAAGCGAGTGAGTCCTGAGGGGCCTAAGTGAGTCCCGCCCCTGGCGTCCGCGACCTATCACAGCGTGCCCGGCTTGCGGCGTCCGAGGCCTCCCTGCCAATCCGCACGGTGCTTGGAAGGGCGGGGGCGAGGGTGTTCACTTTGAAAACCTGTAGCGTTTCTCGTGGAGGCGGGATAACGAGCAGAAGTACCTGTGTGCTTCTTCACACTGTTTAACCCTTGGGATTTAGACAGAGCTGGCTGGAGCTGGCTGGTCTCCAGCCAGCTCACCACTTAACATAAACTTTTGGGCAACTTATTAAATCTCTGTGGGCAATTTTAATAATTCTTCCTTCACAAGCGTATCGTTAGACCATAGATAGCAAAACAATAGGCACTCGGTAAAAACGATGTGCTTTTTCTTCTCCTGCCCCATGAAAAGTGATGGTAGATTCTTTCGTCTTTGTGGAAGCAGGAAAACTGAACTTGGGCATACTCCACTAACATGAAGTGGGGGATGTGCGCGTGCAGGGAACTTGTGGAACGTCTGCCCGCAGAATGCCTGGTCAAGCTCTTTAGGGCCTTAGCGTGCCTCACCTTGATGGGTAGCAAAGGCATGTGTCGGAAGCAGGTGACTTTCTGGGAGTGCGCAGGCTACTCTCGATGTTTGGCTGGACTGACCAGCTGAGGCTCTGCCACCTACCGCCTCGGTTTTGAGGCGAGAATCGCAGCTGGCCTTCAGAGATAACCTAGGTGGCCCATTTTGGAGAGGTGACCCCTGACTAGAAACCAGGCTTGCCCAGTGTGTCCATGACTCGTGGGTGAGTCTGGACTGTTGTGCTGAACGAATTAAAGAACCAACGGGAAGGTGCAGAAGTGAAACTCTTACAGGTGAAGAGTATTCAGGCACAACTCACAACCATGAGGGAGGCACTGGGGGAGGGATGGGGTCTTAAAGTGAGGAGATTTGAACAGCTCTATATTTGTCTAGTGTTGATTCAGGTGTCATAAATTTGACAAGGACCCGAAGGTGACAGTTCCTTTTGACACGAGAATAAAATGTAAATTTAGTGATGGTTTGTGGTACTAGGAGTGCTTTCTCTCTCTCCCCTGGGGCTGCTCTGTTAGGGCTGAGGGAGATGTTAGATCATCCTCTGGAAAGGCCTGTCAGTGTTCCTGTACAACTCTTTCTGTTGGGGCCTATTGCTCAATGCTTCTGTGGAACATCACCCAGCCCTTTCCCAGTTAGATCCTACTGGGTTTAGATGAAGCCTCCAGAAGCTGTTTTTCTTTTGCCAAAGTTGACTTAGGAGGCAGATTTAATATGAACCCCCTCCTGCACCCCTTTTATTTTATTTTTTGATACGGAGTTTCACTCTTGTTGCCCAGGCTGGAGTGCCATGGTGCGATCTTGGCTCATTGCAACCTCCGCCTCCCAGGTTCAAGCTATTCTCCTGCCTCAGCCTCCTGAGTAGCTGAGATTACAGGCGCCCACCACAATGCCTGGCAACTTTTTTTTTTGTATTTTTAGTAGAGACAGGGTTTCACCATGTTGGCCAGGCCGGTCTTGTACTCCTGACCTCAAGTGATCCACCCACTTTGGCGTCCCAAAGTGCTGGGATTACAGGTGTGAGCCACCGAGCCTGGCCTTTTTTTCTTTCTTTCTTTCTTTTTTTTGAGACGGAGTCTCGCTCTGTCACCCAGGCTGGAGTGCAGTGGCCGGATCTCAGCTCACTGCAAGCTCCGCCTCCCGGGTTCACGCCATTCTCCTGCCTCAGCCTCCCTGGTAGCTGGGACTACAGGCGCCGCCACCTCGCCCGGCTAGTTTTTTGTAGTTTTAGTAGAGACAGGGTTTCACCGTGTTAGCCAGGATGGTCTCGAACTCCTGACCTCGTGATCCGCCCGTCTCGGCCTCCCAAAGTGCTGGGATTACAGGCTTGAGCCACCGCGCCCGGCCTTCTTTCTTTCTTTTTTTTAAAGACAGGTTCTCCTTTGTTGCTCAGGCTGGAGTGTGGTGGAGTGATCAGGGCTCACTACAATCTCCACTTCCCAGGTTCAAGTGATTCTTCTGCCTCAGCCTCTTGAGTAGCTGGGATTACAGGCACGTGCCACCACTCCCAGCTAATTTTTTGTATTTTTCAGTAGAGACCAGGTTTCGCCATGTTGTCCAGTTGGTCTCAAGCTCCCGGGCTCAAGTGATGCTCGTCTCAGCCTCCCAAAGTGCTGGGACTACAGGTGTGAGCCACCGTGCCCAGCTGAGGCTCTTGGTAGATTGAGAGCTCCAACCTCATCTCCTCAAAGAAGCATTTTGTTTTTTTTGAGACGGAGTTTCGCTCTTGTTGCCCAGGCTGGAGTGCAATGGCTAGCAATCTCAGCTCACCGCAAGCTCCGCCCCCCAGGGGGTTCCAGCGATTCTCTTGCCTCAGCCTCCCGAGTTGCTGGGAATACAGGCGCATGCCACTACACCCGGCTAATTTTGTATTTTTTGGTAGAGACGTGGTTTCTCCATGTTGGTCAGGCTGGTCTCAATCTGACCTTGTGATCCGCCCGCCTCAGCCTCCCAAAATGCTGGAATTACAGGCGTGAGCCACCGCGCCCGGCCCAAAGAAGCATTTTTAAACTCAAGTGAGCTCTTTAACATTTTGTGTCCCACTCCCCTTCTACTCAGCCACTCCGTGCTATGGGGTCATCTCTGTGTCACAGTGTCAGTCAGGTGTGGGGTCCCTAAGCAGGGGATAGGATAGTAGGAGAAGGAGAAATCCACAGAGGAGGCAGGAGAAGAACCAGGAAGTAGTGTGTCCTTGAGGTGGGAGCTGGGAGCAGCAGGGACCCTCGTGAGGTGAGATGTGCTTCTGTAGGTCTCCCTAGAAAAAACCTGCGTCAGATCCTTCACTAAGCCTGCTTTAGTTTCCACCACCTGCTTCTGCGTTCTTCTTTTTATGGCTCCTTAGATCTCCAGTAAGTACTTGTGGAACTAGTTAATTGTGTTCCAGGGTCAGGTTCTCCTTATCCCCACTTCTCTACCTTTTCCTCCCCCTATTTCCTTATTCATCTTCCACAGTTGGGTGGCTTCTGGTGCACACTGCCCTGATTTCCATGTCATCTAAAGTCTTATAACACCTATCTGCCTTGGGCAGGTTGGACAGAATGGAAGCATTTGCATTGAGATGAATGGGCAAATCTGCCCTTCCAGCTTTCCCATGAACAGCCCTTGCTTTGCTTACTAAATTGTCTGTGATGACATCACTGAGTGATCTTTGTTCCATTGTAGGGAAAGCTAACAGCCAGGGAGAGGATCAGTCTCTTGTTGGACCCTGGCAGCTTTGTTGAGAGCGACATGTTTGTGGAACACAGATGTGCAGATTTTGGAATGGCTGCTGATAAGAATAAGGTATTTGTTCAAATGGTGGTGTGAACACTTTTTAGGTGTGGCTCAGCTGGCCTACCCACTAGAATAATAATAAATCTATAAGGCTTTTATCTGAAGTCCTCTGCAGAGGCACTGCAGGCATCACGCCTGGCTAATTTTTGTATTTTTAGTAGAGATGGGCTTTTGCCATGTTGGTCAGGCTGGCCTGGAACTCCTGGCCTCAAGCAATCCACCCACCGTGGCCTCCCAAAGTGTTGGGACTACAGGGGTGAGCCACTGTACCCTGCCTTGTGTTTCTTTATACGTCCTCCTTCATGTAAGCATAGAGAAGTGGTGGACCTGGGTCTTGATTATTGTGCTTTTAGGAGGGTAGATAAGGCCTAAGATGACGGTGCCCTTCACTCCTATTGATGAAGTGGTAGCCCTGTGCTTGCTGTTGTAGAGCTGGGCAAGTGGGGTGGGATTCCTTCATGTTTCTTGTTCTTATTGACGTTTTAGGAATTTGGGTTTTGTTTTTGTCTTTCATTGAGGCATAGTGGCTAAATTCATTAAAAGAAGTATTTGGATTTTTTAACCTTTATTTTTGCATTTTTCTGGCAGTTTCCTGGAGATAGCGTGGTCACTGGACGGGGCCGAATCAATGGAAGATTGGTTTATATCTTCAGTCAGGTATTTCATAACTCTAATAGTCTGAACTTTCTTGGAGGGCAGAGCCAAGAGGAAAATATGTGAAAGAAGCCAATCTTGGGGAATGAAAACTTGCTTGCAGTTTGGAGAAAATGAGGGATTTGCTTTGTTTTTCAGTGCATATTTCCAGAATATTGTGCGTTTTTTTCTTAGGAAGAGTCCTTTGTTTTGGGGGAGGATCACAGGGCACTAGCCTTGTACAAAGGTATCCCAGGAACCAGGAATTTATTCCAAGTGAATGAGATTCCTCTTGGCAGGATTGGGTGTGTGCCTGCAGGGCATCTGTGTCCTGGGCAGTGTATGTGGATTGGAGAGAGTGCAGTGGGTGCAGCCTAGCAAAGGGGACTTGACTCTCAGAAGCAGCGTTCCCCTGAGCTTTGGGCTTTCATCAATATGTTCAGAAAACTTTTATCAGGGTGCCTCAAGACAGATACAGTTTGTTCACACACATAGCCGAAGCTATCAATATGTTATTTTACATGCAAAAGGGAATGAAGATTGTTAATCAGCTTGACCTTACAATAGGGAGAGTAGCCTGATTTATCCAGGTGGGTCCAATGTAATCACAGGGTCCTTAAAAGTGGAAGAGGGAGGTAGAAGAGGAGCTTAGAAGGATATGATAAGAGAAGGACATGATCTGCAGTACCTGGCTTTGAAGATGGGAAAAGGAGACCATTAGCAAAGGAGTGCCCATGGTCTCTAGGAGCTGGTAAAGGCAAGAAAACACATTTTCCCCTGGAGCCTCCAGAACGGAGCACAGCCCTGCCAACCTTAATTTAGTCCAGTCAATCCTGTGTAGCACTTCTAAATTATAGAACTCTAAGATAATTTGTGTTGTTTCAAGGCACTGAATTTACATTAATTTTTTATAGCAGTAATAGAAAACTAACACAGAATATTTTGTGTACTATTTTGGATTTGACTTTTTTCTCTCCAGAGGTGTAGATATATATATAATTTAAAATGCTTAGGTCTTTTTACAGACCTAAAATTTGATATTAAAATTGGCTGGGCGTGGTGGCTTATACCTGTAGTCCCAGTACTTTGGGAGGCTGAGACGGGTGTCCTGGGTAGTGTATGTGACCTCAGGGTGGATCACCTGAGGTCAGGAGTTTGAGACCAGCTGGCCAACATGGCAAAACTCTGTCTCTACTAAAAAAAAAAAAAAAAAAAGAAAAAACACAAAAATTAGCCAGGTGTAGTGGGTGCCTGTAATCCCAGCTACTTGGGAGGCTGAGGCAGGACAATCACTTGAACCTGGGAGGTGGAGGTTGCAGTGAGCTGTTTGCGCCACTGCACTCGAACCTGGGCGACAGAGTGAGACTCCATCTCAAAAATAAAAAATAAAATAGTTATACTTAATTAATTTAAAATCTGTCGTAGTTAGACAGTATGTATTTACCAATTAAATTACCTTTGAAATGTTTTAAAACTGTTATAAATTGGTCTACCAAATGCTGAAATAGAAGGAATCACATTTCTTTGTTTTGTGCAATTTATGAGAGCTGAGAAAAACTTGTACAGAAGGAACCACTGTAGAGAGAACTAAGAAAGTTATGTTTTCTGGACATGGTATTCACTCACCACTATTAAGCAGATGGAAAAATTCACTGAATTCATACTTTCGAGCACCTCTTATGCTTATGTTAGGGTGGGAGTGAGGAGAAGGTGGAGATGACTGAGACAAGAGTTCCCACCCTGAAGAAGCGAATCATTTTATAGGCAGAATGGCACAGAACAGATGTGACTACAGAGCACATGGAGTGAGAGGTTCCAGGCAAATGTAGACCCAACACAAGGGAAAATCACATCCATGGTTGAGGAAAGCTTTAGTAACAATGGGGCAATTGAGACAGGCCTTGAAGGATACTGAGGGTAGGGAGTGATGAGCTATTTTTTTTTTTAATAGTGATCTCCAAGATGTTAATATCTTAAATATTTTTTCTGGGGAGCTTCCGTTCTTCTGGGGAGCCTCCTCAGTCCTTTGCCTGATAATTGGCTGTGTATTCTGGGGGGAGAGAAAAAAGGGGCCAGCACTCACTCATTCAGTGTATAGGCTCCTAATCTTGTGTGTTTTCAGCCTCACCTTTTCCTCTTTTAGGTTAGCAATTGTGAGTTTAGAACCCTTCTGGTTAATTTCCTTTACAGAACAAACCTTCTCTTTCCTCTCAAGGTGAAGGAGAGGCTCTGTGGGGTCTGACTGGTTCTAACAGAGACTTCTGTTAGTCTCTGTTTTCAGCCCCCTTCTCACCTCCACTTTCCATGGTTCCTAGATGGTCCCCTCCTTGATTACCCCCACTGCAGGTGTATGAGCTTCCATTCTCTCCCTCTAAATCAGATATTTTCTTGTGCTTTCAGTTCCCCCAAATTTGTTTAATCTTTCGCATGCTATTGTCTCTTTGTTCTTATTCTCATGGCTGATTCTGTTCTTAATTCCCACCTGTCTTTTTGAGGGGGCTGTAGGAGAGGTTATGCCCACAATAAGCCCTTTACATCTGAACATAATGAAGATCCATAAGCAGAAGTAGCAGTGAGAGCTCTGATTCTTGTTTTTTAACCTTCCTTTTTAAAACAACAAATATAGGCCGGGCGCAGTGGCTCACGCTAGTCATCTCAGCACTTCGGGAGGCTGAGGTGGGTGGATCACTTGAAGCCAGGAGTTTGAAACCAGCCTGGCCAACGTGGCAAAACTGTCTCTACTAAAAATACAAAAATTAGCTGGGCATGGTGGCACGAGCTTGTAATCCCAGCTACTCGGGAGGCTGAGGCAGGAGAATTGCTTGAACCTGGGAGGCAGAGGATACAGTGAGCCAAGATTATGCCACTGCACTCCAGCCTGGGTGACAGAGCAAGAGTCGGTCTCAAAATAATAAGTAAAATGAAATAGTAAATATTTCCTAAAAATAGAAGTGCTTGACTGTTTGATATCCATAGAATCTGGTATTAGAGTTAATTCTGTGTGATAGGTTTTCCTTCAGAGCTGCAAATCATTTTTTTCTTTTCTCTTTTTTCCTTTCAAATCATTTTTGTAGAGCAAAGACTAGCTCTTTTGCCTTGACAGTTCATGAACTTCCTTTAAGATATTTTATTCTATGGAATAATCTATAAGTCAGACTTTTTTCTAATTTTTTAAACTTCTGAAAATGCTTTAAAACTATATGTGTGTATTTTTTTTTTTTTAAATATGGAGTCTCGCTCTGTCACCCATGCTGGAGTGCAGTCATGCAATCTCGGCCCACTGCAACCTCTGCCTCTTGGATTCAAGTGATTCTCCTGCCTCAGCCTCCCGAGTAGCTGGGATTATAGGCGCACACCACCATGCCCAGCTAATTTTTTTATTTTAGTAGAGATGGAGTTTCACCATGTTGGCCAGGCTGGTCTGGAACTCTTGACCTCAAGTGATTCACCCGCCTTGTCCTCTCAAAGTATTGGGATTACAGGTGTGAGCCACCGTGCCCAGGCAACGTTTTTTTTGTTTTTGTTTTTTTTTTTTTCGAGACAGGGTCTTGCTCTGTTGCCTAGGCTGGAATACAGTGGTGCTGTCTCAACTCACTGAACCCTCTGTCTCCTGGGCTCAAGTGATCCTCCTGCCTCAGCCTCCTGAGTAGCTGGGACTCCAGGCATATGCCACCATGCCCAGCTAACTTTTTAATGTATTTTTTTGTAGATACAGGTTTCTGCCATGTTGCCCTGGCTGGTCTCAGACTCCTGGATTCAAGCCATCCACCTGCCTTGGCCTCCCAAAGTGTTGAGATTACAGGCATGAGCCACCATGCCTGGCCTAAAAGCTTTTATCTGTGAATTTTCTATTTCTTCCTCCTACTGGATTTTCATCTCTAGCCAGTCACTATATTTGACTTGCTGATTTGTATTTTCTTTTTAGGATTTTACAGTTTTTGGAGGCAGTCTGTCAGGAGCACATGCCCAAAAGATCTGCAAAGTAAGTGTTTAATACTCAAATTCAATCCATTGCTTTCCTCAGTTACATAGTGCTTATTGGGTATCTTTGGGGTATAAAACACTGAGCTAGGTACTTGGGGTAGGGCAGAGGTATGCAAGATCTGCTACCCATCTGAAGGGGTGCATAACAATTTTTCTATAGTGGATCTCTTCCATGGGCTGGCAAAGCCTGGACCCTCCTGTTTTTACATACCTAAAATAAAATTTGTAGGATTTTAAATTATTAAAAATGTTTTTAAAAACCACATTTGTAATATATGTGCTCCCTTGTTAATGCATTTAATAACAAGATTTAGCAGTAGATCTAATAACTACCGTAATTTCAAAGTAGTCAAAGGTGAAATATTTCAGAGTATCTGCAACAACTTTAATGGGACGTAAAAATATCTGTGGCTTCTAATAATGACAAAGTCACAGGTATTTCTAATACTGAGGCTCATTGCCTATATTCATAATGAAAAGAAATGTTAACGATTGGCTAGAGTTAGTAAAGATAAAGATGTGAATTTTTTCCCGTTCGTGGACTCCCGTTCACAGACCCCTTGGGGGTTCTGAGGATTTCAGGTGAAGAACCTTTTGTCTAGGTGGAGGGGCCAGGTGCTAGAAGGTTAAAGAACAGTAGGAGCATTGTATGCTGATATTTAAAAACCACTGCTAGAGATTAGATGCTCTGGAGAGGAATAAACTATAAATAATAGAGAATTTTGGAATTAAATTTGGAGCTACTGGTAACTGGAACATCGGGATTATAGACATGGTCCTGTCATGTATTGCTCCTGAGACCTTGGGCCAGTCAGTTAACTTTTGTACCTTCTTAATTTTTCTCTTTTTACTGCCTCTGTTATGAGGGCTAAATGAGGTAATGGAAGTGAAAGTGCTTTTTAAACTGTCAAGGGCTATAGGAATGTTGCTTATTATGCTGTCAGAATTACTAACCCATGAGGAAAATCTGTCACATTAGAAGTAAAAGCAGGCCTGGGCCTGCCCTCAGATTAACAGATGGGTCAACATCTGCTTTCATGAAAGTACTGCTTTGCCATTCTGTCTACTGTAAGTTCTTTCAAAGCAGTACCTGGGAACAAAACTGGCTGCTGGAAGATGTTACAGTGTGAGCCTGTGGTTCTAGAAATGGTTGCCATGAGTTGTTTTATCCCCTGCTAATGGGAAGTGCTTTTGCTCTTGCGTGTTTGGGGGCTTTAATCAGCCTTTTAAATATCTGGTCCTTTGTCTTCCATGAAGGTACCCAATCATGATGGGGAGTGAAACCAGTGTTACTGCCTCCTGTTTTGAAAAGTACACTCGGAACATTTTCCAGAAAACACTGTGGTACTTTGTGAATGTCGTTTTTTATATCAAGAATATTTGTCTCAATAAAAGATTTCTCCATTGTCTCAGATCATGGACCAGGCCATAACAGTGGGGGCTCCAGTGATTGGGCTGAATGACTCTGGGGGAGCACGGATCCAAGAGGGAGTGGAGTCTTTGGCTGGCTATGCAGACATCTTTCTGGTGAGAAACCTGTTAATAGAGAACAGAGAATAAAAAAATACAGGGCTGAAGTTCTCTAAGCCATGACCTGGCCAGAGCTTCTCCAACTCTCCTTATTGTTCTCTGCTGCATTGTGTCTGTTCTGTGGGTCCTTTCTGTGTCACTGGGGGTGGGATTGAAGGGTAGATGAAAAGCAAGAGAGAGTGGGAAGAGAGGGTTTTCATTTTTTTCTAACAGAGGGCCACACATAGGGGAATTTACAGTTAAAGATCGTTCATAAGAGAAAAGCACTTGAGAATTTTTTTTTTTTTTGAAAGCAAGGGAGAGGAAATATGAAAAGTTAAAATGAACTGATGTGCTAGAATTAGAATTTTTTAAAAAGTCGCACTTTTAAAAAATTTTTTTGTTAAAACACTACAGGATTGTTATATATATTCCAAGCCATAGTGCAAAGAAAAATGAAATCACCCCAGATCCTACCATTCAGAAACATTTGGCGAGCCTCATTACTGACATCTCTTTGCTTATTTACAGACTGAAATTACGAGAGAAAGAAATGAAAAGAAACATAAAATAATGTGTTATGTGAAGTATAAAGTATATTTGTGAGAGATACAGTAAGAGAGATTGGGATGAGGGAGAGACATACTGCAGACAGAAACTGGCAACACTTCCAGGGAGGATAAAGGAAGGAGACAGGCAGACATTGTTTCTAATCAGGCCAGCCATTCTTGTCATCCCTGCTCTGCAGGCTTGCTTCTGTGGGTGGCTTGGCCTGAGCAGTTTAGGCCTGGAAGTCATTCCTGTATAGAAACAAAAGAGTGGCCCTCAGAGACGTGGTGATAAACCACCACATTTTAGAGCCTGACTGGATTTTAGTATATCATCTAGTTGAATACATCTTTATGGGTCTGGAGGAGTTTTTTAAAAAAAAATATTGATTGATTTATTTATTTAGAGACAGAGTCTCGGTTGGCCAGGCTGGAATGCAGTGGCATGATCTCTGCTTACTGCAACCTCAGCCTCCTGGGCTCAAGCGATCGTCCCACCTCAGACTCCTGAATAGCTGGCACCACAGTCATGCACCACCACATCTGGCAAATTTTTTTGGTGTTTTTTTATAGAGGCGGGGTTTTGCCATGTTGCCCAGGCTTGTCTTGAACTCATGGACTCAAGCGATTGGCCTGCCTTTGCCTCCCGAAGTGCTGGGATTACAGGAGTGAGCCACCACGCCTGGCCTTTAATTTTTGTTTTCAAAGGCTAGTCTTTACTTTCAGATCTTCATTGCTTAATTAATTGCTTACTAATGCTGCTTTTCATATTGATACCTCCACTCACTTATTCCTACCTGTGTTATTTTTTGGTAACTTTTTATTTTGATAAAATTTCAAACTTCAGGCTGGGCACAGTGGCTCACGCCTGTAATCCCAGCACTTTGGGAGGCCAAGGCAGGTAGATCATTTGACGTTAGGAGTTCAAGACCAGCCTGGCTAACATGGTGAAATCCTGTCTCTATTAAAAATACAAAAATTAGCTGGGCGTAGTGGCGCATGCCTGTAATCCCAGCTACTCAGGAGGCTGAGGTGGGACAATTGCTTGAACCCAGGAGACAGAGGTTACAGTGAGCCAAGATTGTGCCATTGCACTCCAACCTGGGTGACAGAACAAGACTCCGTCTCAAAAAAGAAAAAAAAAATTCAAACTTTATGGAAAATGACAAGAATAGTACAGGAACTCCTATATGTGCTTTTCCCAGATTCACCAGTTGTTCACATTTTCTCCATTTGTTCTGTTATTCTCTCTCCATATATACATATTTGCATGTTACATTTTTCTGAAGTATTTGAGAATAAATTGGAGATACTATGTCTTCTTTACCTCCTAAGTTCTTCATTGGGTATTTCTAAAGAATGAGGATATTCTCTTAAATAACCAGAATATGTAGTAAAAATCAGGAAATTTAACATTGATCCATCTATGTTATTCTAATTCATTATCCTTATTCAGGACTTAAGTCCTTTATAGTGTGTGCTCTTGGTGTGTGTGTGCTTTCTCTCTGTGCACATGCTCTCGCTCTGTCTCTGTGTGTGTGTGTGTGTGTGTGTGTGTATACATATATTATACATATATGTGTGTGTGTGTGTGTTTGTGTGTGTGTGTGTGTTCCTGCTGGCCAGGATCCAATCCAGAATGAAGCATTGACTTTAGATGTTACCTCTCTTTAATCTTTTTTGATCTGGAGCAGTTCCTGTCTTTGTTCTCCATGATCTTGACATTTTAAGAAATAGCTTTATAGGGCCAGGCGCAGTGGCTCACACCTGTAATCCTAGCACTTTGGGAGGCCGAGGTGGGTGGATCACTAGGTCAGGAGTTCAAGACCAGCCTGGCCAAGATGGTGAAACCCTGTCTCTACTAAAAATACAAAAATTAGCTGGGTGTGATGGCAGGTGCCTGTAATTCCAGCTACTCAGGAGGCTGAGGCGGGGAATTGCTTGAACCTGGGAGGTGCAGGTTGCAGTGAGCCGAGACCATAAAATCCACCTATTATAAACATGTAATTCAAATTAATTTTTAGAGTTGTGCAGCCATAATCTAGTTTTCGAACCTGCCACTCCAAAAATACCCCCTTGCTTTTTTGCAGTCATTTCCCACCTAACCACAGTCAACTCCTCACCCAACTTTCTTCTTTTACAGATTTTTCCATCTGACTCCTTTCACTAAGCACCGTTTTTTGAGGTTCATTTATATTGTAATGTGTATCAATTCATTCCTTTTTATTGGTGAATAATATTCTGTTGAATATTTTACATATTTTCATCATTTACCAATTGAGGGATATTTGGGTTGTTTCTAGTTTCTGGCTATCATGGATAAATGCTACTGTGAACATTTGTGTATTACTCTGTGTGGACATGTGTTTTCATAACCCTTGAGTACATAAATACCTAAGAGTGGGATTGTAGGTTTTATAAGCTTGTTTATAACTTTTTAAGAAACTGCCAGATTGTTTTCCAAAGCAACTAAACCATTTTATATTACCATGAGCAATGTATTCAGGGTTGCAGGTTCTCCACATCTTTGTTGATTACTTGGTATTGTCAGTCTTTTTTTTTTTTTTTTTTCTTTTGAGATGGAGTCTCGCTCTGTGGCCCAGGCTGGAGTGCTATGGTGCAGTCTTGGCTCACTGTAACCTCTGCCTCCCGGGTTCAAGTGATTCCCCTGCCTCTGCCTCCTGAGTAGCTGGGATTACAAGCATGCACCACCACGCCCAGCTAATTTTGTATTTTAGTAGAGACAGGGTTTCACCATGTTGGCTAGGCTGGTCTCGAACTCCTAACCTCAAGTGATCTGCCTGCCTTGGCCTCCCAAAGTGCTAGGATTACAGGTGTGAGCCACTGCACCCAACCACTCTTTTNTTTTGAGATGGAGTCTCGCTCTGTGGCCCAGGCTGGAGTGCTATGGTGCAGTCTTGGCTCACTGTAACCTCTGCCTCCCGGGTTCAAGTGATTCCCCTGCCTCTGCCTCCTGAGTAGCTGGGATTACAAGCATGCACCACCACGCCCAGCTAATTTTTGTATTTTTAGTAGAGACAGGGTTTCACCATGTTGGCTAGGCTGGTCTCGAACTCCTAACCTCAAGTGATCTGCCTGCCTTGGCCTCCCAAAGTGCTAGGATTACAGGTGTGAGCCACTGCACCCAACCACTCTTTTTTTTTTTTTCTTTTTTTTTTTTTTTGAGACAGGGTCTCACTGTGTTGTTTAGGCTGGAGTACAGTGGCATGATCACAGCTCACTGTAGCCTCGACTTCCTGGGGTCAAGTGATCCTCCTGCCTCAACCTCCCAAAGTGCTGGAATTACAGGCATGAACCACTGCGCCTGGTCCAGTCTTTTTGACTATAGCCATTTTAGTGATGTGTAATGGTATCTCACTGTAGTTCTAGTTTGCATTTCCCAGATGACTAATCATGTTGAGCATCTTTATGTACATATTAGTCATTTGCAAACCTTCTTTGCTGAAATGTCTATTCAGATCTTTTGTCCATTTTGTAATTGGGTTTTTGAGTTGTAAGAGTTCTTCATATATTCTGGATACAAGTCCTTTATCAGATATATGATTTGTAAGTACTCCCAGTCTGTGGCTTGTCTTTTCTTTCTTAGTGGTAGCTTTATTTATTTTTATTTTTTATTTTTTGAGACAACCTCACCCTGTCCTCCAGGCTGGAGTGCAGTGGCATGATCTTGGCTCACTGCAACCTCTGCTTCCTGGGTTCAAGTGATTCTTGTGCCTCAGCCACCCAAGTAGCTGGGATTACAGGCGCGTGCTACCACACCCAGCTAATTTCCTTGCCTTTTTAGTAGAGACAGGGTTTCGCCATATTGTCCAGGGCTGGTCTCGAACTCCTGAGCTCAGGTGATCTGCCTGCCTTGGCCTCTCAAAGTGCTGGGATTACAGGCATGAGCCAGCACGCTTAGCCTATTTTTATTTTATATTTTCAAGACAGGGTCTTGCTCTGTTGCCTGGGCTGGAATACAGTGGTATAGTCACAGCTCACTGCAGCCTTGAACTTCTGGGCTCAAGCAATCCTCCTGCCTTAGCCTACCGAGTAGCTAGGACTATAGGGATACACTAGTACACCCAGCTAATTTAAAAAAAAATTCCTTTTGTGTAGAGATGGGGTCTTACTACATTGGCCAGCCTGGTCTTGAACTCCTGGTCTCAAGCGATCTGCCTCGGCATCCCAAAGTGCCGGGATTACAAGCCACTGCACCCAGCCTGTGGTGGCTTTCTTTTTCTTTTTTTGTACTAGGTTCTCACTCTGTCACCCAGGCTGAAGTGTAGGGGTGTGATCATGGCTCACTGCAGCTTGGACTTCCCGGGGTCAGGCAGTCCTCCTGTCGCATCCTCCTGAGTGGCTGAGACCACAGGCACATGCTACCATGTCTGGCAGTTTTTTTTCATTATTTGTTGAGGTGGGGTCCCACTATGTTGCCCAGGCTGGTCTCAAACTTCTGGACTTAAACCATCCTCCTATCTCGGCTTCCTAGAGGGCTGGTGTTACTGGCATGAGCTGATGTGCTCAGCCTCTGGTGGCTTTTGAGGTGGAGACATTTTTAATTTTGAAGTCCAGTTGATCAGGTTTTCTTTTGTGGGTCATGCTTTTATTGTCATATGTAAAAACTGTGTGATACAAAGTCATGAAGATTTTGTTTTCTTCATGGAGTTTTTTGGTAGGTTTGACTCTTTTTTTTTTTTTTTTTTTCTGAGACGGAGTCATGCTCAGTCGTCCAGGCTGGAGTGCAGTGGTGCGATCTCCGCTCACTGCAAGCTCCACCTCCTGGGTTCATGCTATTCTCCTGCCTCAGCCTCCCAAGTAGCTGGGACTACAGGCGCCCGCCACCACGCCTGGCTAATTTTTTTTTTGTATTTTTAGTAGAGATGGGGTTTCACCACGTTAGCCAGGATGGTCTCGATCTCCTAAACCCGTGATCCACCCGCCTCGGCCTCCCAAAGTGCTGGGATTACAGGTGTGAGCCACTGTGCCCGGCCTTTTTTTTTTTTTTAGACATGGTTTCGCTCTTGTTGCCCAGGCTGGAGTGCAATGGCACAATCTCAGGGATTACAGGTGCCTGCCACCAAACCTATCTAATTTGTGTGTTTATGTGTGTGTGTGCGTGCTTGAGCGTGGGTCTCGAACTCCTGACCTCAGGTGATCCGCCCACTTTGGCCTCCCAAAGTGCTGGGATTACAGGTGTGAGCTTCCACGCCCAGCCAGCTCTCTTATAGTAGGTCTGTGATCCATTTTGAGTTAATTTTTGTATATGGCGTGACGTGAGGGTCTAACATCATTCTTGTCTCCCACCATTAATTGACATAACTATTCTTTCCCCATTGAATTGTCTTGACACATCGATAAAAATATCAGTTGAGCATAAATGTAAGGGTTTGTTTCTGAACTCTCTTCTTCCATTGTTCTGTGTCTATCCTTAAAATAGAACCTGTCTTGATTACTGTAGTTTTATAGGAGTTTTGAAGTTGTGTAAAGTCCTCCAACTTGGTATTTCTTCTTCTTCTTTTTTTTTTTTTTTTTTCAGATGTGGTCTCGCTTTGTGGCCCAGGTTGGAGCACGGTGGCATGATCTCAGCTCACTGCAACCTCCACCTCCTGGGTTCAAGCGATTCTCCTGCCTCAGCCTCCCAAGTAGCTGGAATTACAGGCACATGCCAGCACACCCAGCTAATTTTTGTATTTTTAGTGGAAATGGGGTTTCACCGTATTGGTCAGGCTGGTCTCGAACTCCCTCAAGTGATCCACCCACCTCAGCCTCCCAAAGTGCTGGAATTACAGGCATGAGCCACCATGCCCGGTGGTAGTTCGTTCGTTTGTTCTTTGTGTCTTTCTGTCTTTTTGTCTGTCTTTCTGTCTTTCTTGTCTTTCTTTCTTTGAGATGGATTCTCACTCTGTCGCCCAGGCTGGAGTGCAATGGTGCGAGCTTGGCTCACTACAGCCTCCACCTCCTGGGTTCAAGCGATTCCCTGCCTCAGCCAAGTAGCTGGAATTACAGGCGCCCACCCCAATGCCCAGCTAATTTTCTGTATTTTTAGTAGAGATAGGATTTCACCATGTTGGACAAGTTGGTCTCCAACTCCTGACCTCAGGTGATCCACCTGCCTCGGCCTCTGAAAGTGCTGGGATTACAGGTGTGAGCCACCCTGCCTGGCCCAATCAGCTCTCAACTCTACAAAAATTCCTGCTGAGATTTGATAGGAACTGCATTGAATCTGTAGATGAATTTGGTGAGAATTTACATCTTAACATTTTGAGTCTTCAACTCCATATAGATGGAATGTTTCTCTGTTTATGTAGCTTTTTAATTTGTCTCAACTGTATTTTGTAATTTGCAGCATACCTGTCTTGCATTCTTTTGTTAACCTTATACTTAAAATATTTCACTCTGGCCAGGTGCAATGGCTCATGCCTATAATCCCAGTGCTTTGGGAGGCCGAGGCAGGGGGATCACCTGAGGTCACAAGTTTGAGACTAGCCTAGCCAACATAGTGAAACCCTGTGTCTACTAAAAATACAAAAATTAGCCACGTGTCGTGGTGCGCACCTGTAATCCCAGCTACTCAGGAGGCTGAGGCAGGAGAATTGCTTGAACCCAGGACGCAGAGGTTGTAGACTCCAGCCTGGGCAACAGAGCAAGACTCTGTCTCAAAACAAAACAAAACAAAATATTTTACTTTTTGTGATGCTATTCAGAATGGAATTGTCTTGTTAATTTCCTATTTGGATTCTTCTTTGCAAATGCATAGAGATACAATTGATTTTCATATGTTGATCTTGTATCCTGCAGCTTTGCTGAGGTTGTGTATTAGCTCGAATAAGGGGTGTGTGTGTGTGTGTGTATTTCTTTGGATTTTCTATATATATGATCATGTCTTCTGCAAATAGAGGCAGTTTTACTTATTCCTTTCTAATCTGGATACCTTTTATTTCTTTTTCTTGCTAATTGCTCTGCCTAGAACCTGTAGCACAATGTTAAGTAAAAGTAGTAAGAGTGGACATCCTTGTCTTGTTCCTCATCTTAAGGAGAAAGCATCCATTCTTCACCATTAAGCGTGATGTTAACTGGTGTTTTTTTTTTTTTTTTTTTTTTTTTTT
>NW_016806154.1:130229-143671 GCF_001698545.2 Rhinopithecus bieti
TTTTTTTTTTTTTTTTTTTTTTTTGTACATTCCCTTTCTCAGGTTGAGGAAGTGCCTTTCTACTTCTGATTTTTTGAGTATTTTTATCATGAAGGGTGTTTAATTTTGTCAAATGCTTTTTTATGCATCTATGAGATAATCATGTGTTTTTTGTTCTTTATTCTAATGATATGATATATAACATTATTGGTTTTTGGAATGTTTAGAAACCAACCTTGTATTCCTGTGATAAATCCCACTTGGTCATGGTATATCATCCTTTTTTGGAAGGTGCTGAGCTCCGCTAGTATTTCCTTGAGTACTTTTGAATCAATATTAGTAAGAGACATTGGCTTACAGTTACCTTATGATGTTTTCTTTTGGTTTTGGTATTACAGTAATTCTCGCCCCATAGAATGAGTTGGAAGGGTTGCCTCTGTGGGATAAGTTCACTATGCACTGGTTACGAACTTTTCTGATTTCAGTAAGATAGAACACTCACACAAGTTACGTGAAGTGCCTGGCCCATCTATTGTTTTTTGACTTTTTTATTTTTTCTCCTCTAGACAGAGTCTTGCTCTGTTTCCAAGGCTGGAGTACAATGATGCAATCTCAGCTCACTGCAGTCTCCACCTCCTGGGTTAAAGCAGTTCTCCTGTCAGCCTCCCGAGTAGCTGGGACTACAGGCTCATGCCACTACGCCCAGCTAATTTTTGTATTTTTAGTAGAGACAGGATTTTACCATATTGGTCAGGCTGGTCTTGAACTCCTGACCTCAGGTGATCCACCTGCCTCGGCCTCCCAAAGTACTGGGATTATAGGCATGAGCCACTGCGCATGGCTGTTTTTTGACTTTTTAATTATGGCCATTTTTGCAGGAGTAAGGTGGTATCTCATTGTGGTTTTCATTTGCATTTTCCTGATAGTGATGTGAGCATTTTTTTCATATGTTTGTTGGCCATTTGTGTATCTTCTTTTGAGAAATGTCTATTCATGTCCTTTGCCTGCTTTTCGATGGGATTATTTTTTCTTGCTGATTTGAGTTCCTTGTAGATTCTGCATACTGGTCCTTTGTCAGGTGCATAGTTTGCAAATATTTTCTCCCATTCTGTGAGTTGTCTCTTTCCTGATTATTTCTTTTGCTGTGCAGAGGGCTTTTTAGTTTAATTAGGTCCCATTTATTTTTGTTTTTTGTTGCATTAGCTTTTGGGGTCTTAGTCATGAATTTTTTGCTTGGGCCAGTGTTCAGAAGAGTTTTTCCAATATTGTAGAATTTTTATGGTTTCAGGTCTTAGATTTAAGTCTTTGAAGTCTGGTAATGTGATGCCTTCAGATTTGTTCTTTTTGCTTGGTATTGCTTTGGCTATCTGGACTCATTTGGTTCCATATAAATTTTAGGAGTGTTTTTTCTAGTTCTGTGAAAAATGATGATGGTAATGGTAGTGTTTTGATGGGAACTGCATTGAATCTGTACATTGCTTTGGACCATATAATCATTTTCACTATATTGATTCTTACTTCCATGAGCACGAGATGTGTTTTCATTTGTTTGTGTCATGTGTAATTTGTTTCAGCAGCATTTTGTAGTTTTCCTTGTAGAGATCTTCACCTCCTTGGTTAGGTACATTCCTAGGTATTTTATTTTATTTTTTTGCAGCTGTTGTAAAAGGGATTGAGTTCTTGATTTGATTGTCACCTTGGTTATTGTTGGTGTATAGCAGTGCTATTGATTTGTGTACATTAATTTTGTAACCTAAGACTTCACTGAATTCCTTTATCAGATCTAGGAGTCTTTTGGATGAGTCTCTAGAGTTTTCCAGTTATATATGATCATATCACTGATAAACAGTACTTGTTTGACTTCCTGTTTTCTAATTTGGATGCCCTTTATTTCTTTCTCTTGCCCGATTGCTCTGGCCAGGACTTCCAGTACTATGTTGAATAAAAGTGGTGAAAGTGGACATCCTTGTCTTGTTCCAGTTTTCAGGGGGAGTGCTTTCAACTCTTACCCATTCATTATGATGTTGGCTGTGGGTTTATCATATATTGCTTTTATTATTTTGGGGTAAATCCCTCCTGTGCCTAGTTTGAGGTTTTTTTTTTTTTTTTTTGTCGTAAAGAGATGCTGGATTTTTTCATATGCTTTTTCTGCACCTACTGAGATGATCACATGGTTTTTGTTTTAAATTCTGTTTATGTGATGTATCACATTTATTGACTTGCATATGTTAAACCATCCCTGCATCTCTGGGATGAAACTCACTTGATCATGTTGTATTATCTTTTTGATGTGCTGTGGGATTTGGTTAGCTAGTATTTTGTTGAGGATTTTTCATCCATGTTTATCGGAGACACTGGTCTGTAGTTTTCTTTTTTTAATGTCATTTTCTGGTTTTGGTATTAGGGTGATACTGGTTTCATAGAATGATTTAGGAAGGATTCCCTCTTTCTCAATCTTTTGGAATAATTTCAGTAGGATTGGTACCAATTCTTTGAATGTCTAGTGGAATTCAGCTGTGATCCATCTGGTCCTGGGCTTTTTGTTGTTGGCAGTTTAAAATTACTGATTCAGTCTCACTGCTTGTTTTTGGTCTGTTCAGGGTTTCTATTTCTTCCTGATTTAGAGGATTGTATGTTTCCACGAGTTTATCCATTTTCTCTAGATTTTCCAGTTTGTGTGTGTAAAGATGTTCATGTTAGTCTCGAGTGATCTTTTGTATTTCTATGATATTGGTTATGATATTTCCAGTTTGATTTTTAATTGAGCTTATTTGGATCTACTCTCTTCTTGGTTAGTCTCACTAATGGTCGACCAATTTTGTTTATTTTTTCAAGGAATCAAGTTTGTTTTATTTATTTTTTTGCTTCAATTTCCTTTAGTTCTGCTCTGATCTTTGTTATTTCTTCTACTGGCATTGGGTTTAGTTCGTACCTGTTTCTCTGGTTCATGGAGGTGTGACAGTAGGTTGTCAGTTTGTGTTCTTTCAGACTTTTTGATGTCTGTATTTAACACTGAACTTTCCTCTTAGCATTACTTTTGCTGTATCCCCAGAGGTTTTTATAACCCGTGTCACTACTATCATTCATTTCAAATTTGTAAATTTTCTTTTTTTTTTTTTGAGACGGAGTCTCGCTCTGTCACCCAGGCTGGAGTGCTGTGGCCGGATTTCAGCTCACTGCAAGCTCCGCCTCCCGGGTTCACTCCATTCTCCTGCCTCAGCCTCCTGGGTAGCTGGGACTACAGGCGCCGCCACCTCGCCAGGCTAGTTTTTTGTAGTTTTAGTATAGACGGGGTTTCACTGTGTTAGCCAGGATGGTCTCGATCTCCTGACCTCGTGATCCACCCGTCTCGGCCTCCCAAAGTGCTGGGATTACAGGCTTGAGCCACCGTGCCCGGCCTAAATTTTCATCTTGATTTATTGTTAACCCAGAAATCATTCAGGAGCAAATTATTTAATTTCCATGTATTTGTATAGTTTTGATCATTTCTTTTGGAGTTGATTTCTGGTTTTGTTCTACTATGGTCTGAGAAGATACTTGACATGATTTCAATTTTGTTAAAGTTACTGAGATTTGTTTTGTGGCCTGTCATACAGTCTGTCTTGGAGAATGTTCCATGTGTTGATGAGAAGGATGTATATTCTGCAATTGTTTGGTAGAATGTTCTGTAAATATCTGTTAAGTCCATTTGTTCTAGGGGATAGTTTAAGTCCATTGCTTTTTTGTTGAGTTTCTGTCTCAACAAAAACAGTCTAGTGCTGTCAGTGGAGTGTCGAAGTCCCCCATTTCACTGTGTTGCTATTTCATTTCCTAGGTCCAGTAGTAATTGTTTTATAAATCTGGGAGCTCCAGTATTAGGTGAATATAAATTCAGGATTATAATATCTTTTTGTTGGATTGTTCCTTTTATTATTATATAATGACCTTTTCTTTTCTTTTCTTTTTTATTATACTTTAAGTTGTAGGGTACATGTGCACAACATGCAGCCTTGTTACATATGTATAACAATATGACTATAACATGTGCCATGGTTGGTGTGACTGCACTCATTTACTACATCATAAACATTAAGGTAAATATCTCCTAGTGCTATCCCTCCCTGCTCCCCCCACCCCACACACAGGCCCTGGTGTGTGATGTTCTCCTTCTGTGTCTTCCAAGTGTTTCATTGTTCAATTCCTCCTTATGAGTGGGAACATGTGGTGTTTGGTTTTCTGTTCTTGCGATAGTTTGCTGAGAATGCATGGTTTCCAGCTGCATCCATGTCCACTTACAAAGGACATGCACTCCTCTATTTTTATGAAGCTAAACATAGTATTTCCATGCGTCGTATATGTGACCACATTTTACTTAATCCAGTCTGTCATTTGATGCCGGACCTTTTGGTGGTTCCAGAGTCTATTGCTGTTGTGAATATGCGCAATGAACATACGTGTGCACAGATGTCCTTTCATTAGCAGCTCATGACTTATAATTGTTTGAGTATAAATCCCCAGTAATGGAATGGCTAGCAGAGCTCATTAGGTAATTTTCTACGTTTCTACATCCTTGAGGAATTGACACTGGCCCAACAACTGTCTTCATCAATGGTATGAATAGATTTACAGTCTCACAACACAAAACACAAGTGTAAAAGTATTCTATTTCTCCACATCTTCTCCAGCACCTTGTTGTTTCCTGAACTTATTTAATGATATGCCATTCTAACTGGTGTGAGATGGTATCTCATTGTGATTTTTCGGTTTGCATTTCTCTGATGGCTTAGTGATGATGGCTTTTTTCATGATGTCCTGTAATGGCACTGCATAAATCTTTTGAGAAGTGTCTGTCTCATCATATTGCCACTTTGATGAGGTTGTTTTGTATTTTTTATTCTTGTAATTTGTTTGAAGTTCTTTGTAGGTTCATGGAATTAATCTTATTTTGTCAGAAATGAATGATTGCAAAAATTTTTCTCCCATATCTGTACGAGTTACCTGTTCATCTAAGATGGTAAGTTTCTCTTATTGCCAGGCAGAAGCTCTTTAGTCCTTAAATTAGATCACATTTGTCAATTTTGGATTTTGTTGCTGTTGCTTTTGGTGTTTCTAGACATGAAGTCCATGCCCATGCCTACTGTCCTGGAATGATACCTTGCCATAGTTTTCTTCGAGAGGATTTTTTTAAATGGTATTCTACCTCTAACATTTAAGTATCTATCCAATCTTGAATTTAATTTTTGTATAAGAAATGAAGGGATACAGTTTCAGGTTTCTACTTATGGCATATCCAGTTTTCCCCAGCCATATATATTTAACAAGGAAATCCTTTCCCAACAATTTCTTCGATTTTTGTCAAAGGTTTGTCAAAAGATACAGATGGTTGTAGATGTGTGGTATTATTTCTAGAAGGGCTCTTTTCTGTTCCATTGGACTCATATCTCTGTTTTGGTACCGTACCATTGCTGTTTTTGTTAGTGTAGCCTTGTAGTATAGTTTTGAAGTCAAGGTAGTGTGATGCTCCAGCTTTGTTAATTTTCGGCTTAGGCACTGTCTTAGCAATGCGAGGCTACTTTTTTTGGTTCCATATGAATTTCATAAAAGTAGTTTTTCCCAAATTCTGTGAAGACAAAGGTCATTAGATAGTTGATAAGGGGATAGCCAATTGTAATCTAATAAAATTTACACTTTTATGGCAGTATGGACCATATTTCACATATGAATTTTCCTATCATAGGCATGGAAACTATTCTTCCATTTGCATTTGTGTCCTCTCATATTATTCATTGAGCAAGTGGTTTGATAGCATCTCCTTGAGAGGTCCTTTATCACCATCCCTTGTAAGTTGGATTCCTAGGTATTTTATCCATTTGAGCACTTGTGAATGGAGATATCACTCATGATTTCGAATGTTTGTCATTATTATTGGCTGTGTTAAGACGCATGAGCTAGTGACTTTTGCACACAATTGATACTTTGAATATCTGAGACTTTGCTGAAGTGCTTATCACCTCTAAGGAGATTTTGAGGGCTGGAACGGATGGGGTTTTCTAAAATTACAATCCAACTGTCTCTGCAAACAGGGAACAATTATTGACTTCCCTTTCCTATTAGATACCTTGAATTTCTTCTCTGCCTGATTGCACTGGCCAGGCGAACTATCCAAACACCTATGTTGCAATAGGGTGGTGAGAGAGACATCCTGTCTATGTGCAGTTTTCAAGGGGAATGCTTCCAGTTTTTGCAATTCAGTATGATATTGGCTGCTGGAGTTTTATCATAATATCGCCCTTATTATTTTGAGATATGTTCCATCAATACCGAATTTATTGAGAGTTTCTTTTTTTTTCTTTTCTCTCTCTCTTTTTTTTTTTTTTTTTTACTGTTGTTGCTTTAAAGGTCTATTTTGTCTGATATGAGAATAGCTACTTCTGTTTGCTTTTGGTTCCCATTTGCATGGAATATCTCTTTCCCCCCTTTACCTTGAGGTTATACGAATCCTTATGTGTTAGATGAATCTCTTGAAGGCAGCAGATATTTTGTTTGTGATTTTTAAAAAATCCATTCTGCCATCTGTATCTTTAAGTGGAGCATTTAGGCCATTTACGTTCAACATTAATATTGAAATGTGAGGTACTGTTCTGTTTATCGTTTTAGTTGTTACCTACTTTGTTTTTTTTCATTGTGTTGTTTTATAGGCCCTGTGACTTTTATCTTTTAAGAGGTTTTATTTTGGTGCATATTGAACTTTTGTTTCAAGATCTAGAACTCCTTCTGAAGAGTAATGCTGGTTTGGTAGTGGCAAATTCCCTCAGCATTTGTTTATCTGAAAATGACTTTATTTCTCCTTCATTTAGGAAGCTTAGTTTTGCTGGATGCAAAATTCTTGGGTGACAGTTATTCTGTTTAAGGAGGCTAAAGATAGAACTCCAATCCCTTCTAGCTTGTAAGGTTTCTGCTGAGAAATCTGCTGTTAGTCTGATAGGTTTTCCTTTATAGGTTACCTGGTGCTTTTGTCTCACAGCTCTTAGGATTCTTTCCTTCATGTTGACTTTAGATAGCCTGATGACTATGTGCCTTGGTGATAATCTTTTTGCAATGAATTTCCCAGGAGTTCTTTGAGCTTCTTGCATTTGGATATTGAAATATCAGGCAAGGCCAGGGAAGTTTTCCTCAAGGGTTCTCTCAAATAAGTTTTCTAAACTTTTGGCCTTCTCTTCTCTCACAGGACCACCAAGTATTTTTAGGTGTGGTTGTTTTACATAATCCCATATTTGTTGGAAGCTTTGTTCATTTCTTTCTTTTTTTTTTTTTCTTTGAGATAGGGTCTTGCTCTGTCACCCAGGATGTAGTACAGTGGTGTGACCTCTGTCTTCTGGGGTCAAGCAATCCTCCAACCTCTGCCTCCTGAGTAGCTGGGACTACAGGCACATGCCATCACTCTTGGCTAATTTTTATATTTTTTGTAGAGGCGGGAATTTGCTATGTTGCTCAGGCTGGTCTCGAAGCCTGGACTCAAGCAGTCCACCTGCCTTGGCCTTCCAGAGTGCTAGGATTATAGGCATGAGACACTGTGCTCAGCCTATTTATTTCTTTTGATTCTTTTTTCTTTATTTTTGTCTGATTGGGTTAATTCGAAAGCCTTGTCTTGGAGCTCTGAAATTCTTTTACTTGTTCTAGTCTGTTGTTGAAACTTTCCATTGCATTTTGTATTTCCATAAGTGTGTCTTTCATTTCCGGAAATTCTGATTGTTTTTTCTTTATGATATCTATGTAGGACATTTTTCCTTTGTATTCTGAATTGTGTTTTAAGTTTTTTTTAATGTTGGTTTTCACCTTTCTATGGTGTCTCCTTGAGTAGCTTAATAATCAACCTACTTAATTATGTATATGATTATTTCAAAGATTTCATTTTGGTTTGGATCCATTGCTGGGGAGCTAGTGTGATCTTTTGGGGATATGACAGAACCCTGTTTTGCCTTATACCAAAATTACTTTTCTGGTTCCTTCTCGTTTGTGTAGAGTATTTCTTCTAATTGTTCTCAAATTTATTTTTGATTTGGCTGTGGTTTTTTTTTCTTTTTCCTCCCCACTAAAGATGTGACTTTAATGTTTTTTGTTTATTATAGCCTAATGTGATTCTTAATGCTTTTAGGGTGAAGACTGTATGAGTTCCTTGGCTATAGAGAGTCTTTGTATGATGGCTTCTTTAGATACTGGTTGTATGTATGTATGTATTTATTTATTTTTTGTTGAGGTGGAGTCTTGCTCTGTCGCCCAGGCTGGAGTGCAGTGGCGCAATCTTGGCCCACTGCAACCTCCACTTCCTGGGTTCAAGCGATTCTCCTGCCTCAACTTCCCAAGTAGCTGCGAGTATAGGCGTGCACCACTACGCCTGGCTAATTTTTGTATTTTCAGTAGAGACGGGGTTTCACGATGTTGGCCAGGCTGGTCACAAACTCCTGACCTCAGGTGATCCACCTGCCTTGGCCTCCCAAAGTGCTGGGATTACAGGCGTGAGCCACTGTACCTGGCCTGTGTTTAATAGATGCGTACTTGACGTGTGCGCGAGTTCACTGTCTCCTATGGGGTTGAGATGGAAAGGTCTCTTGAAGCTTATCTCATTCCCCTGTGGTGTGCACTTTTTAATTTAATTTTTCCCCTGTATTTTATTTACTAAGTTGATGGTTAAGGCTTCAGGCCAGTAGAGGAGGTGTCCCTGGATAGGAACCAGTTGTGGCTAAAGCTAATGGGCAAATGCAGTATTCAATAAGGCAGTGGTTCCAGCCTTGATGAAGGTGGCTGGGGGAACTCTCAATTAGATGTACTGAGGTCTTATCAGGGGGAAGGGTGGGAGCCACCGCAGCTCCCCTGCCAGGCCAGTAGGAAGGCTATTCATCTCCCAGACTCGATCCTGCCCTAGTGTTCCAGCTATTCGGATCAGACAGGCAATTCTTTTCATCTGTAGGACTGTTGTTGTTCCACATAGAGAGGAATTTGTGACTCTGCCTCTCTTGCAAGCCTGAACTTGGGCCAGTGTGGGGGTGGGGGTGAGGGGGTTCCTTCTGTGGGGATGCAGTCACTCTGAAGTGTTCCAGGAAGGCTGTCTATAGGTGCACCTATGCCACGTTCCTGTGGAGAAGCCCCAACTGTGTCTGTGTGGTGGTGGACAAGGTGGGAGAGAAGATACCTTCTCCAAGACCCTTCATGAACAGCAAAGCTGCCTGATTGTTGGGGTAGAGCTGCAGACTTTCCCTTCTGAGCCCAGCACTGCAATTGTGTCTCTGCTGAGAGGAACTTCCCATCAGTGGAAAGATCTGGAACTCAAGGCCTGCCATCCGAATTCTTTTGTCCCACTGGGTATTCCCTTGGTATGGTGGTCTCCTCCTTCCCTTAGGAGTAGGACTTCCTGAGAGCCAGGTTACATTGATTGCTATTGTTCTTCCGGGTCTAGCCACCCAGTGGGGCTGCCCAACTCCAGGCTGGTGCTGGGGAATGTCTGCAAGGGATTGGTAAGGGGACCTGTCCTCAAATCTCCCAGCAAGGGATATACCAACACTAGCGCTGATGGGGGTGGCAGGGGAGTGAGGTAGACTCTTTGAGGTTCCTTGGTTACAGAAAGCCTTAGTGTGCTGGCTTTCTCAAATGCTGGTTATAATAGTAGTGAATTGGTCACGTGGACAGATGCAGGACCTCCTGGTTAACCAGGGTTTTGCAGGCAATGGTGATGTAGCAGGAAGTGCCACAGGCAAAATCCCTCAGACACCAAGTTAAAGAAGGAAGGGGTGTATTTGGCCGGGAGCATCGGCAAGACTCCTGTCTCAAGAGCCGAGCTCCCAGAGTGAGCAAGTCCTGTCCCTTTTAAGGGCTCACAACTCTAACAGGGTCTGTGTGAGAGGGCCGTGATCAATTGAGCAAGCAAGGGTACGTGACTGGGGGCTGTATGCACCGGTAATCAGAACAGAGTAGGACAGGGATTTTTACAATGCTTTTCCATACAATGTCTGGAATCTATAGATAACGTAATTGCTTAGGTCATGGGTAAGTCTTTAACTACCAGGCCCAGGGTGCGGCACCCAGCTGTCTGCCTGTGGATATCATTTCTGCCTTTTAGTTTTTACTTCTTCTTTCTTTGGAGGCAGAAATTGGGCATAAGACAATATGAGCGGTGGTCTCCTCCCTTGTTCCCCACCTTTGAGACTCTCACTCATTTTATTAGTGGGAGTTCTCACCTTCATCTTCACTACTCATGTCTGCCTGCATGACAGATTGATAGTGATTCATGTAGTACACTTGTGCTGAAGCATTCTGGTGAACTAGAGTAGCCGTGAAACCTTTTACCATTTGAATGAGTACAGGTAGTAAACAAGGGATTAGTAAGCAGGTTCCTGTTACTACTATAATTTCTATTATAAGAGTTTTAAATCCTCCTAGCACTGGGAACCATTTTCAAACATGGCCTCAGGGTCAGATCCGTGCCACACTTGTACAGGCATATGTGCCAGTTTTGTTATGTCTTTAACTATATCTTTGACTACTTGCCCCAATCATGTATGTGCAGGCAGCAATTGGTAAGGTTAAGTTTTCTACAGACTTCTCTTTCAGCTGCTAGCAAGTAGTTGAGAGTTAATCTATTTTGATATATAACATTTCTCATCTGAGTTTCTTGCTCGGCCAGAACAGTCAAGGCTTTACCGGCTTTATTAGTGATGATCTCCAAGACAGCTTGCAACCGTATGATTTGGTTGAGCATGTAAATGGGGGTCTGGTATCTTCATGAGCCATCTTGTGCCTAAGTTTCAGGTCCATAGTATTGTATAATTTTTTCTGGAGGCCATTCATCATCTTTTTAATTACCTATGGCTATGTTTCACGTTTTGTGGGAAGCATAGACAGGGAAGCCCAAGAGTTCACCTGTTTTTATGGACAGTAGGAAGAAAGATGATTTAATAGTGCCTATAACACAACTACCTGTCCACTGGTCAGGCAGCTTAGCATAGGCTCTATGTCCATATGTATCAGTATAGCCCAGTGGGGGCCGTCCAGTCCCGGTGGGATTCTGGGCGGGTCCAAACTGTCTGCAACTTTGGAAATTTACTGAATGGATTTTTCTTAGTGTGGTTTGAACCCTACTAGGTGGCTGTTTTTGTGGTCCTATTATACAGTTTCTGTCCAAGACAACTAAGTCGTCCTACAGGATGAATGAATTTTTTTCTTTCTTTAGCTATACAATACTGTCCAATAATTGAGACTTTTACAACTTAGAAATTATCAGGGTGATTTTTTGGGCTGGGAATTCATCAGGAACTGTGTCTGTAGGCCCTAATTCTCGGGCTTCTTCCTATGGCCATTGATCTTCCATTACAGTTCCTCCACAAACATAACATGAAATGACATTTAGAGACTGGGCTACATGCTCGGCTAATTGCAAAAACAAATTTCTGGTTTTTCCTGGAGTCTCTGGTACTGGCACATTTAGTTCATCATAGAAAGTCTGAAATACTGGTTCCGGAGAGAGTTTACGAACCTCCCCTTTTACTAAGATATTTACTCTGGCATCTAGTCCTTTTCCATCAATGCCCAGAGATGTGTGTTCTCCTTTTTCTCATCTTGGGTTTAAGGGATTTGTAATTATTAATTTCAAAAGGTTGCAGATTCCACTTGTACAGGAGGGGCTGCCTTCTCCTTTTTGGAGCTAAATAGGATCTCTTTCATCCTTTTTTAAAGTAGTCTAGATGACACAAGACCAGTAATTACACACATTTGCAAATGAGCCTAATGCATGGCAGATAAACTTATTTCCTGCCATGTAACTTTTTTTTTTTCCCCAAGTTAAAGAACTGCATCCTATTCCATGCCAATTGCTGTTGATAGTGGCACAAACATTAAATTTTAGGGTTTTGTGCTTCAGGACCTCTCTTTCTTCTGTCCTAGCTATTACTTTACTTGTGTTGCCTAGAAAAGGACCAGTCTTTAGTTTTATTTTAAAAACTGTGATTATGGGAGGCTTAAAATGGGTCATAACACGCATCAGGTTGGTTATTTCCTGGGCTACATACCTTGGATAGAATAGCATTATATAAACAAGTTCCTGTTAGAGTCCCAGTACACTTATAATAACTGTAAAATAATAGGACTGTAGCAATCTTTTGTCCTACCTCAGTGACTATATGTATATACTGGGAGCAGTCCTTGGTCTGAGGAAGGTCAGTTGAAATCCTTCCTGTACAAGTCCAAATTTTAAGGAAAATGAATCCTGCGATGAGTTTCCTCATGCTTCGGCCATGCATGGACCAGTTAGCTTCCGGGTGTGACTGGAGCAGGGCTTGTCGTCGTCTTCAAAGTCACTTTGCAGGGATTGGCGAAGCTGATCCCATCCACATACAGCTCACAGTGTGCTAATGTTTAAGGATGGTCTCGGAGGTTGGGCCCACTAGAATAAACTGAGTCTAATACCTCTACACAGTTATGTTCAACTGGGCTCTCTGATACCGGGAGCAAGGTGGCGGGGTTTAGGGTGTTGCAAACTTCAATGGTTATGCGGGGATTTTCACAGAGCAAGCTTTGGTATCTAGTTAGTCTAGCATTCGTTAGCTAATGATGTCATTTGGTGTTTATTAAAGTCACCACAGCATGGGGGGACTTTAGGTTTTGCCTAAGAGTTAGCTTATCTGCTTCTTATGCTAACAGGGCTGTTGGTGCTAGGGCCCTTAGACATGGGGGCCAGCCTTTGGAAACCTTGTCTAGTTGTTTTGAGAGGCCACTGGCCTTGGCCAGGGCCCCACAGTCTGGGTTAAAACTCCAAGTGCCATTTTTTTTTTGACACATAGAGTGTAAAAAGTTTTATCAGGTCAGGTAGCCCCAGAGCTGGGGTCGACCTGAGTTTTTCATTTAACTCGTGAAAAGCTTGTTGCTGTTGGTTGTAATAGATGTAGTTTATCCAGTCTGTGTTTTTATTAATTGTCACCTACTAAAACATTGACTTAAATCCTGTAGTTATTTGATTTCAAGCTTTAAATTGATCTGGTATTCCTCGCAGGGATCCAGTTGCATCTAAATAGATGTGAGAGTCGAAAGACCCATAAGGGGTTTCTCTTGCTTTATGATGTCTTATTTTTTTCTCCCTCTGGTTGATGAAATGCCAGGGTGAAAGGGATAGCTAAATGGACTAAAGCACAAGTGCCACTCCAGTTATTTGGCAGAGTTCCCAGTAAAGGTCCATCACAATACCATCACACATCTGCTTGGGGATGAACAAAGGCTGACTGATTGATAAGCTCTTAAAAATTCTTAAGCTCATCACATCTCCAAAAAATGCTAAGTTCCCTCCCTGTCATGAGAGACACGAAGTGAAGTTAGTGTTGGGAGATGGAAGCTGGATGGCCCTTGGGGCTGACCCGCAGGGTGCCGGACTTTGGGATATAGCAGAGAGAGCTTGGCATGACTTTTTTTTTTTTTTTTTTTCCTTTTTTTGAGACGGGGTC
>NW_016806154.1:146019-160987 GCF_001698545.2 Rhinopithecus bieti
GGCTCACTGCAAGCTCTGCCTCTCGGGTTCGCGCCATTCTGCTGCCTCAGCTTCCTGAGTAGCTGGGACTATAGGCGCCCGCCACCACGCCAGGCTAATTTTTTGTATTTTTAGTAGAGACGGGATTTCACCGTGTTAGCCAGGATGGTCTCGATCTCCTGACCTCGTGATCCACCCGCCTCAGCCTCCCAAACTGCTGAAATTACAGGCGTGAGCCACTGCACCCAGCCTATCCTTTGCTATTAATAAGACCTTATTTAGTCTAAATTAACTTAGAATTGGTATAGATGGCTCTCTCTCTCTTTTTTTTTTTCCTTCAGTTACCTGGGAGGAACCATCTATATGTCCTGTCCTGAAGGGAGTTCTAGGTCTGGTCAGACCTTTGTATGGTAATTAAGATTTAGATCTCCTGTTAGGAAACCTGCTGGGTTAAGGGTATTTTCAGAGGTTAATGTTAAATCATCTTTTTTTTTTTCCCCCTTAGGATACTTTTGAACTGGTGAGGTATGCTCACAATGAGGTTTCTTCTAAAAGTTATTTTTCTGCTTTGTTCTGTTAGCAAAGCAGTTGCTGCTACAGATTGAATGCATTTGGGCCATCTGCAGATAGGTTAAAGATTTTTTGATAGGAAGGCTACAGGTTGTCAGTGACCTCAGTGCTTTCCGACTACGCCCTTATTTACACTGGAAACAAAGTGGTATTGGAGTGTTATAGGGTTATGGAGAATATCTTTAATTATCAATTATAGGTTTTAAATTTACCCTGGCTTTTAAAGGAATAGGGTACACTTTATTTTTTTTAAACTACTTGTATATCTTTCTTTTTCTGTCTTTGTCTTTCTGTCTGTGCCTTTGACTTTCCTTTTGCTTGGCTCTTTCTCTCTCTCTCTCTGCCTCTCTCTTTCTCCCTCTCTTTCTCTCCTTGACTCTCTCTGTCTCTGTCTCTTCCTCTCTCTCTTTGCCTCTTTTCCTCTCCGTTTCCTTTCTCTCTCTCTACTGGTCTTGGCTTGCCTCTGCCAGCTGCTCATGCTGCTGTTCTCTCAACCACTATGTGGTGGGGGGTCTAAAACCAGCTGTAACCAAGTGTCTGTGTACGGGAACTGGTCTGGGTGCCCTGGCTTACAGGTGACCTTGTGCCATACCTTTGAAACAAAGGACCTGTCTAGACTTCCTTCTGATGGCCAACCTACCTCTAATGCTGGCTAGTCTATCTTACACAAAGTTTTAAGTTTTCCTGGTGTCATAGTACTCCATAGTCTCCCTTAAATCCTGTTTTGAAATTTTTCAACATAGCTCCTGGTGGGGTGGGCTTACTTTATGCCTGACCCATGCTTCTTCGAGAAAAAAACACCACGCTCACACCACATGCACACCACAAAACAAAGAATGGATAGAAAGGGCACACACACACTTTTACGGTTTATACCAAACCAGAATCAAAACCAACATCAGAGTATCAAGAAATCCAAGCCAGGTCAAAACCTAAAACCAAAGTATCAAGCAATCCAAGTCAAGTCAAAAACAAAAATCAGAGTGCCGGTACAGGCACGATGTGGGTGATCAGGCCATGCTTCCACTCAGATGGAGTAGGCAAGTTCCCGAGACCAGACCTGTCAAGCAATTCAAACCACTGGGGCAAATGCCTAGCTGGGAGTGCTCTCCGGATCTGCGCCGCTTGGGCTGGTCGGAGTACCCTGCAGGGATGTTCCACAGGGCAGGCTTAAGCTGCCTGAGGAGCTGCCTCAACCATCCACCAATCACCTCACTTCCTGGTCAGGGAACCAAGAAATGTAGCAGAAAGAGCCGCAGACAGAACCCCTCAGACACCAAGTTAAAGAAGGAAGGGGTTTATTCGGCCGGGAGCATCAACAAGACTCCTGTCTCAAGAGCCAAGCTCCCCCCGTGAGGAATTCCTGTCCCTTTTAAGGGCTCACAACAGTAAGAGGGTCTGTATGAGAGGGTCGTGATCGATTGAGCAAGCAGGGGGTATGTGACTGGGGGCTGCGTGCACCAGTAATCAGAACAGAGCAGGACAGGGATTTTTACAATGCTTTTCCATACAGTGTCTGGAATCTATAGATAACATAACCGGTTAGGTCAGGGGTAGATCTTTAACTACCAGGCCCAGGGCGTGGCGCCGGGCTGTCTGCCTGTGGATTTAATTTCTGCCTTTTAGTTTTCACTACTTCTTTCTTTGGAGGTAGAAATTGGACATAAGACAATACGAGTGGTGGTCTCCTCCCTTAGTGATAGCTTAGGTCATGCACCCCTTTCTGTTCACAGTGTTATTCTACCTAATGGACTGTGTTGGTTGGCGTCCAGCCAGGAGGTAGCGTTTGCAAAAGAGCACCAGCTGCAGTAGTAGCAGTGGGATTTGAGCTTGTCCTGTGTTGCCCAGGGGTGGTATTCTGGTTTCTCAGGTGACAACAGGGGCCATAAAGCTGCCAAAAGTTTCTGTCCTTTGTGTTAAGTAACCAGGGGTGGAGGGGTACAGTCAGGTGGGGGCTGGGTCAGGTGGGTCTACACTCTGTCTCTCCATGTGTGGGGAAAATCATGGCCCCTATAGGGGCTGAGGTGGGGCGGTTCTCAGGTCATTAGGGTAGTGTTCCAAAGAGGAATATAACTGCCTCTGCTGCACAGAAGCGTTTGCACAGGGCGTGGGGAGTAGCAGGTGGCACTAAGCCTCACCCAGATCCCACACAGTCAGAAAGGCAGATCTCACTCCCTCTGTGCTCTGCTAGCTGCACTGGGCTAAGTTCCAGGCAGCCTAGGCTCAGAACTCAAACCTGCCCCAGGCCATAAACTTTCCCTGTGGTAAAGCAGCTGTGACTTTCAGGCCATCCTCCCAGGCCACCTGCAGGGCCAGGCAACTGGCTCATGGACTTGTGGCTGCAGTGCCCTTCTCCCTACCCCTGGGAGGTATGGGTTCTGGACAAAGGAGTTCATCCCCACTCAGTGTTATATCTTGAAATTGGGAGATTCTTTCAACCTGCAACCGCTGCCTGAGCTTGTTGGCTGACTTCCCCAAGGTTCCCTGTGAGGTACAATAAAGAATGGCTTACCTTGGTCTGCACTGGAGACTGGGAATGCCTGCAAAGCACTTCCTGCCACTGTTTCTACTTTTATTTCTTACTGCTCCCTAAATCAGTCCCAGTCCTGGGTAAGGTTAAGGCCTTCCCCCGTGGCCTGGATTTTCAGGTTCCCCAGTGGGAACCTGAAGGCAGCCTCTCCCCATCTCACACTCTGGAGACTTACAGTTTTTCCCTTGTCTTATAGTGTAGACTGCAGACTGCCACTTCTTTAAAAGGTCTGTGGATTATTTCAGTTTTTCTGTTAAGTTCCTGTGTGGCTTCTTGGAAAAAGGGTCACCATATGGATCTCAATACACTATTCTGTTCTTCCAAGTGGGAGACGCACGCTAACACTGCCTCTTATCCGCCATCTTGGTGGGGGTGGAAAAACCAAAACCTTTCAAAATATTTTCTAACTTCTCTTGTAGATTCTTCTTTTGCCTACTGCTTGTTTAGAAGTGTTTTGATTAATTTTATGTATTTGTGAATTTTCAGTTTTCTGATGCTATTGAATTATAGTTTTATTCCATTGTGATCAGAAAATATGTTTTTTATGATTCCAGTCCTTTTGAATTTAAGATTTGTGGATTAATGTATGGTCTCTCCTGGAGAATGTTGCATATGCATTTGACAAGAAATGTATACTCTGTTGTTGGGTGGAGTGTTTATAGGTCTTTTATATTAAGTATTAGTTTATAGTGTTGTTCAAGTGTACTGTTAACTAACTGATCTTCTGTCTGGTTGTTCTATTATTAGAAGTGAAATGTTAAGTCTGCAACTATTATTATGCACCTATTTCTCCCTATAATTCTGTTAAATTTTGCTTTGTGTATTTTGGGGCTCTTGTTGCTTCATAGATTTTGGGGCTCTGTTAGGTGTGTATATTTTTGTAATTGGAATATTTTCTAGATGTAGTGAACCTTTTATCAAGATGAAATATCTTTGTCTCTAGTAAGTTTTTGATTTAAAGTCTCTTTAGTCTGATAGTAATTAGCCACCTAGGCTCTATTTTGGTTACCCTTTGCATGGAATATTTTTTTCCATCCTTTACCTCTTCATGTCTTTGTATCTAAAGTGAAGCTCTTGTAAATAACATACAGATATATTCTGGTTTTTAAATCCAATCTGTCAATCCCTGTCTTTTAATAGAAGAGTTTAATCCATTTATACTTAGTGTGATTGCTGAAAAAGGAGGATTTACTTCTGCCATTTAGTATTGCTGTATGTGTTTTGGTTTTTTATGCCTCAGTTCCTCCATTATGGCATTGGGGTGGTGATATTTAGTTAAGTTGTTTGCCTTTTTGATTCACTTCTTTCATTTTAATCATATTTTAAGTTTGTTTTCTTATTGGTTACCTTGGGGATTATAATTAATATCTTAAACTAGTTGGAAGAATACCAGGTTAGCTTTAGTAGTACGTAGACACACTGCTTTGTAACTCTCCATCCTTTTTTATGTTGTCATAGATTATATCTTTATACATGGTATACTCATTAACAGATTTATGATTGTTTCATACATTTGCCTTTTTTTAAAATTTATTTTTGTAAATTTTATTTTTTGTGCAGACTCCTCTGCTGGGGCTGCCACTGCTGAGAGGAGCCGTAAATTTGCCTTTTAAATCACATAGGAAAAAGACATTACAAACCAAAGTACAACACTACTTTTTATGTTTACCTAGGAAGTTACATTTATTAGTGTTCTTTATTTTTCTCCTGACTTCATGTTACTGTCTAATATGTTAGACTAAAGGACTCCCTGTAGCATTTCTTCCATGGCATATCTATTGCGAATGAATGCTCTCAGCTTTTGTTGACTTGGAAATGTCTTAATTTTCCCTTCTTTCTTGAAGGATAGTTTTGCTGGATGTAAAGTTATTGGTTGACCAGTTGTTTTGTTTCAATACTTCTTTTTTTCTTTTTGAGACAGAGTGTTGCTCTGTTGCCTAGGATGGAATGCAGTGGTGTGATCTTGGTGTACAGCAACTCCGCCTGCTGGGCTCAAGTGATTCTCCCTCCTCAGCCTCCTGTGTAGCTGGGACCATAGGCATGCACCACCATGCCTGAATAATTTTTGTGTATTTTGTAAAGGCAGGATTTCACCATGTTGCTCATGTGGGCCTCAAACTCCTGGACTCAGTTCACCTTCCTTGACCTCTCAAAGAGCTGCGATTACAGGCGTGAGCCATCATGCCCAGCCTTCTTTCAATACTTTATTTTGTTTTTATTTTAGACACAGGGTCTTGCTCTGTCACACAGAATAAAGTGCAATGGCATGATCATGGCTTATTGCAGCATTGACCTTGTAGGGTCAAGCAGTCTTCCTACGTTGGCCTTCTGAGTAGCTAGTAAAACACCGCTATGCCTGACCAATTAAAAAAACTTTTTTTTTTTTTTGTAGAGATCAGGGCTCACTATGTTGTCCAGGCTGGTCTCAAACTCTTGGCCTCAGGTGGTCCTCCTGCCTCATTCTCCCAAAGTGTTGGGATTACAGGTGTGAGCCAGTGCCCCTGACTTTTCAGTACTTTAAATATGTCCCACTGCCTTCCGGCCTCCATGGTTAATCTTACTGAGGATCCCTTGCATGGGATGAGTTGCTTCTATCTTGCTGCTTTCAGGTTTCTCTTCTTGCGTTTGTGTTTTGACAGTTTTTCTATAATGTGTCTCTGTGTGGATCTCTTTGAGTTCATACTGCTTGGAGTTTGTTGAGCTTCTTGGGTATGTATGTCTTTCATCAAATGTGGCAAGTTTTCAGTTATTATTTCTTCAAATCTTTTCTCTGACCCTTTCTGTTCTCCTGGGATTCCTATAATGTCTATACTGGTGTGTTTGTTGGTTTCCCACGGGTCCCTCAGGCTCTATTAATTTGTCTTTTTCTTTTTTCTGGTTCCTCATACTGGATAATTTTAATTGTTTTGTATTCCAGTTCCCTGGTCCTTTTCTTCTGCTTGCTTAAGTCTGCTGTTGAACCCCTGAAATGAATTTTTCATTTCAGTTATTGTACTTGTCAACTCCAGGCTTTCTGCTTGGTTCCTTTTTATAATTTCTATCTCTTTATGGTGTTCTCATTTTGTTCAGACATTGATTTCCTAATTTCCTGTAATTTTTTCCCCCACAGCTTTCTTCAGCTCATTGAACATATTTAAGACAGTTCGTGTGGCATCTTTGACTATTAAGTCCAATATCTGGGTTTCTTCAGAGATGGTTTTTGTTAAATTATTTTTTTCTTGTGAATGGGCCATACTCATTTCTTTGTATGATTTGTAATTTTCTGTTGAGGATGCACAATTCTGAATATTATGTTTGGAAGTTTGGAAGTCTAGTTCTCCCACTCTTCAGGAATAGCTGATTTTTGCTTGTCAACTACTGGATCCATCTGCTTGAACTTTCCCAAGCTGTTTTTGCAAAGAGTATGTTCCTTATTGAATATGGTCATTGAAATTTTAGTTCTCTTGTCCCTGTGTTTAACCAGCAAACTTACAATAATTTCCTTAAATGTCTGTCTCCCAGAAGGGTGGAGGGGTGTGGACCAAACTACCTTTTTAAATTCCTTGTGGCTGGGACGCTGCTTGAGCCCATCGGGGTTGAAACAATGCCAGCCTCTATGCTTGGCCCCTCAGCCATCAAAAGCAGTGGTCAGCAATCAGAACACACAACCTTGAGTTTTCAAGATTGAAAAACCAAGATGCAAAGGTTCTCATTTCCCAATCTGGCACCAGCTGGCTACACTGGGAACATCTTCGTGGCTACCTGCCATGGTCTGTTGGCTGGGGGATTATAGCAGCCATGTTATTAATAAATGTGAAATTTATTGAAATTTACTTGCTGGTTTATCAAACTCTCCTCTGGGCCCTGAAGTGTTTGACTGGACTCCAGAGTTCAAAAATAGTTGCTTTGGACAGTTTCTATCAGTTGAATAGTTGTTTTGATCTCGGATTCCTGGAGCTTCCTATTCTCTCTTCTGTGATGTCACTCAGCTCTTTTATGGTAAGCATTTATTTTTAGTGTACTATTTTAATTTCTGGTGTTTTTTAGCTGTATTTTTTGATTTATTTTTTGTAGTTGCTTTAAGGGTTACTATATATCTTAATTTATCACAATCTGCTTCAAATTAATACTGACTTAATTCTGGTAAAACATAGGAGCTTTGCTCCAATGTAGCTCCATTTTCGCCCCCTTCATTTGTGCTTTTATTGTTATATAATACTCAAAACAGTGTTAATTATTGCTTTATACAGTCTTGTCTTTCAAAGTACTAAGAAAAGAGAACTATACTTATGCAGTATTTATAATCACATATTTATCATTTTCAGCACTCTTAATTGGTTCTTGTGGATTTGAATTACAGTCTGGTGTTATTTTCTTTCATCCAGTAGGACATTTTGAGCTGGTATGGGCAATGACGGCAGCCTTGGTTAAGAATGCCACAGGTGGGCCGGGTGCGGTGGCTCACGCCTGTAATCCCAACACTTTGGGAGGCCGAGACGGGCGGATCACGAGGTCAGGAGATCGAGACCATCCTGGCTAACATGGTGAAACCCCCGTCTCTACTAAAAAACACAAAAAAATTAGCCGGGCATGGTGGTGGGCACCTGTAGTCCCAGCTACTCGAGAGGCTGAGGCAGGAGAATGGCATGAATCTGGGAGGCGGAGCTTGCAGTGAGCCGAGATCGCGCCACTGCTCTCCAGCCTGGGGGACAGAGAGAGACTCCATCTCAAAAAAAAAAAAAAAAAAAAAAAAAAAAAAGAATGCACAGGGGGGGGGGCGACTCTCACTGTTCTTTCAACTTCAGCAGTTTTAATGAATAAACACTTATCAGTTTATTACATTTGGCTCATTTTAGAACCCCGAAATACTTGTTTTGACAATGTTGTCCGGTTGTTTTTGGGGAGAGAATTTTCTGAACTCTTCACTCTGCCACAGCTGGAAGTCTCCCCAACTACCTTGATATTTTTGCAGAAAGTACAGATTACATTTTGCACTGTCCTTAGCTGTGTAGAGATTGGGCTTAGAGCCAGGGCAGGCTGAAAAGTGAAACTACTTTTTCCTAAACTGATGGGACTTAGGAGAAGGAAAGGGGTTGGAAGTAGGGCAAAAGAGTAATTGGGCCTTTATCATCTTGCCTGGGTCTTTGAGCCACCACATCCTGTCTTTCCTAGGAGGTGGACTGAAGCTTAGTCCTTCACAACACAATGTCCTTATGGAGGCTTTCTGGCTCCTTCTACCTCCTTCTCTGCTGCATGCCTTTTCTGGGGATGGGCAGAGTAGACATTGGGTACTCAATGTCAAGAAGCACCTGCCTTGTACCCTTGCCAAGTGACTACTGTGTGCCTTCTGTGGAGGGTGTGGAGGGACTCAAAATAGAGGGCAGGGCGCCAGGATAAGTGTTGGCTTTCCAAACTCTGCATGAGGTTTTCATTCTTCTTTCAGACAGCTTTACACAGACAGGGGGCTTTGTGTTTGGAACTGTGGTGTGGACGGTGGGACACACTCTGTACCTCATGCCCTTAGTGAAGGTTTTAGGGAACCTGCTGCGCAGGAGGGGAGGGGAGAGAAAATATTTGCCTCAGAAAGTAATATGCTGACCATCCCAGCAGTTACGGGGAGAAAATGCACATATAATTCTTCAAGAACTTTACTGATTAGGTCTGTTGCCTCCTGTATAGAATTTCTGTGGAAAAAAAGCCAAATGTTATCGTATTGTTGTCTTTATCTTTCTGCAGATAATGCCTCAGACATCTCTGTAACCAGATGCCTTTTCTTTTCTGTTTTGGCAGAGGAATGTTACGGCATCCGGAGTCATCCCTCAGATTTCTCTGATCATGGGCCCATGTGCTGGTGGGGCCGTCTACTCCCCAGCCCTAACAGACTTCACGTTCATGGTAAAGGTAAGAAAGAAGGGCCTGTTTCTGGTGCCCTTTGAGATTTGTGCAGTTCCTTACCTGCAATAAAAATAATTCCTGACCCAGATCTAGGTTATCTGCATTCTCATTGGTTTTCAGCATAGTGATGATAAGGTGTTAGTGGAGAGAGGGTTTTGGCATGGAATCTGTAGCTCGTGGGGGTTCAGTGGCAGGGGGTGCTTATGTACTTCATTGGTGGGTGATTTTACTTGTTGATCTGAATTGCAAATGATTTCCAGGTAATCAATGAATCCTGTCCTCTGAACAGATAGATAACTGTTTACTGAGTCCTATTCAAGAAGTTTCTCATGGATGGCTTTTCTGTAATCCGTTTATTGGAAAGTTGTTTCTGATGTTTCACCTGTATTTCTTCAGCTCCTTGTCATTTTATTACTTTGTGTCCATAATGGTAATGGATAAATCTGATCTCACACTTCATTTTGAGAGGTACATATCTTTATTACATGACTTTTAACGGACTTATATTTTAAAAATATTTTTAAATGAAGTCTATTTGAACTTATACATGAGTAATTACCATTAATCTCAAACGCTGCTTTAAAAAAATCAGCCTTTTCTTCTTAAAATATTAATAAAAGTGAACATTGGATGCTAAGACAGAACGGTTGGGGGGAAAAAGTAATGATAGCCATCCAACATGAGGAGAGGAGTTCTAGAGGGAGTGTAAATGGGAAACCCTTTATTCTCGAGGGAAGTTAGGCAGTAGGAGTTCAGAAGTTTCACAAAGTGCTTACCACTTTGACTCAACTATTCTGTTCTTAGTGACATACTGAAAGCAGTTTAAGTGTTCAACAATAGGAGTAACTTTTATTAATCAAATTTAAGATGGGCTATGCACAGTGGCTCACGCCTGTAATCCCAGCATTTTGGGAGGCTGATGCAGGCGGATCACTTGAGCTCAGGAGTTTGAGACCAGCCTGGGCAACATAGTGAAACCCCATCTCTACAAAAAAATACAAAAATTAGCTGGGCATGGTGGTGCATACCTGTGGTCTCAGCTACTTGGGAGGCTGAGGTGGGAGGATCACTTGAGTCCAGAATATCGAAGCAGCAGTGAGCCAAGATCGTGCCACTGCACTCTAGCTCTGGGGACAGAGGAAGACCCTGCCTCAAAAATAAAAAAATAAATAAATAAAGGTAAGATGACCACTTCTCTTACTTGGTGGACAATGCAGAATTTTCTGAACTTTGCTTACTAAATCTATATATACATACCTAAATGGTGCTACCCCCATTCTCTCCTCCTTCCTGCCTGTTATGAAGGGAGGTGTGGGATCAATTCCCCTGACTAAAGTCATCCTTTCCTCCTGCTACACATGTCCACATTACTGAATATAACTCTCCACCCCTCTTCAGGACCCTTATAGTGTCCCTTTGCTCCTCTCTTTAGTATCTTCAGTCTCTCCCTTGGTACTGGATCCTCCCATCAAAACTTAATCACGCTTAGGTCTTTCCTATCATCAAAACAAAAACTGTCCTCTAGTTGGCATACTCCTGTAGCTCTTGCTCTGTTTCTCTCTTGCCATCCCATTCTTCAACACATGTTAATTTAGCTTTGACCCCTAGACCACTAAATCATTTTTTTAAGGTCCTCAGTGACTTTTGCATCACCGTAAATGCAGTTTAACTCTCATCTTCATCAGTCTTTCAACAGTGTTCCCTTGGCTTCCATTATACCATATTGTGGCATTTCTTCTCACAACTCTGACCATACCTTCCTGGTTTCCATTGGCAATTTACATGATTCCATTCAGACTCTAGATGCTGGAGTCCATTCCAACTGCTTTCTCTTTTAATTCTGTGTTTTATTCTAAGCAATCTCATTTTCTGCTTATAAAACTTTAGTTAATAATTGCATATTAGTGAGACTTCCTTTCTTGTCCTCAGCAACATTATCAAGCTGTCGCCATTCTACATCTTAAATATTCTGTGTATTTAATAAGAGTACAGTGGAAAAGACTAAGTTTTTTTTAAAGGACTACACAAGGTAATTATAACATTCTTATGAGAGGAAGAAACATGCAAGAATAAACATTCTATGAAAGTAGTGTAATGAGGAGTTAGCCCTACCAGGTGCCAGGATTTAAAACTACAATAACTAAAACAGTCTAAAGAACTTGTAAGTAAATGGACAGAAAGACCAAGGGACATTACAGAATTGATAAATAGATCTACATCTATTTGGACATTATGATAAAAAGGGTATTGTTCTAAGCAAAGTCACTGATAATAACAATTTCTTATGTCAGAGATACCAATGATTGCTGCATCACTTAATCCGGTTAACATTTCTCACCCTTTGTCTTACCTCTTCACAACATTTGCTCTAACTGATCACTCCAGTCTCATGACTTTAAATACTGATCCATATGCTGACAACTCTCAAATCTGTTTCTCCAGGATTATATGTTTAAGAGCCTACCACAATTTCCATTTGAACTTTAATGGGTATCTCACACGTAACAGGTTTTGATTTCTACCAAGCTCCTCCTGCATTGCTCTCCTACAGCCTTTGCCGTTTTAAATGGCAAGTCTAGTCTTCCAGTGGCTTAGGTAAAAGCTTTGACACTATTTGGACTCATCTTTTGCTATCACATCCTAAATTTAGTCAGAAGGTCCTGTTGGTTTTACTTTAGAATATAATCCACAATATAATCAAATTGCTTCTTAGCACTACTACTTACTTCTTACTACCAAAACTGCTACCACTTTGATTCAAGCACATCATTTCCCATCTGATTATTACAGAACCCTCCTGACTGCTTCTGTCACTGACTCCTTTGAGAGTCAAATTTACAAATTTTAAAATTCGTAATCATTTTAAATTTTGTAATATAATACATATTCAGGAAAGTACATAAGTATAGTTTAGCAGTTATTACAAAGTGAAAATGTGTGTAAATAATACGCAGGTCAGGCTGGGTGGGGTGACTCACACCTCTAATCCCAGTGCTTTGGGAGGCTGAGGTGGGTGGATCACTTGAGGCTGGTAGTTTGAGACCAGCCTGGTCAACATGATGAAACCCTGTCTCTACTAAAAATATAAAAATTAGCCAAGTGTGGTGGTATGTGCTTGTAGTACCAGCTACTCGGGAGGCTGAGGCAGGAGAATCACTTGAACCTGAGAGGCGGAGGTTGCAGTGAGCCAAGCGCGCCTGGGTGGCAGAGCAAGACTCTGTCTTAAAAAAAAAAAAAAAAAAAAAAATTAATAATAACCCAGGTCAGGAAATAGCTCTTCAAGAGCCCTGTCATGATGATCCTTCCTAAGGATCACTGTAGCCTCCATCCTGCATAGAATTCTTTATTGTCTCAGCTTTTATGGTAGTGTTTTTATGTGCTTTGCTTCATAGTTGAAAATAAAAATTGCCTCACTAAACAATGTGGATTAGTGTTTCCTGTTTTGACCTTTGTGTTAAGTGAAACCATATATTATGCTTTCTTTTGTGCATGGCTTCTGGCTGATTATGTTTTTATCTATGTTGTTCTTTGAAAACGTAGTTCATTCACTTTAATAGCTCTGTAGTAAGTGTGTGTGTCTGTGTGTATGTGTGTGTATGTGTGTGTGGGTGTATATATATATATATATATATATATGTATGGTTTTTTTTTTTTTTTTTGAGACGGAGTCTTGCTCTGTCACCCAGATTGGAGTGCAGTGACACGGATCTCGCCTCACTGCAACCTTTGCCTCCTGGGTTTATGTGATTCTCACACCTCAGCCTCCCAAGTAGCTGGGACTACAGGCATGTGCCACCACACATCTGGCTAATTTTTTGTATTTTTGGTAGAGATGGATTTTGCTATGTTGGCCAGGGTGGTCTCCAATACTTGGTCTCGAGTAATCCGCCTGCCTCAGCCTCCTAAAGTGCTGGGAGTACAGACGTGAGCCACCGTGCGCAGCCATAGTAAGTATTTCTTAACGTATTCATTCATTCCACTGCTGACGGACATTTAAATTATTTCAAGATATTTGCCATTGCAAATGATGCCGATGTAAACATTTTTCTACATGTATCTTGGCATGCACGTTTTAGTTTCTGATGCTGATGTAAGCATTTTACATTAGAGGCAATCTCAGGTCATAGGATATATATGTCTTCAGCTTCTCTAGATAATGCCCGTCTGTTTACTAAAGAGGCTGCAGCCAGCAGTTTGAGAATTTCAGTTGTTTCACATCCTTGCCAGCATTTATATTAACATATTTTAATTGTGCCAGTTTGATGCTTGTGGTATAGTCTCTTATTGTGTTCTCAATTTGCTTTGACTCAATTTGCATTAGTCCATAACTAATAAGGCTGAGTGCCTTTTCGTATGATTCCTGTTCTTCTAAATTAAGGTATGTTTATGACTCAGAATGTAGTCTATCTTGGTGAATGTTCCATGGGAGCTTGAGAAGAAAGTGTATTCTGTTGTTAGAGGAAGTGTGTCCATCATATCCAGTTTATTGGTACCGTTTTCTTTAATTTTAAAATGATTTCTATTTATTTTACTTTTAAAATGTTTTTTATTATTATTTTTTTTTATTTTTTGAGACGGAGTCTCCCCCTCTCACCCAGGCTGGAGTGCAGTGGCGTGATCTCGGCTCACTGCAAACTGCTTCAGTTCCCAGGTTCAAGTGATCCTCCTGCCTCAGCCTCCTGTGTAGCTGGGACTACAGGTACACACTGCCATGCCTGCTTATTTTTTATTTTTATTTTTATTTTTTATGTAGACAACTGGTCTTACTGTGTTGCTTAGACTGGTCTTGAACTCCTGGACTCAAGCAATCCTCCTCCCTCCCAAAGTGCTGGGATTACAGGTATAAGCTACTGCACCTGGTCTTCTATAAAAAATTTTTAGAGACAGGGTCTCACTCTTGCCCAGGCTGGAGTACAGTGGTATGATCATAGCTTACCAAAGCCTCGACTTCCTGGGCGCAAGTGATCCTCCTGTGTAGCTGGGATGACAGGCACATGCCAACACACCTGGATAATTTTTTATTTAATTTATGTTTTTGAGACAGAGTCTCGCTCTGTCACCCAGGCTGAAGAGCAGTGGTGCGATCTCAGCTCACTGCATCCTTGACTTCCTGGGGTCAAGCAATCCTCTCACCTTAGCCTCCTGAGTAGCTGGGTAGACTATAGGTGTGTGCCACCATGCGTGGCCAATTTTTTAATTTTTGCAGAGACAGGGTTTCACCATGTTGACCAGGCTAATTTTTACTTATTTTAATTTTTATAGAGACGGGGTCTTGCCATATTGTCATAGGCTGGTCTTAACCCCTGGCCTCAAGTAATCCTCTCACCTAGGGCCCTTGAGTTCCTGGGATTATAGGCATGAGCCACTGTGCCCAGCTGATTGGTGTTACTGAGTTCATCTGTGTCTTTATTGTTTCTGCCTGCTGGATCTGTCTGCTTTTGATAGAGGAGTATTGAGATCTTCAACTGTAATCATGGATTCATCTATTTCTCCTTCCAGTGCTATCAGTATTTGCCTCATGTTATTTTGATGCTCTGTTGTTAGGTGCATACACATGAAGGACTGTTTGTCTCCTTGGAGAATTGACCCCTTTATCATTATTCAGAATTCCTCTGTATAATAACTTTCCTTGGTCTGAAGCCTTTTCTGTCTGAAATTAATATAGCTACTCCTGATTTCTTTTGATTAGTCTTAGCATGTAATGTATTTCTGCAGTCATTTACTTTTAATCTTTATGTGTCTATTTCAAGTGGGTTTTTTGTAGACATCCCATATAGTTGTGTCTTGACAGATTCTTGATCAAGTCTGACAATCTATCTTTTAATTGATACATTTAGACCATTGACATTCAGAGAGATTGTTGGTATAGTTGGATTAATATCTACCATATTTGTTACTGTTTTCTTTTTGTTGTGTTTGTTCTTATTTTTGTCTTCCACTCTTCTGCCTTTTGTGATTTTAATTGAGCATTCTATATGATTCCATTTTCTCCTGTATTAGCATATTTTATATATA
>NW_016806154.1:161245-170069 GCF_001698545.2 Rhinopithecus bieti
ATATATATATATATATAAATTTTTGTTTTTTACATTCTTTAGTGGTTGCCTTAGAGGTTGCAATATAATTTACAACTATTTTAAGTTCAATTTCAGATAACTTCTGCTTCCCAGGTTGTATGAGTACCTTATAATAGCAAAATCATTCTAATTCCTTCCTCCTATCCCTCATATCATATATATAAAATATGTGTACATAATTGCAGTTGATCTTAGCCAAAAGGCTGAGAAGCGATGTGTGCATAATTGAATTGTACATAATTGAATGTGTACATAATTGAATTTTTGCTATTACTTTGAATCAAAAGTTTTCATTTTACCTTCATTTATTCCTTCTTGAATCCTCTTTCTTTATGTACATATATGTTTCTGATCTTTATCATTTACCTTTTCTGTAAGGAATTTTGCTGAACATTTTTTGCAAGGCAGGTCTACTGGCAAGAGATTACCTCAAGTTTTGTTTGTTTGAGAAGGTCTTTATTTTTCCTTCACTTTTGAAGAATAATTTTGCAGAGTGCAGAATTCTAGGTTGGTAGGATCTTTCCCCTCAACACTTTAAATATTTCATTCTACTCTCTTCTTTCTTACCTGGTTTCTAAGAAAACTTGGATGTAATTATTATTTTTGGTCCTCTATAGGCAAAATGTTTTTTTCTTGTGGCTGCCTTTACGATTTTTTCTTTATCTTTGATTTTCTATAGTTTGGAAATAATGTCCTAAGTGTAGTTTTTTGTTTTTTGTTTTTTTAGAGGTGGGGTCTCCCTGTGTCTCCCAGGCTGGTTCAAACTCCTGGGCTCACATGTTCTTCCTGCCTTAGGCTCGTGAGTGGCTGGGACAACAGGTGTGCACCACTATGCCTAGCTTTCTCTGTGTAGTTTTTTTTTTTTTTTTTTTGGCATTCATCTTGCTTGATGGTCTCTGAGCTTCTTGGATCTATGGTTTGGTGTCTTACAGTTTGGGGAACTTTTCAGTCATTATTACTTCCTATATTTTGTTCTTTTTTCTCTTTCTGCTCCTTCTGGCATTCTCATTATGTATATGTTACATTGTTTGTAAGTTGTCCCACAGTTTTTAGATACTCCAGTTTTTTTTTAATCTAATTTTTTTCTTTGCTTTTCAATTTGGGTGGTTTCTCTTGAGATATCCTCAAGCTCAGAGTTTCTTTCCTCAAGCAGGCCCAGTCTGCCAAAAAAACATATCAGATGCATTCTTTATTTCTGTTGCAGTGTTTCCAATCCCTGGCATATTTTAGTTATTTTTTTAGAATTTCCATTTCTCACCTTACATTGCTCATCTGTTCTTGCTTGCTGTCTACTCTATCCATGAGAGCCCTTAGCATTTTGTTTATTTTTGTTTTTTGAGATGGAGTCTTGCTGTCTTGGCCAGGCTGGTGTTGAAGGCCTGGGCTCAAGTGATCCTCCCTCCTCAGCCTCCTGAGTACCTGAGACTACAGACATGTGCCATTATACCTGGCAGACATCTTAATTGTTTAAAATTTCTGGTCTGATAATGCCAACATTTCTGCTATGTCTGATTCCGGTTCTAATGCTTATTCTGTCTCTTCAAACTTTGCTTTTTGTCTTTTAGTATGTCTTATGACTTATTCCTGGTAGTTGGACATGATATACTAGGTAAAATGAACTATTGTAAATAAGCCCTTAGTAATGGTAAGGAGCTGGGGAAGAGGAAGTGTTCTGTAGTCTTATGAGTAGGTGTCAGTCTTTTAGTGAGCCTGTGCCTCTGAACTATGAATGTCATGTATCTCTCAGTCTCTTGCAGTTTTTTGGTGGAACAGGGTGGCTAGAGCGGGTTGGGGCTGGCCATTTCCCCTCTCACACATGGAAGGCCAGAGCTGGCTTGAGTTTGGTATTTTTCTCCGGGTCAGCAAGTTTCTGATAAAACTTCAGCAGGTTAGGCTCTGGTTATATAGTTTTGCCTGAGGGCAGACCCTGTTAAGAATTGTGCTCTGGTGCGTTTCAGAAGGGTCTCTTTTTTCTCCCTATGCATGTCAGAAGCGTAAGGGAGTTTTTCTCTGATAATCACTGTGAGAAACTTGTTGAGTTCCTAGAGGTAAAACTCACAAAAGTGTGGGAGCCCCAATGACTGGCCGCCCCTGGAGTCTTTATCTCTCAGACTTGTTCATGCTGGGCCTCCAGCAATTTGTTAGTTGTAGTTCTGGATTTCATACATCAGCCCTGGCTCTGGGGGAGATTTGTGCTTGTGGGTTTCTGCCCTGCAAGGCTCAATTTTCTGCATTTGCCAGTCGGTCTCCAGTTTTGGAGTGCTTTGTTCTGTGACCTTACCGCTCTGATGGATCTAAGAAAAGCTGTTGGTTTTTACCCTGCAACTTGTTCAGCTTTTTATTTCTAAGAAGGGAGTATCAACTTTCAGCTTCTTATGTGCTAGACTGGAAACCTGAAATTCTGTGTTTCTAGTTAAAAAAAAAAATTTTTTTTTAACAGTTTCAAATATGGCTGCTATAAACATTTGTTTAGAAGTCTGTGTGTGAAGTGGGGAAGACCTTTCTAGCTAGACCTTTCTAGCAAGATTTCAAATCAAGAAGCCATAAGATAAAAGACTGATATAATGCATATGATAGACTAAGGACTAATTTCCTTAGTATATAGAAAAGCCAGCAATGTATTAGAAATGGGCAAAGAACATGAATAGTGAGTTCAGAGAGCACTGTAGTAATATTGATTGCAGAATTGCTTATTATACTAAAGTTTTGGAAACAACCTTCATGACCATCAGTTGGTGAAAAGTTAAATTATGATACAAATCCTACTATACTGATAAGGAATAGAATGATCTTCAAGCTAGAAAAACAAATTTGAGAACAGTGTGTATAGAACACTGTGTTGGGAAGAAAATGTTTGCATTAGAAAGTGTTTGTGTTGATGTTTGTGTTAGAAAATAAGGGGGCAAATATATATATATATATTAATGCTCATGGATTCATGGGTGTCTCTGTAGGGAGAGAGAAGAAACTGACAGGGGATGCCTTAGGGGAGGGGAATTGGAGGCCTGGAAGTAAGGGCTGGGCTGTAGACTTTCCACTGTATCTCCTATTCCTCTGCTTAAATTTTATGCAATATGCTTATATTATCTATATATTATAAACTAAACATTAAAAGCCTATCACTCTGTCATAATACCGAACCATTGATTTGTTAGTTTTTTGTTTTTGTTTTTGAGAGGTTTTCACTCTGTCACCCAGGCTGGAGTGTAGTGGTACAAGCAGTCATAGCTCACTGCGACTCCAGTAATTCTCCCACTTCACCCTCCTGAGTAGCTGGGGCTACAGGCACCTGCCACCAGGCCTACCTAATTGAAACGCATTTTTATGGAGACTGGGTCTGGCTATGTTGGCCAGGCTGGTCTTGAACTCCTGGCCTGAGGTGATCCTCCTGCCTTGGCTTCCCAAAGTGTTGGGATTACAGGTGTGAGCCACTGTGTCTCACTGATTTATCAGTATTTTTAAGTAGCTTCATTTAAAGTGACTGGTTGCATACAGTCTCCATATCTCAGTTTCCTTATATGTAAATGAGGGTGATAATAGTACTCAGGCTTTACCGACACAGTTTTGTGAAGTGCTTAAAAAACTTCTTGGTGCCCAGCAAGCTCTGAGTAAGAGCCACCTGTTACTGTGTTCTACAGATGAATGACCTTGAAATGTTAGCCACACTACAAATTAACTTGCTGAGGTAGAACCATGCAACAGAGATTTTTAAAAAAATAGACATTGAGGCAGGGAAAACTTGGGTCTTCAGTTTGGATTTGTATCTTTAAGCTACATTCTATTCTCATTCGGCCACATCACTATCTTCTCTGCATTTGTCATCTTGGCTGAATCGACTCTAAGGCTGTGACCAGCTCTGGTGCTCTGAGGTTGACTGTTCTGGAAATCTTTTATTTCAGGACACCTCCTACCTGTTCATCACTGGCCCTGATGTTGTGAAGTCTGTCACCAATGAGGATGTTACCCAGGAGGAGCTTGGTGGTGCCAAGACCCACACCACCATGTCAGGTGAGAGGCCTTGAAGATGACCTTGTTGTTTTCAAACATTGAGAAGAGGGCATTGCCGAAGAGCCTGGTGGCAGTTTTTGAGAAATGTTACTTAATTGGCAGACCTTATTTGGGAAGACTGTCATACAGTCTGTTGTACTACAGTACAATACAGTGTATTGTTTACGGTCATAGTGATAAAGGTAGATTTAGTATAGAAAATTTATTAAATTAATAATGCCTGGTTATTCTTTAAAACGATTTAAAGCTCATTGCTGAAATGGTGATTTTAAGTAGGTATGATTTATATATGTACAGTTGAACCTTTGAAAAAAAATCTTATTGTGACATTTTTTATTCTAAGGTTAGTATATATCTTAGAGTACATAAGTGTTTTACAATCATTGGCCAAGTGCATGATGGTCATGTACCATGTGTTCACGAATTTGGTCATAGTTGTTCACTTCTTCTTTTTTGTTTTTTTTTTTGAGACAGGATCCAACTCTGTGGCCCAGGCTGGAGTACAGTGCACAATCTTAGCTCATTGCAGCCTCCGCCTCCCAGGCTCAAGTAATCCTCCCACCACAGACTCTTGGGTAGCTGGGACTACAGGCATGCACCACCACGCCCAGCAAATTTTTGTATTTTTTTTTTTGTAGAGACGGGGTTTTACCATGTTACCAGGCTGGTGTCAAACTCTTGGCCTCAAGCAATCTGCCCGCCTTGGCTTCCCCAAGTGCTGGGATTACAGGCATGAGCCACCATACCTGGTGTTTTTGTTTTGTTTTGTTTTTGAGATAGAGTCTCACGCTGTTGCCCAGGCTGGAGTGCAGGGGCACAATGATAGCTCACTGTAGCCTCAGTCTCCTGGGCTCAAGTGATTCTTCTGCCTCAGCCTCTCTAGTAGCTGGGACTATAGGTATGTGCCATCATGCCCAGGTAATTTTTATTTTTAATATTTTTTTGTAGAGGTGTGGTCTCACTGTGTTGCCCAGGTTGGTCTCGAACTCCTGGGCTCAAGCAATCCTCCCACCTCAGCCTCCCAAAGTGCTGGGATTACAGGCATGAGTCACCATGTCCTGCTAGTTGTTCACAACTTTAAGATTACATGCCAAGTTTAAAATGTATAAAGATTATTCTGTGCCTCAGCATTGAAACAAAAAGTTCTTGTTTAAACAGAAAGGCATGGAATTGGGAGTAGGGCATGATTCTGGTATTAGTGAAGACATGTTAGCTGTTGGAGTAATTATTGCAATTCCATGTTTTCTTGTAAAAGAAATCACCGAGCTGTGAATGGATTGCCTACCACACAGCAATGTAACTAAAGACAGGAGAAATTACTTCTTCAAGAGATTTTACAGTAGTAAGAGGCTAGCGTGCCTGATTTATGCACCTCATTATACTGTGGTTAAGGCATTGGGTCAGCATTTGTCAGCATTTCTTCCCAGTGTCCCTGAAGTAGAGATGGGTATTATCAGTGAAGTCTTAGATTAGATGAAATACAGTTTTAAAAAAGTCAGGGCTCTTGATTCCCCACCCACAAAAATTGTTTCTCCCCTTGTCAGGTTGGCATCGATCTTGACTCATTCCTTTCCCTTACCTATCAGCATCATTTAGCCCCATCTTTTAAGACATATCTAGAATCAGAACACTTCTCAGCATCAACTCCAGCACGGCCTGATGCCATGCTGTTGTCTCAGGGCTTTATTGGTAGCAGCCTGTTTTTCTTGCTGGGATATAATATAAAGCTGGGTCTTGATGGCATCTTAGATTTGATGAAATACGCTGTTTATTTTTCCCCGTTTTAATAGCATTATATGTTTGTAGTAGAAAACATACAAAACATAAAAACCACTAGATATTCCATCATCCACAGATAATCACTAGTGATTTTTTGGTTATACCCTTGCAGTCTTTTCACGCAGATGAGTGTGAATACACATACACTTACTCAAACGTAGGTATGGGCATACTCTTATGTAACCTGAGTTTTTTTTTTTTTACTTGACAGCTTAAAGTAATGAATGTCTGCCATGACATTAAAGTTTCTTCTGTAGCACAATCTTAAGTGTGTTTTGTTTGTTTTTTGATTGTAGGGCAGTATGTGGTTTTCTTTCTGGGCCTGAGGCTCTTTGATGGGCTGTATCTGATGCGCTTGGCCTTGTATCCCCAGGGCAAGGCACAAAAAGATGCACTATACATATATTTTTCTCTTTTTTCTCTTTTGGTAACAGCTTTATTGAGATGTAATTCATATACCATACATTTTAAACACCTATTTATAGTGTACAATTCAGCGGTTTTTAAATATATTCAGAGTTGCGTGATGATAACCACAATTTGAGGACATTGTCATCACCCCAAGAAGAAACCCTGTGCTCATTAGCAGTCACTCTGCATTTCACCACAAATACTTCTGCTCTAGGCAATTACCAGGCTACTTTCTGTCTGTATGTGGATTTTTTCATTCTGGACATTTCCTAGAAATGGAATCATATAATATGTGATCTTTTGTTACTGGCTGCTTTTACTTAGCATAATGTTAAAGGTTCATCCATATTGTATCATGAATCAGTACTTTATTCATTTTTATGGCCGAATAATATTCCAGTATGTGGATATACCACATCTAGTTTATTCACTGACCAGTTAATAGACACTAAGTCATTTCCACTTTTTGGCTATCATAAATATGCCTCTATTAATATTTATATGCAAGTTTTTGGGTAGACATGTTTTCATTTTTCTTTGATTTCTGAGTTAAATGATAACTCAATGTCTAACTTTTAAGGAACTGACTCTCTTCCAAAGTGGCTGTACCCATTTATAAATATATCTTGAATGAAAGAATTCTGTCATGCTGAAAATGCTTTTTATTCAACAAATACTCATTTAGAATATGTGGAAAAGACAAATAGCAAAGGAATTAAAATTTAAAATAGAATAAATAATAAAATGTAGAAAAAGAAGCAAAGAAAATAAAACAAATATTCATTGAGTACCTATGTGTGAAGCATTGTTTTAGGTGCTAGGAATACATCTGTGGACAGAACGAAAGACTCCTGCCCATATGGGGCTCATATTCTAGTAGAGGAGATAGACAATAAACATTATAAATAAGTACACTATGTGGTATGTTAGAAGGCAATAAGTGTTATCGAAAAAGTATAACAGGGTAAAGGGGACTGGGATTGTTGTAGTTTCAAATAGGGTAGTAATGGCAGGCCTCACTGAGGTTAGGAGCTGAGCAGATTTTAAGGAGTTGTTGCATTGATATGTAAGTTGGGAGCATTGCAGGCAGAGGGAATAGCTTATGCAAAGGCTCTCAGGTAGGAGAGTGACTGACCCGCTCAGTGAACAAGGAGGATCATTGGAGTAGAGACATGACACAATCTGACTTAAAAAGCTGTCTGGCAGCTTTGCGGACAAGAGTCTGTAGGGACAGTGGTGGAAAAAGGAGTCTGGTGGGATGAACCTGGGAGAGAGTTCCTGGCTGCACTTTCTCCATCATGTCTATGGCCTTGTTTGGCTGCTCTATGATTTCAGAGTGCTTTTCAAGAATTATGGCTTGATTCCTCACTAGGAGCAGGTGGCTCCCCTCCTTTCCTTCCACTGTTGCTGCGCACCTGTTTGCCAGGTGCATTATTCTTAATGGGGGCCAGGCCCAATCTTACCCTGTTGGAGCTGATATTCCAGGAGAGATACCGGGCAGTAAACAGGGAAATAGGTGATGCAGGGAAAAGTACAGGAGGAGAACCTCCCCCATGGTATAGGGATGGATAGTGAAGGGTCTGGGAGTGGATATGGAGGTGACATTAGAGCAAGGACCTGAATAAAGAAAGGTGTGACCCTGTAGAGGTGTGGTTGCAGAATGGAGGGAACCCATGCTGCATGAGTTGAAGGATCACCCGGAAGGTATGTATTATGTGGCATTACATCCTCAGTGGAGAGTGCGGAGAACAGAGCTATCAGCACAGTCTGTTACAGACATGCCCTAGAAGGGTGTAGTCAGGCATGAAGCAGCAGCTTTGGGCTGGCTGGTACCCTGACTCATCATATATGCTCCCTGTTCTTTTAGGTGTGGCACACAGAGCTTTTGAAAATGATGTTGATGCCTTGTGTAATCTCCGAGATTTCTTCAACTACCTGCCCCTGAGCAATCAGGACTCAGCTCCTGTCCGTGAGTGCCATGATCCCAGGTGGGTTGTAGGCCAGTGTGCCTTCTCTCATTTTGCAGTGTAGCTTGCCTTTCTCTACCCTGACAGGACCTTCAGGGTCTGCCCTGTTGGGCAGGTTGCAGCAGAGTGTGGTGGAGAGGCTCCCAGGTGTGGGGATGATGTCATGTTTGGCTATAGAAGCAACGAAAGGGCCGGGCGCGGTGGCTCAAGCCTGTAATCCCAGCACTTTGGGAGGCCGAGACAGGCGGATCACGAGGTTAGGAGATCGAGACCATCCTGGCTAACACGGTGAAACCCCGTCTCTACTAAAAAATACAAAAAATTAGCCGGGCGAGGTGGCAGTTGCCTGTAGTCCCAGCTACTCGGGAGGCTGAGGCAGGAGAATGGCGTAAACCCGGGAGGCGGAACTTGCAGTGAGCTGAGATCCGGCCACAGCACTCCAGCCTGGGCAGCAGAGTGAGACTCTGACTCAAAAAAAAAAAAAGCAAAGAAACTGTATCATGTGCCTGGATGTCTCAATCACATGTCAATGTCAAACGTCTATAAACATTTCCTAAACAGTTACTCCCAATTTCTTTTTCTTTCCTTTTTTTTTTCTTTCTTGAGACAAGGTGCTGCTCTGTTGCACAGGCTGGAGG
>NW_016806154.1:170133-187106 GCF_001698545.2 Rhinopithecus bieti
AAGAAAGATGATTTTATTTACCTTTTTCCTCTGATGTTTATCTTGGGGGTGAAGAGTGGCCCAAAACATTTTTAAAGAACAATTTTTTGATTTCTAAGAAACTCTTAAGTTAGCTAGAATTGGAGATTGAATTTTTTTTGGTCTGGCCTAGTCCCCATGAAGAGGTCTCTCATTTCCTTTCCTTCCCCTCACCCACAAAAGGAAGAGCCATGATTCTTCCTATGGTGACTATACCTGCCTTTTTTCTTCCTAAAGTGACTGATTCCTGGGCTCTATTTAGTTGTCCTTTTGAAATAAATAAATGTAAAATGATGCAAACAGCATGCCCTTTAGGAGACATGTTTATGCATACTGCTTGTAGCCAGAGACTGGGACAGTCCTGGGGAAGGGTGTGTTGCTGGCCATCTGGTGAAGACCTTTCCTCTTGCTGTTGGAGTCTATACACATATATGTGTATATACACGTATATACATATGTATGTGTGTATATACACATATGTATGTGTATATGCATGTATATGTGTATGTGTGTATATACAGGTGTGTGTGTGTCTATATGTGTATGTGTGTATATATATATACACACACACATATCTATATATATATGTATGGCAAGTTTCCCACTCCCTTCCCACAAAAGGTAACTGGCTCTTCCTATGTTGACTATACCTGCCTTTTTTCTGCCTAAAGTGACCGTCTGGTTCCTGAGCTCGACACAATTGTCCCTTTGGAATCAACCAAAGCCTACAACATGGTGGACATCATACACTCTGTAAGTGCCACATCTGCTTGTCTTGCCTGTCCTAGTCAGCCACTCTCATGGGTATTGTGCTTCGGCCTAGTGAGGAAGCACCGAACCACTTGGCCTTCATGTCAGACAACACAGGTCGGGAATGGGGTGGGCACAGGACCAGTGGCCACTGAGTAGTGTGTTCTGGAAAGACCTAGTGGCTATAGATACCCTAGTGGCACATATGGACTTCAGGGCTGGAGATAGGAGTAGTAAGGGCCAGCAGAGCTCAGGAGTCTTTAGAAGGCCCTCTGAGGAGCATAAATTAGGGACCATGTCCACAGAGTCTAGAGTGAGGCCAGAGTGATCACTGTTAAGTATCTCTGGGGCCCTCTGCTCAAAGGGGGTTTTGTTTTTGTAGAGAAGAGAGTACACAGGGCATCCTAGAAGGTTGGAGTGTGTGCGTGGAGGTCTGTGGGAGACAGGAGCAATTTGTACCTTTTTTTGGTACAGCAATTCCTGGGTCATTAAGTAAAGGGGACAGTGTTGGGCAAACTGAGGGCATCTGTAGATGGCCATTGCCTTCCTTATGGGTACACTGTGCTCTCAGTAGTCCTTGCATAACAACATGATGGCTCTCTGGTGACTCTAGAAATCAGATTCTCCCTCTTCCCTAGGGTTTGCTTTTTTCTGTTATTGTTTTTGTCTTTTTTATTCTTGTAGGCTCTTCCTGCACCAAGGATTAGCCTGAGGTGTAACCTTAAGGTCTTCCTTAGGTCTTTTCTGAGCCTTTGCAGGGGCATGTGCAATCATTCTAATTTTCCCTGTATATGCAGTTGTTTTTGAGTGTCCTAGTTGTTAATGTCTGGCTCCCAAAAGTAGAAAAGAGAAAAAAAATGAAGATGGTAAAAGGTGTCAGCCCTTTAAACTCCTTGGAAGTCACTTCAGCTCAAAGCAGGAGAGCCTCTCGCAACAATGTGGGGAATTGTAGCAACAGTGACCACTCATCTCTTTGCACCTCTATGATCAGAAGCAGCAGTCAGCAAGCACAGATTCTCAATATTTGGAGGACAGGGTGCTTTTATGCCCACCCCGGCTCCTGCAAGCTGTGTGCAAACTGCTCCAGGAACACTTGCGGAACTATCTGTCATGGAGCTGGGGTGGGGGATGGGTAGCTGCTACTGTGCTAAGAGCTGAAATTAACTCCAATTTTCAGTCCAGTCCTTCCTCTGGAAGTTGCAATCCTTCAACAGATGCCAGAGTCGGAATAGTTCCATCAGACAGATTCTGCCAGGCAATTGTTCCCTAGGTGGGAAGACAAATTCCTGATGCTTCCTACTCTGCCATCTTCTAACTTTTTCTTAAGGTATATATGATAGCTCTTGATTCTCATTATAAAGTTTTATATCCTGCTACCTATTACATACTCTTGTTTGTAATTTTTTTCTGTCATTTAGGGTTTTTAAAATGTGGTTGTATACTGTCTACGTATAAATAAGAGTTTTGCTGGGTGCAGGGGCTCATGTCTGTAATCCCAATGCTTTGGGAGGCCAAGGCAGGAGGATCCTTTCATGCCAGGAGCTCAGAATGAGCCTGGGCAACATAGTGAGTCACCGTCTCTACAAAAAGTAAAAAAATGTGCTGGGTGAGGTGGCTGTTGCCTTTAGTCCCGTTTACTTGGGAGGCTGAGATGGGAGGATTGCTTGAGCCCAGGTGTTTGAGGCTGTTCTGGGTTATGATCATGCCACTGCACTCCATCCTGGGTGATGGAACAACACTCCATCTCCAAAAATAAGTAAATAAATAAAGTTTTATCTTTCCAGTTATTTTACATGTCATTTCTTTCTTTGTTTTGCATTGGCTACAACTTCCTATATGTCAAATGTAATGGGGAATCATAGTTGTAATTCTGGGCATCTTTGTATTATTTCTAAGTTTAGCAAGACTGCTGTCAGTGTTTCCTGATTTTATCTTTTTTCATGTTGAAGCTACTACTGATTTCTGTTTTAAATATTTTTGTTGTTTATTTTGTCCTTAAAGTTCCGAATGAGTGTTGAATATTGTTGAATGCACTTTCAGTGTTTTTGGAGATGATCATGTGATTTTTTCCTTAGATCTATTTATAAATCTATCCTAGTAGATTTCCTAATACTAAACTATTCCTTCATTCCTGAAGTTGTATATTCTGTTTGCTAATGTTTTGAGTTTTTGCATTAATATTACGTGATACTAGTGCGTATTTTTTTTTGGTATTTTAAAATCAGGTTTTGGTATCGATGTTGTATTTGCTTTACTTATTTATTAAAAAAAATTTTTTTTTTTTGAGACAGAGTTTTGCTCTTGTCACCCAAGCTGGAATGCAGTGGCGCAATCTTGACTCACTGCAACCCCCGTCTACTGGGTTCAACAGATTCTCATGCGTCAGCCTCCCAAGTAGCTGGGATTACAGGCGAGCACTACCATATCCGGCTAATTTTTGTACTTTTAGTAGAGACAGGGATTCACCACATTGGCCAGGCTGCTCTTGAACTCCTGACTTCAGGTGATCCACCTGCCTTGGCCCCACAAAGTGCTGGGATTATAGGTGTGAGCCACCATGCCTGACCTGTATTTGCTTTATGTATTAGTGTTCTAGGGCTGCCGTAAGAAAATACCATAAACTGCATAGCTTAAATAACAAACTCATTTTCTGTCAGTTCTGGAGGCTAGCAGTCCAAGATCATGGTGTTGGCAGGGTTGGCTTCATTCTGAGGTCTCTGTCTCCTTGGCTTCTGGACTACCCTCTTGCTGTGTCCTCACAAAGTCTTTGCTCTCTGTGCATGCAGAAAGAGAGAGATCTCTGGTGTCTCTTCCTCTTTTTTTTTTTCCTCAGAGACAGGGTCTTGCTTTGTTACCCAGGCTGGAGTGCAACGGTATGACCTTGACTCACTGCAGCCTTGACCTCTGGTGCTCAAGTGATCCTCCCACCTCAGCCTCCTTAGTAGCTGGGACTATAGCTGCGTGCCACCACATCTGGCTAATTTTTAAATTTTTTGTAGAGATGGCATCTTACTATGTTGCCCAGGCTGGCTTTTCCATTCATTCATTCATTTCTTTATTTATTTTGAGGCAGAGTCTCACTCTGTTGCCCAGGCTAGAGTGCAGTGGTGTGATCTCAACTGCAAACTCCACCTCCTGGGTACACGCAATTCTTCTGCCTCAGCTTCCCGAGTAGCTGGGACTACAGGCGCCCACCACCACACTTGGCTAATTTTTTATATTTTTAGTATTTTTAGTAGCGACGGAGTTTCACCGTGTTAGCCAGGATGGTCTCGATCTCCTGACCTCGTGATCTGCCTGCCTCGGACTCCCAAAGTGTTGGGATTACAGGTGTGAGCCACCGTGCCCGGCTGGCTTTTCAAATTCTTTTCTTTTCTTTTCTTTTTTTTTTTTTGAAATGGAGTCTCACTCTGTCACCAGACTGGAGTGCAGTGGTGCGATCTCAGCTCACTGCAACCTCCGCCTCCTGGATTCAAGTGATTCTCCTGCCTCAGCCTCCTGAATAGCTGGAATTAAAGGCGCCCGCCACCACGCTTAGCTAATTTTTGTATTTTTAGTAGAGACGGGGTTTCACCATGTTGGCCAGGATGGTCCCGATCTCCTGACCTCATGATCCACCTGTCTCGGTCTCCCAAAGTGCTGGGATTACAGGCATGAGCCACCGTGTCGGCCCAGCTTTTCCAATTCTTAAAAAAATTCAAGTCCTATCAGGTTAGGGTCCCCCTCTTATGACCCGATTTACTTTTAATTACCTCTGGAAAGTCTCTCTCCAAATTCGCTGTTTTTTTTTTTTTTCTCTCTTTGAGACAGAATCTCACTCTGTTGCCCAGGCTGGTGTGCAGTGGCAAGATCTTGGCTCATTGCAACTTCCGCCTTCCAGGTTCAGGTGATTCTTCTGCCTCAGCCTCCTAAGTAGCTGGGATTACAGGCATGTGCCACCATGCCTGGCTAATTTTTGTATTTTAGAGATGGGGTTTCACCATGTTGGCCAGGCTGGTCTCGAATTTCTGGCTTCAAGTGATCCGCCTGCCTTGGCCTCCCAAAGTACTGACATTAGAGGTGTAGGTTACTGCACCTGGCCCATATATTTACTTTTAACTCAAAAAGTATTGTATTATTACACCTTTTACTTTGCTTTTTAAAAAAAGCTTCTTCTGGCCGGGTGTGGTGGCTCATGCCTATAATTCCAGCACTTTGGGAGGCTGAGGCGGATGGATCACTTGAGGTCAGGAGTTTGAGACCAGCTTGGCCAACATGGTGAAAACCCATCTCTACTAAAAATACAAAAATTAGCCAGGTGTGGTGGTGCGCCCCTGTAATCCCAGCTACTCGAGAGACTGAGGCAGGAGAATCACTTGAACTGGGGAGTCACAGGTTGCAATGAGCTGAGATCGCACCATTGCATTCCAGTCTGGGTGACGAGAGTGAAACGCTGTCTCTTAAAAAAAAAAAAAAGAAAAAAATAAGAAAAAAATGGAATATGCTAGGAACAAGAGCAGTGATTTTAGAGAGAAGGTACTTAAGAGTACACACACAAATCAATATGGTAGTCAGGGGAAGGCATTATTTCTGGGGAAGAAGTGTACAAAGGAAAGAGAGAGGTACCTTTGGAAATAGTGAAGGGAAAATGAAGCAAGGCGGGTAAATTTATGTATCTGCAAGACATGCAAAATCCAAAAAACTGAAGGACATTATGCCTTTCCCCATCACCCTCCCTAAAATTAGTCACCCATGAACTAAACTGCACTTTGCTATGCTGACAGAAGAGGGTACTCTTGAACTAAGATTTTTGTTCATTTGTTCATCTGCCAACTTTGGAGAATGCAGGTACAAATAGTTTTCATTTATCTAAAGCTACAATAAGAAAATAAAAAGTGAGAATGAAACATTTCAGTTGATGGAACTCCCTTCACTATAAAAGTCAATCATGAAGCAGCTGACCATGCTTCAGTCTGAGTGCAGTAGCCCCTGATAAGCATTTGAGGTTGTAAAAATAGAAAATTCAGAAACTAATGACAAAATGGAGGGAGAATAGTAAGAAGTGAAGTTAAAGCTGATTGAATTAAGAAAATGGGCAGGGGAGACAAAATCAAATCAGAAATGATATCAGAATTTCAAGATGCTCAAATGAGAATGTATTTGAATGAAAATTTAATAAGGAACATTGAAGAAAAGTAGATAAATAGCCTAAGGAATGAATGAAATAACATAAAAAGTAAAAGTAGATTTTGCATTCTCACCACAAAAAAGTGAGGTTGGTGGATATGTTAACTAGCTTGATTTAGTCATCCTACAGTGTATACATATATGAAAACATGTACATTGTACATATATGCAATTATAAAATTTTAAAATACAAATACCTTTAAAATTATTGGTTATACTGTCACATCTGGGATTAATTTTTTAAAGTTATTAGTTAAATGTATCAGAAAAAAAGTGACTACAATGAAAGGCAAAGAAGACTGAACATACATATAATTGGAGTGTCTGAAGAATAAAAACCAGTAGAACAGACTTAATATTTAAAACTGTAATCCAAGAAAATATTCCAGAAATAAAATAAGATTCAGATTTATATAATGAAAGAGCACACTGAGCACTTGGGAAAATTGACCCAGAATGGTCAAACTAGAGAAAATACGGATTAACTGTTGGATTTTTAAAATAAAGAGAAATCCTCAGGACGTTTGGGCAAAAATCAAATGATTTTACAAGGGCAAGAGAATAAAATGGCATCCAACCTCTCCAAAGCAACACAGAAAAGCAAGGAAACAACAGAAAAGCACTTTCAGGAGGCTGAAGGAAAGAATCTGTGACTAAGGATTTTATGTTTAGCAAAGCACACCTTCATGTATTAAGACTACAGAAAACCAGTTTTAAACACCCAAGAATTGAGGGAAGTTTGCATTAATGAGGCTTTCTTGAGGAATCTACTGGAGAATGAGTTTCATCCAATCAAGAGGTAGCTGAAGAGGTTTCAACAGAAGGATTGGTAGTGATTATCTAATATACTTAATTATAATTCTCAGACTAAAACAGAAGTGGGGATGAGGGTAGAGAACAATGTATAAGCGTTAATATGTTTAGTTTCAGAAAAAAACGCAACTGAAAAATGGGAGAAGAGAGGGAAAGAATATAGCAGAATCAGCTCACTGATTACTGTTAGCTAACAGATATCATTAAAAACAAACTAGTTAATGAAAGGTTAAGGAAATGAACTGAAGGCATCAAAAGGCATAATTACAAGGGTAACCACTAGACTAAAAAATACAAACATTCTTTAACACTAAACTTCTCACATAAACAGTATATATCATTGTGGATAATGATAAAGGGGAAAAATATAAAAGACAAACAGTAAATACAGAATACATAGTATTTATAAAAAATAAGATGACAGGCCAGGCATAGTGGCTCATGCCTGTAATCCCAGTACGTTGGGAGGCTGAGGCAGGCAGATCACCTGAGGTTGGGAGTCGAGACCAGCCTGACTAACATGGAGAAACCCCATCTCTACTGAAAATACAAAATTAGCCAAGTGTGGTGGCACACGCCTGTAATCCCAGCTACCTGGGAGGATGAGGCAGGAGAATTGCTTGAACCCAGGAGGCAGAGGTTGTGGTGGGCCGAGATCGTGCCATTGCACTCCAACCTTGGCAACAAGAGTGAAACTCCATCTCAAAATAATAATAATATGGCAGTAAAAAAGTAAATCTCATACCAATAAATATGGATGGGTATAATTCTCTTGTTAAAAATGTCTAATTTATTATGGACCAACTATATTCAGTATATAAATGTGATTCAGAAAGGCTAAAAATAGGTAATGGGCAGAAATATACTGGGAGAATGGAAACAATAACATAGCAGTATTTGTGACGCTAATAATGAACAGAGTAAAGTTTAGGTATTAACCGTGATAAGGACTTTTTTTTTTTTTTTTGGTGACATGGAGTCTCACTCTGTAACCCAGGCTGGAGTGCTGTGCTACAATCTTGGCTCACTGCAACCTCCACCTCCCAGGTTCAAGTGATTCTCCCGCCTCAGCCTCCCAGGAAGGACATTTTCAACTGCTAAAAGCCATAGGTCACAATGATAATGTAAAGCATATCAAATATCTTTGCCACAAATAACCACCATCTTTATAAAGCTGAAACTATAGGAGATTCAACAGACTTAGGTAGAAACACTAGGAGATGTATACACATCTTTGTTAGTACAAGACAGGTCAAATGGACAAAAATAACAATTTAGGAGACCTAAATAACATAATAGGTAGATCTCAGGCATCTATTTTGGACTGTGCACCCTGATCATGAACAATAAATCTTATTCTGAAGTACACATGGAATATTCACAAAAGTTGACCATATGTATTAGGTCAGAAAGAAAACATCATTAAATCCCATAGAGCAAAAAATACTGTGAAACAGTATTGCTTAAAATTAGAAACTTACAACAACTGAAACAAAAGCAGCCTCCAGCCAGGACATAGATCTTCTAGTAAACAATTCTTGGATGAAAGGGGTAGAACAGAAACCAAATGACAGAATTCTAAAAGGAAAAAAAAGACAAAACGCTGTGTCAAAACCTACAGAATATGTTTAAAACAATGAACAGATGAAAATTTATTTCCTGAAACAGTAAAAATGGGAGAAGGAAAATAAGTGGGCCAGGCACGGTGGCTCACACATGTAATCCAGCACTTTGGGAGGCTGAGGCGGGTGGATTGGTTGACCTCAGGAGTTCGAGACCAGCCTGGGCAACATGGTGAAACCCCATCTCTACTAAAATACAAACAATTAGCTGGGCATGGTGGCGTGTGTCTGTAATCGCAGGTACTCAGGAGGCTGAGACAGGAGAATCACTTGAAACTGGGAGGCAGAGGTTGCAGTGAGCTGAGATCATGCCATTGCACTCCAGCCTGGACAACAGAGCAAGACTCCATCTAAAAAAAAAAAAAAAAAAACAGATTCGCAGCTGGAAAAGCCAGGGAAAAAATCCCTATAAAATATTTCAGAATAAATCCATGAAATAATAAGGATAAGTGTAGAAATTTATAATTTATGATGGAAATAGAAGAATAGTTGCAATTAGTAAACACTGGCTAACTTCAAAAAAGAGACAGTAAAAGCAGAAGTATGAAGTGAAAAAGGGAATAACCATTGAAAAAGAAGAAACTTAAGAATCGTTAAGAGGCCAGGTGTGGTGACTTATGCCTATGATCCAAGCACTTTGGGAGGCTGAGGTGGGAGGATTGCTTGAAGCCATGAGTTGAAGATCAACCTGGGCAACACAGTGAGACCCTGTCTCTAAAAAAATGTTTTAAGTTAACTGGGTGTGGTGGCGTGCACCTATGGTCCCAGCTACTTGAGAGGCTTCAGTGTAGGAGAATTGCTGGAACACGAGTTCAAGGCTGTAGTGAGCTGTGATTGCACTATCATACTCTAGCCTGGGCAACATAGTGAGACCCTGTTTCAAAAAAAAAAAAAAAAATCTGAGAGACAAGATATATTGGAAAATTTGTTTGGAAAACACAGTTTAACAGAAATTGATCCCATCAGAGGTAGGAAGCTTAAATGCACCACTAAATTCCGTGGAAGGAATTATTTCACCAAAAAGCACCAGGAACTGGATTCAGTGGCTCATGTCTATAATCCCAACATTTTGGGATGCTAAAATGGGAGGATTGTTTGAGCCCAGGAGTTTGAGACTAGCCTGGGCAACATGACGAAATTCTGTTGCTACAAAAAATAAATTAGGGCCAGGCAAGGTGGCTTACACCTGTAATCCTAGCACTTTGGGAGGCTGAGGTGGGCTGTTCACCTGAGGTCGGGAGTTTGAGACAAGCCTGACCAACACAGAGAAACCCCGTCTTTACTAATAATAGAAAATTAGGTATGGTGGCACATGCCTGTAATCCCAGCTACTCGGGAGGCTGAGACAGGAGAACTGCTTGAACCTGGGAAGCGGAGGTTGCGGTGAGCCAAGATCGCGCCATTGCACTCCAGCCTGGGCAACAAGAGCGAAACTCCATCTCAAAAAAAAAAAAAATTAGCCAGGCATGGTGGTATGCACCTGTAGTCCCAGCTACTGGGGAGGCCGAGGTGGGTGGGTCGCTTGAGCCCAGGAAGTTGAGGGAGCAGTTAACCATGTCTGTGCCACGGCAGTCTACCCTGGGTGACAGAGCAAGATCTGTCTCAGACAAACACACACTAGGCCCAAATAGTTTCATGTGGAATTTCTGAGACCTTTAAAGTCCAAATAGTCCTCGTGCCACTAAATTCTTCCAAAGCATAGACAGTAAACAAAACACACAAGAACCTTCCACAGTTTTTTAAAGAAGTATGGTATCAATACCTGAACCTGATAAAGGTAGTACTTAAGATTTCAGTTTCATATTGCTTATCTCTTTAAAATTATATCTGTGGCCTAGTGGGATTTATTCTAGGAATGCAAGATTGGTTCTAGGAAGCCCAGTAATATACTGTATTAACACATATAGGGGAGAAAAATCACAATTATTTATATAGACACTGAAGAAAACCTTTAAGAAAGATCAATACCTATTCTTGATAGACTTCAGAAAATAGGAATTGATTAATACTTAGTGTGATAAAATTTGGTATAGACCTTTTTGAAAGCCAGCATCTCACCTAATAAAGACTAGCTTCTACTAGGATTAGGAACAAGTATAGGATGCCCATTATTTCCATTATTATTTAACATTGTTCTGGAAATATTAACCAATGCAGTTAGCCAAGAAGAGGACCAATTAGAGACAAAAGCCTTGGAAAAGATGTCAAGCGGTAACATAGGTGATATAGTATTATAGTATTCAAGAAAACTCTAGAGAATGCATTATTATACTGAAACAGTACTTGAGGAACAGGATACAAAATTAACATACAGAAATCTTCGTATACACAAGCAGTAACCAATTATGGTAGAGTAAAAGCCTCTTTTACATAGCAACAAGAAGATAAAATAGTAATAATTTTAACAGGAAATGTACAGAAGCTGTTGTAGGGCAAATTTATTTTTTTAGACAGGGTTTCACTCTGTCACCCAGGATGGAGTGCAGTGGCCCAGTCACAACTCACTGCAGCTTCAACTTCCTGGTCAAGCAATCTTCTCACATTGCCAGGACTACAGGCATGCATCCCCCCCCCCCCCTGATTTTGTTCTTTTTTTTTTTTTTTTTTTTGGTAAGAAGTCCTGCTATGTTGCCCAGGCTGGTCTTGAACTCTTGGGCTCAAGCAATCCTTCCGCCTTGGCCTTCCAAAGTGCTGGGATTTTAGGTGTGAGCCCCCAAGCCCAGCCCAGGGTGATCTTAAAAACGCTTCTGAAAATCAAAAGTAGGCCAGGCATGGTGGCTCATACCTGTAATCCCAGCACTTTAGAAAACTGAGGAGGGAAGATTCCTTGAGCCCAGGAGTTTGAGACCGTCTTGGACAACATAGTGAGACCTTGTCTGTACAAAACAAAACATAAAAATAGACTTGAACAAATGGAAAGACATTCCTTGTTCCTGGGATTAATGTTATGAAAAGTTGGTGGTTCTTAAGTTGTTTTATAAACTTAAGGCAATCCCAATAAACAGTTTTTAAAAAATAGAACTAGATAAGTTTATACAAAAGTGCACATGGAAAAATAAAAGTGCAAGAATACCTAAGAATATACTGCAAAAGAAAATCTGTAAGTGGGGACTAGCCATGTTTTGTATTACAGCATCCTATAGTTAAAACTGTGGTACAGGCACGTAAATAGACCAGTGGAATAGAATAAAAGAGCCAGAAATAGACTCAAGTACGTACAGAATTTTAGTACAGTTACGTGTTGCCTAACGATGGGGATATGTTCTGAGAAATGCATCATTAGGCATTTCTTTGTGCGGCCATCATAGAGTGGTCCATCACAAACCTAGATGGTATAGCCTATTACACATCTAGGATCTGTGGTATAGTCTGTTGCTCTTAGGCTGCAAACCTGTACAGCATGTTACTGTACCAGACACTGTATACAGTTGTAACACAATGGTAAGTATGTATCTAAACATAGAAAGGGTACAGTAAGAATAGGGTATTACAATAGGGCCACCTTCCTATAGGCAGTCCGTCATTGACCAAAAACCTCATTGTGCAGTGCCTGACTGTATATGATAATGATATTTTATCAAATCTCAGGGGCAAAAATTAGCTTTTAATAAATGATGCTGGGGCAACTGACTAGCCATTTAGGAAAACATAAAGTTAGATTCATGCTTTACACCATGTACAAAAATAAACTACAAATGGGTCAGAGAACTAAATATAATCTGTGAATCCATACAAGCACTAAAAGGAAACACAGATGAATTCCTCTGAAACCTTAGGGGAAGGTTTAGAAATGCTTTTGAACTGTAACTCAAAAACTAGTTTCAGTGAAAGATAGACAAAGCTGACTGTAAAAATTTTAAAACCCCACTCTTCATAACAAAAAACTATAAACAAAATCAAAAGACAACCAATATGCTAGAAGAAACTCTTTGCAACATGTATCCCAAAGTATGAATATTCTTAATAAGGAGCTCTTCTGCTGAAGGATTAACAACCAAAATTGATAGAAAAGTGGGCAAAAAGCCATGAATGGATAGCTCACAAAAAAGATATAAAATGGACCTTAAACATGTCAAAAGATTTTCAACTTTATAATGCTGGAAATACAAATTCAAATTACACTGAGTATTTTCTCGTATGTCAGATTGGCTAAAAATAAAAACCCTGAAAATACTTTCCATTGGAAAGTCAGTGGAGAAGCGGGCACTCTTGTGCATTGCTGGTAGGGGACTCTGGTGTTATCCAGGACTAAATTAGCATTTGCCCTTTGACTCAGCAATCCCATTCCTAGCAATTTACCCTGAAGATACACTTCCCACCATACAAAATTATAGATGTATGAAGTTACTACCATTACATTGTCATTTGTAATTGTGAGATACTCTAAATAACCTAAATGTAAATTTTAAAATAATGTAAGCCGCATGTAGATTGGTTGAATAAACTTTGGTACATCACACAGTACAGTACTGTGCAGAAGTGAAAAAGAATGAAGATCTCTATGAATTGATAGGAAGTGATTCCCAGCCGGGCGCGGTGGCTCACGTCTGTAATCCCAGCACTTTGGGAGGCCGAGGCGGGTGGATAACGAGGTCAGGAGATCCAGACCATCCTGGCTAACACGGTGAAACCCCGTCTCTACTAAAAATACAAAAAAATTAGCCGGGCGTGGTGGCGGGCGCCTGTAGTCCCAGCTACTTGGGAGGCTAAGGCAGGAGAATGGCATGAACCCAGGAGGCGGAGCTTGTAGTGAGCCAAGATCGTGCCACTGCACTCCAGCCTGGGCGACAGAGCCCGAATACGTCTCAAAAAAAAAAAAAAAAAAAAGGAAGTGATTCCCAGGACATATTAAGTGAAAAAATTCAAAGTGCAAGAGTGTCTACACTGTTACTTCCCGTGTAAGATAGAAGGGTAAATTAAAAGATACAAATGCAAACACACACATAATACATCAGAAAATAATGAGATTAATAACAGGGTAGGTGGGACTAGGGTGGAAGGGATGGGGAACACTATTAAACTATTAGTATTTTACATATTAAAAAATAAAATCAAGATGGGAAAACCTTTAAAATGAAATACAAACATGAACCTGTTTTAAATGAATGACTTTTGAACATATATTTTGACTATATACCTTTAATCTAAAGGCTGAAATAGCTGTAAAAAATTCTAGTTAGTAGGTCTGTTTTTTGTAGCTGTGTAAGTTAGCAGTTCTGAAACCATTTTCTCTGTATTTGAGGATCGAATAAATAAGTACATTTTGAGGGTAGTGGCAGCCAGATTCTGCTATTGGAGAAGGGAGTTGTGAATATGGCAAGAGAAAAAAATCTAGAAAGAACCCTACAGTTGCATTGGAGTAGAATTAGAATTATCAGCATGAACTCATGGTTTTTCATATAGCTGGACTTTGGATGTTTTAGAAGGAGTCACACACATCCCTAAAAGGAACCCAGGCTTTTTGGAGAAATGGCTGATTGTGGGACTGGGGCAGGAAAAAAACCAAGATGAACCAGAAAGTAAGATAATTCCAAACTGTAAGGTAGTGCTCAAAGAATGATGGGGACACTTTAGAAGGACACAGGAACCAGCATGAAGGAACTTTGGTACATATAGGACAATTTGAACATAAAATGATGGTGAAAGATTATAATCCATGGAATAAAACAAGAATCCATAAGTTCATACTGATACCATATAAGTAAATGGGAAAGGCAAAGATCTTTCTTGCGACAGATGCCAGCTAATAAATGGAGAAGTAAAGTGGAATTAGAAAACTCACCATTTGGGCTGGGTGAGGTGGTTCACACTTGTAAGGTGGGCAGATTGCTTGAGCTCTGTAATTTGAGACCAGCCTGGCCAACATGGTGAAATCCTGTCTCTACTAAAAATACAAAAATTAACCAGGTATGGTGGCATGAACCTGTGGTCCCAGCTGCTTGGGAGGCTAAGATGGGAAGATTGCTTGAGTCTGGGAGATGGAGGTTGCAGTGAGCTGAGGTTGCTCCACTGCTCTCCCACCTGAGTGGCAGAGCAAGACCCTGTCTCAAGAAAAACAAAAAACAAAACAAAAAAAGCTCACCATTTGGCAGCTACCATGACAGTAATGAGTCAGGCAAGAATCGTGGCTGCTTTATGGCTGCTAGGATGCTAAACCTAGTGGATGAAGAACTAGATTAATGATTAAAGTTTGAAGAACAGGATTGTATGTAGTCTCAAAGTATTTCCTCACAAAATTCTTATTAAATTGGAGAAATAGTAACTTTACAAGGAAACCTGCAGATATCACCATCATTAATGGACAAATCAACACCTTGTGCCACTTGATGAGAATGTTCCTTCTGTGGTATTCCCGTGGAAAGGCTTAGCTCAAAATTACACATGAAGAAATATCAAAGGAACCCAAATAGAAGGCATGCTTTACAAATTAACTGGTCTGTTGTCTTCAAAGATGTCATGATTATGAAAGACAAAGATGGAGGGGGAAAGTTAAAGGAGCCTAAAGAGACACGACCACTAAAAGTGCCAGGTGATCCTGACTCAGGTTCTGTACCAGAATTTTGTTGCTTGTGCTGCTATAATGAATACTATTGGAACAACTGGCAAACTTGAATAATGTTATGTAATAAGAAATAGTGGCTGGGCGTGGTGGCTCACGTTTGTAATCCCAGCACTTCGGGAGGCCAAGGTGGGTGGATCACGAGGTCAGGAGATCAAGACTATTCTGACCAACATGGTGAAACCATCTCTACTAAAAATACAAAAAAATTAGCTGGGTGTGGTGGTGCGTGCCTGTAGTCCCAGCTACTCTGGAGGCTCAGTCAGGAGAATTGCTTGAACCCAGGGGGCAGAGGCTGCAGTGAGCCAAGATTGCACCATTGCACTCCAGCCTGGGCAGCTAAGTGAGACTCCATCTCAAACAAAATTGTGAACTGGGTACAGTGACTCATGCCTGTAATCTCAGCACTTTGGGAGGCTGAGGCGGATGGATTGCTTGAGCCCAGGACTTTGAGACCAGCCTGGGCAAGATAGCAAGATGCTGTCTCTACAAAAAATACAAAAATTAGCTGGACATGATGGCATGTACCTGTAGTCCTAGCTACTTGGGAGGCTGAGGCGGGAGGATTGCTTGAGCCCTGGAGGTCAAGGCTGCAGTGAGCTGTGATCATGCTATTGCACTCCAGCCTGGGTCACAGAGCAAGATCCTGTCTCAGAAAAAAAAAAAAAAATAATAGTATTGTGGTAATGTTTATTTCCTGATTTTGATAATACCACTGTAGTTGTAAAAAAAGAACATTCTTGTGTGTTTATGTATATAAAAGAGTGATGGTCGGGCACGGTGGCTCATGCCTGTAATTGCAGCACTTTGGAGGCCAAGGTGGGAGGATTGCTCAAGCCCAGGAATTGGAGACCAGTCTGGGCAACATAGCGAGACCTTATCTCTACTAAAAATTAACTGAGCATGGTGGTGCACAGCTGTGGTCTTAGCTGCTTGGGAGGCCGAGGGGGGAAGATCACTTGAGCCCAGGAGATCAAGGCTGCAGTGAGCCATGATTGTACCACTGCATTCCAGCCTGGGTGACAGGGGGAAACCCTGTCTCAAAAAAAGAAAAGCAAAATAGTTTGTAGTAAAATAATAAATGAAGAATCGGGGCAAAGGGTATATGTACTGTTCTTGAATTTTTAATTTTTATTTATTTTTGAGACAGAATCTCCCTCTGTTGCCCAGGCTAGAGTACAGTGGCACAATCTTGGCTCACTGTAACCTCTGCCTACCAGTTCAAGCTATTCTCCTGCCTCAGCCTCCCGAGAAGCTGGGATTACAGGTGCCTGCCACCACACTAGGCTAATTTTTTGTGTTTTTAGTAGAGATGGGGTTTTGCTACATTGGCCAGGCTGGTCTTGAACTCCTGGCCTCAGGTGATCCACCCGCCTCGACCTCCTAAAGTGCTAGGATTACAGGAGGGAGCCACTGGGCCTGGCCTGACATTTTTATTTAGGTCGGAAATAATTTCAAAGTGAAAAGGTAAAGTTGTCTTAAAAAATTCCAAATTCAAATAGGACTTTTAAAACTTCATTGGTGTGTCCATCTTAACAGCAGTTGAGGTTTTCTGTACCATTTCTCCACAGCAGGGAGGAGGTGCCGCCTCTGCCTGTTGTCCTTCCTCCTTGGAGAACCTGTGATAGAGATGGAGCTGTCTACCTCTACCTCTGTAATAGAAATGTCGTTCTGTAGTGTCGTTACATCTTATACTTGCCTTTATCATTTTGAACTCAAGGAAATTTATTCCTGCAGGTTGTTGATGAGCGTGAATTTTTTGAGATCATGCCCAATTATGCCAAGAACATCATTGTTGGTTTTGCAAGAATGAATGGGAGGACTGTTGGAATTGTTGGCAACCAACCCAAGGTGGCCTCAGGTAGGATGGAGAAGCTCTTAGAAGCCTCGGTTGTGGGGTTGGAGGCCAGGGAAGCCTGGGTCCATGGTGTCCTTTCTGCCTTTTGCCTGTTCTTCAGACATATGACTAGAAGAAAAAAAAATCTAAATGGTTGTTATAAAAGCTACTTTTTTTTTTTTTTTTTTTTTTTTTTTTTTTTTTTTTT
>NW_016806154.1:187386-191177 GCF_001698545.2 Rhinopithecus bieti
TTTTTTTTAAGACAGGGTCTTACTGTTGTCCAGGCTGGAGTGCAGTGGTGTGATCTTAGCTCACTGGAACCTCTGCCTCCCAGGGTCAAGCTGTCCTTCCACCTCCGCTTCCCGAGTAGCTGGGACTACAGGCACATACCACCATACGTGGCTAATTCTCTTTTTTTGTATTTTTCCTAGAGATGGGGTTTTGCCATGTTGCCTGTGCTGGTCTCGAACTCCTGAACTTAAGTGATGCCCCCACCTCAGCCTCTGAAAGCGCTGGGACTGCAGGCACCCGGCCTATAAAAGCTACTTTTAATATCTCAAAATGCTCCTTTCATACTCCTTTTCAAAGGTTTATAGGAAACTTACATTCTTAGTGTATAAGGTTTTTAATTTTTTAGGGGTCAGTTTTCTGTTACCCCCTACCCCCAGTTAAATATATGACTCACCCACTAATCAACGAGCTCCATGAGGACAGGGGTGGTGATGTCTTATTCACAGTAGTATCTCCAGTGCCTTCAACAGTGCCAGGTACATAGATGGTACGTGACAAGTTAATGGCATCTTACCATGTCTGTGCCCCACAACTTTCTGGTGATATGGGCAGACCTGAGTCACAGCCAAGTGAGGGAGACTTCCATGGCTATTCTCTGGGAGGGATTGGGAGTGCTGGGGTGGGGACTGTGAATACCAGTTCTCACTATTTTTCCTCTTAGATTTGTTTTGTATCCTTGTTTAGGAAGAATCTGCCTTTCTTCATGACCCAACCTCATCTTTTATTTCTGCCATGGAAATGTTTTATTGTCTTTAGAAAACTGTTTTGGCTGGGCGTGGTGACTCACGCCTGTAATCCCAGCACTTTGGGAGGTCAAAGCAGGTGGATCACAAGATCTGGAGTTAGAGAGCAGCCTGGCCAGCATGGCGAAACCCTGTCTCTGCTAAAACTACAAAATTGAGCCAGGCGTGGTGGCACAAGCCTGTAGTCCCAGCTACTCGGGAGGCTGGGGCAGGAAAATCACTTGAGCCACGGAGGCAGAGGTTGTTGCAGTGAGCCAAGGATTGCATCACTGCCCGGGAGGCAGAAGTTACAGTGAGTTGATCACGCCACTGCATGACAGAGCGAGACTCTGTCCCCACCCCCCCAAAAAAATTTTGTCATGGTAAAATATATATAACAAAATATGTCTGTTTGGCCCATTTAAAAATTGCAGCTGCAGTGATTACATTCACAGTGTATGCAACCATTACCACTATCTGTTTCCAAACATTTTCATCACCTCAGAGACTGTGAACCTGTTAAACAATAACTCACTATTTGTCTCAGCCTCCAGCCTCTGCTATCTACTTTCTCTTTCTTTCTTTCTTTCTTTTTTTTTTTTTTTTTTTTTTTGAGACGGAGTCTCGCTCTGCCGCCCAGGCTGGAGTGCAGTGGCCGGATCTCAGCTCACTGCAAGCTCCGCCTCCCGGGTTCACGCCATTCTCCTGCCTCAGCCTTCCGAGTAGCTGGGACTACAGGCACCCGCCACGTCGCCCGGCTAGTTTTTTGTATTTTTAGTAGAGACGGAGTTTCACCATGTTAGCCAGGATCCTCTCAATCTCCTGACCTCGTGATCTGCCCGTCTCGGCCTCCCAAAGTGCTGGGATTACAGGCTTGAGCCACCGCGCCCGGCCTACTTTCTCTTTCTATGAATTTGCCTATTTTAGATATTTCATATAAATGGAATCATACAGTGTTTGTCCTTTTATATCAGACTTATTTCACTTAGCATAATCAGGCTTATTTCATTTAGCAAGGTTCATCCATATTGTAGCATATGTTAAAACTCCATTTATTTTTATGGCTGGATAATAATATGTTGCATGTATATACCACATTTTGATGGATTGTTCATTTGTCAGTGGACACCTGGGTTATTTCCACCTTTGGGTTACTGCGAATAATGCTGGAATAAACACTGATATATAAGTATCTGTTTGGACCTCAGTTTTCACTTTTTCTGGGTCTATACCCAGAAGCAAAATAACTGGGTTATGTGGTAATTCTAGGTTTAACTTTTTGGGGGACACACCATGCTGTTTCCTACAGTGTCTGCACTATTTTACATTCCCACCAGCAATGTGCAAGCGTTCCAGTTTTTCCACATCCTTGCCAACACTTACTAGTTTTTAAAAATAGTAATCCTAATGGATGTGAAGTGAATAGAATTGTGTTTTTGATTTGCATTTCTCATCAACATTAGTCTTGGTGAGCATCCTTTGCTGTGCTTATTGGCCATTTGTGTATCTTCTTTGGAAAAATGTCTATTCAAGTCCTTTTTCCATTTTTTAATTGTGTGTGTTTTTTGTTGTTGAGTTGGAGTTCCTTGTATATTCTGTATATTAAACTTTTACATATGACTTACAAATATTTTCTTCCATTCTATAGGTTGTCCTTACACTCTTTTGATCATGTCTTTTGATACACAATTTTTTTTTTTTTTGAGATGGAGTCTTGCTCTCTTTCGCTCTGTCTCCAGCCCAGGCTGGAGTGCAATGGTACAGTCTTGGCTCATTGCAATCTCTGCCTCCCCAGTTTCAAACCATTCTCTCACCTCAGCCTCCCAAATAACTGGGATTACAGGCATGTGCCACCATGCCAGGCTAAGTTTTGTATTTTTAGTAGAGACAGGCTTTCGCCATTTTGGCCAGGCTGGTCTCAAACTCCTGACCTCAAGTGATCTGCCCACCTTGGCCTCCCGAAGTGCTGGGATTACAGGTGTGAGCCACTGCACCTGGCTGAAAAGTTTTTATTTTTGATTAAATCTAGTTTCTGTATTTTTTCTTCTGTTGCTTGTGCTTTTGTTGTCATATATAAGAATTTAAATTCAAGGTGGTGAAGGTACGTTCCTGTTGTTTTTTTCTAAGAGTATTATGGTTTTAGCCCTTACATTTAGGTTTTAATTTTGAGTTAATTTTGTATATATGAGATAGGAGTGCAACTTCATTCTTTTGCATGTGGAAATCCAGTTATTCCAGTACCGTTTGTTGAAGAGATAATTCTTTCCTCATTGAACAGGTGTGGCATGCTTGTGGGAAATCAGCAGGCTGTGGGTGTATGAATTTGTTTCTGTATTCTTAATACTATTCTATTGGTCTGTATGTCTATCCATATTTCAGTGTCACTCTAGTTTGATTACTGTAGCTTTGTATATGTTTTTAAATTGAGAAGTGTGTCTTCCAACTTTGTTATTGTTCTTAGGATTGTTTTAGGCATTTGGGGACCGTCTGTGTTGACTTCTCCTGTCCTTGAACCTGGATTCTCTCTCCGTTTGTTTAGTTGTTGTCTTCCCCTGATTATTGAGGTATAATTGACAAATAAAAATGGTATATATTTAAGGCATACAGTGGGATTATTTGATATACATATAATTTATCAAGTTAATTAACAGGTTCATCACCTCACAGTTACTTTTTTATTGTGAAAACACTTAAGATTCACTCTTATGGCAAATTTCTGGTGTACAATACAGTATTATTAACTGTAGTCACCATGGTGTACATTAGATTCCCAGAACTTATGCATTTTCTAATTGAAAATTTGTACTCTTTGACCAATATCTTTCTTTCTTTCTTTTTTTTTTTTTTTTTTTTGGAGACCGAATCTCGCTCTGTCACCCAGGCTGGAGTGCAGTGGCGTGATCTCCGCTCACTGCAACCTCTACCTCCCAGGTTCAAGCGATTCTCGTGCCTCAGCCTCCTGAGTAGCAGGGACTACAGGCACTGGCCACCATGCTCGGCTAATTTTTTTTTTTTTTTTTTTTTTTTTA
>NW_016806154.1:191709-212264 GCF_001698545.2 Rhinopithecus bieti
GCGTCATCTTGGCTCACTGCAAGCTCCACCTCCCGGGGTCACACCATTCTCCTGCCTCAGCCTCCCGAGTAGCAGGGACTCCAGGCGCCCGCTACCTCGCCCGGCTAGTTTTTGTATTTTTTTAGTAGAGACGGGGTTTCACCATGTTAGCCAGGATGGTCTCGATCTCCTGACCTCGTGATCTGCCCGTCTCGGCCTCCCAAAGTGCTGGGATTACAGGCTTGAGCCACCGCGCCCGGCGGCCGGCCTAATTTTTTGTATTTTTAGTTGAGACAGGGTTTCATCATGTTGGCCAGGGTGGTCTCAAACTCCTGACCTCAGGTGATCCATCCACCTCGGCCTCCTAAAGTGCTGGGATTACAGGTGTGAGCCACCATGCCTGGCCTGACCAATATCTTTCCATTCTCCCCACTCCACAGCCCTTGGCAAATACTGTTTTACACTCTGCTTCTATGAATACGACTTTCTTAGATTCCACACATATGAAATCGTAACAGTATTCATCTTTCTATGGCTGGCTTATTTCACTTAGCTTAAGGTTCCTCAGATTCATCCATTTTGTCACAAATCGTATTTCCTTTCTTTCTTTCTTTCTTTTTTTTTTTTTGGAGACAGGGTCTTGCTCTGTTGCCCAGGCTGGAGTGCAGTGGTGTGATCATGGCTCGCTGCAGCTATGATCTACCTCCTGGGTTCAAGCGACCCTTCTGAGCAGCTGGGACCACAGGCATGCACCACCATGCCCAGCTAATTTTTTGTATTTTTGGTAGAAATGGAGTCTCACTCTGTTGCTCAGCCTGGTCTCAAATTCCTGGGCTCAAGCAGTCCTCCCACCTTAGCCTCTCAAAGTGCTGGGATTACAGACATGAGTCAGCATACCTGGCTCCCTATTTTTTATGGTTGAATAACATTCCATTGTGTATGTGTCTGTCACATTTTCTTTATCCATTCATTTATCATTAGACACTTCGGTTGTTTCCATACCTTGGCTATTGTGAATAATAGCCAAGTGAACATGAATATTGCAGTGAACATGGATGGGGGTGCAGACATTTCCTTGAGATACTGACTTAAATTTCTTTGGGTATATATACCCATAGTGGAATTGTTGGAGCATATGGTAGTTCTCTTTTAATTTCTTGAGGAGCCTCCATTCTGTTTTCCATGATGGCTGTACCAGTTTTATCTAGTTACTTTTACATTTCTTATCTTTCTTTTTTATTTAAGAGAATGGATCTTGCTCTGTTGCCTGGGCTAGAATGCAGTGATACAATCTTAGCTCACTGCAGCCTCAGACTTCTGGGCTCAAGTGATCCTCCCACTTCAGCCTCCTGAGCAGCTGGGACTACTCGGGTGTGTACTACCATGCCTGGCTAATTTTATTTTATTTTATTTTTTGTTGAAACCAGATCTCATTATGTTGCTCAGGCTAGCCATGAACTTCTGGCTTTAAGTAAGCCTCCTACCTCAGCCTCACAAAGCTCTGGGATCACAGGCATAAGCCACTGTGCCTGGCCTCTTTCTTTCTTCAGAATTTTATCATTTTCCAGCCAGGTGCAAGTGGCTCTTGCCTCTAATCCTAGCACTTTGGAAGACGGAGCAGGTGGGTCACTTGAGACCAAGAACTCTAGACCAGCCTGGCCAACATGGCGAAACCCTAACTCTATTAAAAATACAAAAATTAGCTGGGATTGTTGGTGTACTCCTGTAGTCCCTGCTACTTGGGAGGCTGAGGCACAAGAATCGCTTGAACCTGGGAGGCAGAGGTTGCATTGAGCTGAAATCACGCCACTGTACTCCAGCCTGGGCGACAGAGCAAGAGTCTATTTCAAAAAATCAAAAAAAATGGTTTTCCTCAGATACATATTATATTTGTTTTGTTAGGTTTATACCTAAGTATTTTGGAGTTTGGGTTTTTTGAAGTTAATGGTTATATTAATCTGTTTTCACATTGCTATAAAGATACTACCTGAGCCTGGGTATTCTGTAAAGGAAAGAGGTTTAATTGACTCACAGTTCCATATGGCTGGGGAGGCCTCAGGAAACTTAGAATCATGGTGAAAGGCAAAGTGGAAGCAAAGACCTTCTTCACATAGTAGCAAGAGAGAGAAGTACAGGCAGGGGAAATGCCAGATGTTTATAAAACCATCAGATCTTGTAAGAACTCACACACTATCACGAGAACAGCATGGGGAAAACCACCCCCATGATCCAGTCACCTCCCTCCCTTGACACGTGGTCCCTCCCTCAACACATGAGGATTGCAGGTTCCTCTCTCAACACATGGGGCTTAAAATTTGAGATGAGATTTGGGTGGGCACACAGAGCTAACCCTATCAATGGTATTTTGTTTTCAATTTCAAATTCTACTTGTTTATTGCCAGTATATAGGAAAGTAATTGATTTTTGTATATTAGCCTTTTATCCTGCAACCTTGCTGTGTTACTTATTAGTTCCAGCAGTTATTTTTCGGTTACTTTCAGATTTCCTGTATGGACACTTTTGTCATCTGTGAACAAAGAGTTTGATTTCTTCCTTCTCAATGTGTACACCTTTTATTTTCTTGTCTTCTTGCATTAGCCAGGACTTCCAGTACAATATTGAAAGATAGTGGTGAGGTGAGGGGACATTTGATCTTAGCTAGAAAACCTGTAGTTTCTTACAAGTAAGTGTGTTGTTAGTTGTAGGTTTTTCGTAGATGTTCTTTATATAGTTGAAGTTCCACTCTATACCTAGTTTATTGAGTGTTTTTGTCATGAATGTGTTTTGGATTTTGTTACATGCTTTTTTTGTATTCATATGATCATGTGATTTTTCTTCTTCAGACTGTTGATAGATTACATCAATTGATTTTTGACTGTTGAACTAAACTCACATACCTGAGATAAATCCCGCCTGGTTTTGGTGTATAATTCTTTTTATGCATTGTTGGATTTGATCTGCTAATATTTTATTGAGGATTTTTTCATATAAGCTTATGAGCAATATTGAGATACAGTTTTCTTGCAATGTCTTTGATTTTGGTATCAGAGTGATGCTGGACTCATAGAATGAGTTAGAAAGTATTCTTTCTGCATCTGTCTTCTGGAAAAGATTGTAGAGAACTGGTATATTAATATCTTCCTTAAATGTATGGTAGAATTCACAAGTTGAAACCTGGGCTTTATTTGCTTTTTAAATTATGTAGGAAATACAAAGTGGAATTAGAAACCAAAATACTCAAATCCTGGTTTTTATATTTGCCCATGTAGTCATCTTTACTTGAGATATTTATTTCCTAATGTAGCTTTGTGATACTGTCTAGTGTTCTTTGCTTTTAACCTGAAGGGCTTCCTTTAGCGTTTTTCTGTGGAGTGGGCTTGTTGGTACCGAGGGCCTCAGCTTTTGTTTATCTGAAAATGTCTTAATTCTTAAATTTTCTCTCATTTTTGAAGGACAGTTTGCCAGATATGGAATTCTTGGTTGACACTTTTACTCTTTTAGCATTTTAAATATGTTATCCTACTGTCTCTGGCTTTCAGGGTTTCTGCTGAGAAATCACTGAATAATCTTAATGAGGATTCCTTGACATAATGAGTTACTTCTTTTTTGCTGCTTTTAAAATTCTCTTTTGTCTTTCAGTAATTTGACTGTAATATGTCTCAGTGTGGGTCTCTGAATGTATTCTTCTTATAGTTAGTTGAGTTTCTTGTATTTCTAGTTTCACATCTTGCATCAAACTTGGGAAGTTTTTGGACATTGTTTCATCAAATTATCTCCTTGCCACTTTCTCTCAGTCTTCTCCTCCTGGTGCTCTCATCCTGTGTATATTGGTTCACATGTTGGTGTCCCAGAGGTCCCTTAGGTTCTGCTCACTTATTTTTTTTATTTTCTCCTCAGAGTAATTTCAATTGTTTTATCTTCATATTCTCTGATCTTTCTTCTGCCTGCTCAAATCTCCTATTGAACCCTTGTATTGAATTTTTCATTTCATTTATTATACTTTTCAGCTCCAGAATTTTTCATTATTTTCCTGATTTCCTTTAGTTCTTTGTCCAGGTATTCCTTTACCTCTTTGAATATATTTAAGACTAGTAGTGTTTTAGGCCAGATGTGGTGGCTCCTGCCTGTAATCCCAGCACTTTGGGAGGCCAAGGTGGACAGATGACCTGAGATCAGGGTTCGAGACCAACCTAGCCAATGTGGTGAAACCCCATCTCTACTAAAAATACAAGAATGAGCCGGGCATGGCAGCGGGCGCCTGTAGTCCCAGCTACTTACGAGGCCAAGGCAGGAGAATCACATGAACCTAGGAGGCAGAGATTGCAGTGAGCTGAGATGGCGCCATTGTACTCCAGCCTGGGTGACAAGAAGCAAAATTCTGTCTCAAAAACAAAACAAAAAAAAACCCACTAGTAGTGTTTTATAGTCTTTGTCTAGTAAGTTCAGTGTCTATGCTTACTTAGGGACAGTTTCTTAATTTTACACCTTGTGATTTTTTTAATTGAAAACAAGGTATTTGCACATTATAATGTGGTCACGCTGGCCGTCAAATTTTCTTCTTTTCCCAAGCTTTCTTTTTTTTTTTGTTACTGAATGTCATATATGTTTGTCTAGTGTCTTTTTGCAATTACTCTTCCAGAGACTGTATATTTCTTGTCATTTGTAGTCACTGAAGTCCCTGTTTCTTTTCTTGTTTCTTTCTTTCTTTTGAGACAGGGTCTTGCTCTGTTGCCTAGGCTGGTCTTGAACTCCTGGCTTTAAGAGATTCTCCCAAAGTGGCCTCCCACAGTGTTAGGATTACAGGCGTGAGCCACTGTGCCTAGCCTGTTTCTTAATTTGTGTCTTTGACAGAAATTTCCTTAAACACCAGGAACTAAAACCAAGAAACAACAAACAAGAAAACTCCTGGTGTTGAAATTGGCTCTGTGTTGGGGAGTTTAAAGTTTCCCCAGGTCTTTTGCTTTGTAATAGTGTTTTCATTTTCATTCAACTTATTTTCTAATTTCCCCTCTCAGATCTTTTCTGATCGTGTGTCTTGTCCTAGGCATACATGTGTCTTTCTGAATTACGCCTATTCAAAGGTGCTTTTGAATGCACTAATTTCCTAAAGACACTCTCTCCTTGTTTTTCTTTTTTTTTTTCTCTCCCATGTCTTAGGTGGTTTCAACAATAATCTTTTGGCCAGACATCTGCAGGCTGTTCCTCTGCCTTACCATGATTTTGAGAAATGCCTGCTACATTTCCAGCCTGTACAAGTTCTGAGTTAGGTGGAACAGAGATGTGTTCCTTGTGTCAGTCCTTCAGGCAGCCCACAGACAGGTTAGAGCAGACTTATGCAGAAATTTGTGAATGAGGTCTGCTCTGCTTCCTCCAGAACTAGGGAGGGAATGGTACAAGTATAATTAAAAAGCTACAAAGCTTTCATACCATTTTCTTTTCTTTTATTTTTTTGAGACAGAGTCTTACTCTGTCACCCAGGCTGGAGTGCAATGGCACGATCTTGGCTCACTGCAACCTCCTTCTCCCAGATTCAAGCAATTCTCCTGCTCAGCCACTGAGTAGGTGGGATTACAGGTGTCCACCACTCTCGGATAATTTTTGTATTTTTAGTAGAGACAGGGTTTTGCCATGTTGGCCAGACTGGTCTTGAACTCCTGACCTCAGGTGATCCGCCCACCTTGGCCCCCCAAATTGATGGGATTACAGGTGTGAGCCACCACGTTTGGCCCCTTTTTTTGCTCTTTTAGAGACAGAGTGTCACTATGTTGCCCAGGCTGGTCTCAAACTCCTGGGCTTAAGCAGTCCTCCCACTTTGGCCTCCTGAGTAGCTGGGACTACATTGTTTGTCTTTTTATTGATTTCTAGGGCCTGGCTTGTGACTTGTGACTTGTGACTTGCCTATTTATTTCCTTTCCCTTTTCCTCTCCTTTCTCCTTTCTTTTTCTTTTTTTTTTTTTGAGACAGAGTTTTACTCTTGTTGCCCACGCTGGAGTGCAATGATGTGATCTTGGCTCACCGCAACCTCCATCTTCTGGATTCCAGTGATTCTCCTGCCTCAGCCTCCTGAGTAGCTGGGATTACAGGCGCACGCCACCATGACCAGCTAATTCTGTATTTTTAGTAGAGACAGGGTTTCTTCATGTTGGTCAGGCTGGTCTTGAACTCCTGACCTCAGGTGCTCCGCCTACCTTGGCATCCCAAAGTGCTGGGATTACAGGCATGAGCCACTGCACCCGGCCTCTCTCTCTTTTTTTTTTTTTGAGATGGAGTCTCACTCTGTTGCCTAGAGCAGTGGTGCAATCTTGGCTCACTGCAACTTCCGCCTCCTGGGTTCAAGTGATTCTCCTGCTGCAAGCCTTCCGAGTAGCTGGGAGTACAGGCGCCTGCCACCACGCCTGGCTAATTTTTGTATTTTTTAGTAGAGATGAGGTTTCACCATGTTGGCCAGGCCGGTCTTGAACTCTTGACCTCAAGTGGTCCGCCTGCTCAACCTCCCAAAGTGCTGGGATTACAGGTGTGAGCCACTGTGCCAGGTCACGTTTTTATTCATGAATGGATATTAGATTTTTTGAGGTGTTTTCTCTACATCTGTTGAGGTGTTCATATAGTTTTTTTCCTTTAATAATTTCACTGGTTTTCACATGCTGAAATCAACCTTGAATTCTTGGGATAAATCCCACTCGGACATGATGTATTATTGTTTTTATATATATTGCTGGACTTGATAATACGCCTTACTTAAAAGTAAAATTTTTTTTGTTTTGGTCTGTATTCTTTTCTGATGATGTCCTTGTCTTGCTTTGGTATCAGGGTAATACTGGTCACATGGAATTAAGTTAAAAACTCTTCTAGGAGGGGAGATTTACTAGTAATTGAGCTCCTCTCTGTGCTGCTTTACAGATTCCATTTCCTTCACTCCTTAGAACTATGCTAGGAGGCAGTACCATCCCTGCTTTGCAGATAGGAACCTTAGGTCAAAAGGCAAAGTAATTTCTCAAGGGCACATCGCCATCACCAGTGGAGCCAGAATCTGACTGGAAGCTCTGAGGATTCTCTAAGACCAGCCCCTGAATGCTGCCTTCCACTGATGGCTCTCTGCGGCAAGGCCAGCTGTGTCTCAGCTGGCAGCAGCCCTTCGGTCTGTCTACAGTTAAGTCTAGTCCTGGGCCTCTTTGGCCAGTGACAGACAGGTGGATTCTTCATCTTCCCTGTTTCCTGGAGTTTGAGGGATCCCTGTTATCATTCTGCAATGAAGAAACATTGGTGCCTCCACAGAAACCAGCTCTGGATGGCTGCTGAGGACAAATTCCTATTGTGGACAGAACTGGGAATTGCCTGGATACTCAGTATGGATAATCTCTCTCTTTCTAGGATGCTTGGATATTAATTCATCTGTGAAAGGGGCTCGTTTTGTCAGATTCTGTGATGCATTCAATATTCCACTCATCACTTTTGTTGATGTCCCTGGCTTTCTACCTGGTAAGTTATTGACAGAGTGGGGGCTAGGAGAGTTGCCTTTCCCAGTGAGGCGCCCACTTTATTTGGAGATCTTGCAGAACTCCCCGAGCACCTGTGACTTCTCCATATATTCTGGGTGTCCAGAAGATAGGACTGTGTAAGGAATGCCCCTCTCCAGAGGTGGGAAAGACCTCACAGCTGAGAGCGGCAGGATAACCATGTGAGGACTTGTGGATATCTAGTAACTCTTCTCATGTCTAGGCACAGCACAGGAATACGGGGGCATCATCCGGCATGGCGCCAAGCTTCTCTACGCATTTGCTGAGGCAACTGTACCCAAAGTCACTGTCATCACGAGGAAGGTGAGGACCTCATGTTGGAGGCCATGACCCTGTTCACTTTCCTACAGCATAGCCATGGTGGGAGGTCTGGCAGAGTTTTACCAGGGCTGGAAGGAGTATACCTTGCTCATCCTTAAAAAGATGTCTTGAGGACGTTGTTCCCAGCCCCACAGAAATGTCTGTGGGGTTTTTTTTGTTTTTTTTTTTTTGAGATGGAGTCCAGTGGTGCGATCTCGGCTCACTGCAAGCTCCGCCTCTCGGGTTCACGCCATTCTCTTGCCTCAGCCTCCTGAGTGGCTGGGACTACAGGTGCCTGCCACCACGCCTGGCTAATTTTTTTGTATTTTTGGTAGAGACGGGGTTTCACTGTGTTAGCTGGGATGGTCTTGATCTCCTGACCTCGTGATCCGCCTGCCTCGGCCTCCCAAAGTGCTGGGATTACAGGCTTGAGTCACCGCACCCGGCCATGTCTGTGGTTTTTTAACACAAGGGAACTGAAAGCAGCAGTGGGAAAAAGCCAGAAAAGATAATGAGCATTAACTTTGAAAGGCCTTACAGACCATGGGCCTTCAGGACCCCAGGGGGCTACTCTTGTTCTTTGTCCCCGTTTTATCTGTTTTCCTGGGGTCTTTCAGGGACATGATCTGGCTGTCTCAGGCTCTAACATTCAGCATTTGGATCTGTTTTAGGCCTATGGAGGTGCCTATGATGTCATGAGCTCTAAGCACCTTTGTGGTGATACCAACTATGCCTGGCCCACCGCAGAGATTGCAGTCATGGGAGCAAAGGTGAGGGCCTCTAGCTTTTCCCTTTCTGGGTACAAGGACTCTACTCTACCAGCCAGAGCTCAAGGCATAGCTGGGAAGTATTGGAGAGAGGCCAGGGCCCCTAGGGTGAGCCAGGACTGAGGCGAGTGAGACCTAGATCTTGGCAAGTCTCCTTCCTGGGGCTCCAGAGACATCTCTGCCTCCTGTCCTATACCCTTTCTTCAGGCCCACACTGGTGTCTTCATGCCAAGGTGGGTGGGGCAGGTGAAAGGAAAGTGAGAGGAGTCCAGAGTGGGTTTTGAGATTGAAAGTAAAGGGGGCAAAGGGTTGAGTCAACTGAAGTCACCTTCAGAAGGATTGGACATTCTCCCAACTCCACCTCAGCTTCCAGGGAGGGCCCCAGAGCTACTCTTTCAAGCTCATAAGAAGCTAAACTGTAGGTCTGACCATAGTGACGCTGGACAAGGTACTTCCTGTTGCTTGACCTATTCCTCACTCCTCTGCTTTGAAGTAGCTATTGTGGTTGAATCAGATAACTTGCAGGTCCCCCTAGAGTTATAGATGCTCTATAAGTCTAGAGGACTTATAGGTGCTCTGACTTGAAGGCCAGTCCTTCTAATTTCCAGTTCTATCTGGCCACCTCTGGCCACCGAATTGTATACTCAGGTCTGAGGATACTGAAAAAGGGAAGTAGTGCTTTTAATTCCCCTCGATACAAGACTGTGGATTTAATAATGGAAAACAGGGCTAACATCTTTGGCTCAAAGAAGTATGATGAGTGCAAATGGAGATGGTAGAATGGGCTCTGGGGAGAGAAGCTACTGACTTTTGCCTGACTGCCCCTCATTGGGGCCACAGGGAAGCATCCCATCCCATCATGCAGCCCCCCCTGTGTCATGATGGTCACCCCCGGGCAGTGCCTCCCTCTATGCTGTGGCCTTTAGAGATGGCACTTCCCCCAGTACACTGATTTACCAAGAAATTTGCAACCACACACAGTGATAATGAGTTGAAGGAGATCTGTCCAGGTTGGGACGACCAAAGACGTTCATGAACTCCTCTAATCACAGGGTGCTGTGGAGATCATCTTCAAAGGGCATGAGAATGTGGAAGCTGCTCAGGCAGAGTACATCGAGAAGTTTGCCAACCCTTTCCCTGCAGCAGTGAGAGGTAGGGGACTGTGGTGAAGAGGGCAGCTTTGTTTGGTCACTTGCTCACTCTTTCTCTACAGAAATTGTCACATAACTGCCTTTTTGACTTTGCAGTCTAATCTGTTGACTAGTGAGGGTTGGGACTGTCCCTGGGCAAGTCATCACTTAGGACTAAGGACAGCGGGACAGGTTGCTTTGGTACCACGATTAAAACATTGCTGAAGTGTGTTAAATTTCTAGGTGTTCCAGTTGTCTAGTGCCATACAGAAATTCACCCTATAACTCAACTGCTTAAACCAACCACCATTTCCCCCACCTGCTTATGGTTCTGTGAGGTCCACAATTTGATCTGGGCCCAACTGAGGGGTTCTTGTGCTGGTCTTGCCTGGGGTCCCCCACACAGGTATAGTCATTCTGTGGCTTGACTGGGGCTTGACAGTCCAAAATGGCGTCACTTACTTGGTAGTTGGTGTTAGCTAGACTCACTCCCCACATGGCCTCTCACCCTTGAGGAGGCTAGTCCAGGCTTCCTTACATGGTGTCCCGAGAGTAGCAAGGGGGCAAAGGGAAACTGAGGCCTAGATTTGGAAGTTGCACAGTATCATTTTTGCCACATTTTTTAGGCCAAAGAAACTCACAAGGTTACGTGAAGGAATACAAATCCACCTTTTGATGAGAGAAGTGGTAAAGTCACATTGCAGGACTTGTGTACAAGGATGGAGGAATTGTTGTAGCCATTTTTGAAAATCTAGATGTATTTTCTTTATTTCCTGTTGAATTCATTGTGGCAGGATGGAGGCATTGGAGCAAGCAGGGTATAGGGAGGGTGTCAAATTTTCCTTTTCTTGCCAAGTGCTCCTAGGCCAGAAGGTGGAGAGCTGTCAGAATAGGCCAGCTCTTGGGATACAAGGGAGGATTCGCAGGGCTTACCCTCTCTGTATCAGGTTGGGTGCTGCTTGTACTGCTGGCCCCAGGGATGATGCCCAGGCTGAGCAGAAAGTCGAAGGGTGGCATCATCTGGGGATGCAGATGATCCACTCCCTTTTCTGTGCTTCACCAGGGTTTGTGGATGACATCATCCAACCTTCTTCTACACGTGCCCGAATCTGCTGTGACCTGGATGTGTTGGCCAGCAAGAAGGTACAACGTCCTTGGAGAAAACATGCAAATATTCCATTGTAAACAATTCAAAGAAAAAGAAATCAAGAACGGAATTACTGTCTGCCCATTCACACCCCATTCCTGCCTTTTGAAATCATGAAACTTGGGAATTCAAATACTTGGATAACTTAGAATAACAAAGTTTATTAAATTCTAGAAAGATCTCTTTTGTGCCTTACTATAAAATTATCTACTTTATTAAAAATTTTAAGTTGTATTTTTTGAGCATAAATTCAATTTTTTATGGTGGAAATCTGAAAATCAATAGAACTAGAAGGAAAATAGTACACAGTGTTATCACCTAGAGCTAATTTTATTTCACACCTCTGGATATTGTTCTTTTTCTCTTAGGAATTAGTTTTTTTATCCATAGGTGAGATATATAATAAGCTTTTAAGGCACAGTATTTCTTAGACTTCAGTTTCCTTATTTTAAAAATAGGGATAATATAATATGCCCTTTCTATCTCCTAATTTCCCCATGAATTGAGGATTAAATGTGATGTTTGCAGTTGTGGAATATGTGTTTAGCAGTACAGATGCTCAATAAGACATAGCACCCTGTGTTGACTCAGGTTATTTCCAGAAATGTGTTCTTAAAATTTTTAAAAACTTTTTAATTGCGAAAATTTTCAAGCCTATAGATATGTTGCAAGAATTGTATTGTATCCACTTTACCTAGATTCTCCAGTTAGTAACATTTTCTACATTTGCTTTATTTCTTCCACACTTAGATATCTAATAATACATAATATGCATATAAGATATATCTAATTAATTATAATTATATAATATATTGATATAATGTATAATTAGATCTAACATATAATTATAATTTATATTATGTATTTTACATTATATAATTATATAATTGTGTAACATATACAATATAATTATTTAATTGACCCCTTTGAAAGTCAGTTGTAGATTTGTGACCTGTGTTCCCAAAAACTTGTGTGTATCTCCTAGGAACAAGGTCCTTTGTCTTACATAGTCTGTCGTTCATGACGTTGACATTTTTGAGGAAAGCTTACTTGCTGGTTATTTGGTAGGGTGTCCTTCAGTTTGGGGTGTCTGTTTCCTGAGGTTTAGATTCAGATAAGACTAACATATTCCTTTCAGTGGATCACATTAGTAAGCACATGATGTCAGTTTTTCCTGCTGTTGGTAACTGATTCTGATCACATGATTAAGGTCATGGCTGCAAAGGTTTTTCCATGGTAGTTACCATTTTCTCTTTGTAACTGATAACTAATTTGTGGGGCATTATTTAATCTTGTTTGTCAATAAACTTTCACCTGGGTCAGGCGCGGTGGCTCATGCCTGTAATCCCAGCACTTTGGGAGGCCGAAGCGGGCAGATCACCTTAGGTCAGGAGTTCGAGACCATCCTGGCCAACATGGTGAAACCCTATCTCTACTAAAAATACAAAAATTAGCCAGGTGTGGAGGCATGTGCCCAGCTACTCAGGAGGCTGAGGCAGGAGAATCACTTGAACCTGGGAGGAGAAGGTTGCAGTGAGCTGAGATCACCCCACTACGCTCTAGCCTGGGTGACAAAGCTAGATTCTGTCTCAAAAAATTAAATAAACTTTCACCAATAATTTTAGTACTCATTGATGATTCTTGCCTCAATCAATGATTCTGCATTGATTATAAAATGTTATTTCTAACTCTCATATCTATATTTATTAGTTGGAACTCTAGGTAAGGAAGAGCTTTCTTTTCTCCTGTTTTTGTTTTTTTAGTATCATTTTGGACTTGTTGATTTTTTTTTTTTTTTTTTTGGAGACGGAGTCTCACTCTCTTGCCAGGCTGGAGTGCAGTGGCGCAATCTCGACTTACTGCAACCTCTGCCTCCCCTGCCTCCCGGGTTCAAGTGATTCTTCTGCCTCAGCCTCCTGAGTAGCTGGGACTATGGGCGTGTGCCACCATGCCCAGCTAATTTTTGTATTTTTAATAGAGACGGGGTTTCACCATGTTGGCCAGGATGGTCTTGATATCTTGATTTCATGATCTGAGCACCTCAGCCTCCCAAAGTGCTGGGATTACAGGCGTGAGCCACTTGGACTTGTTGGCGTGGCTTGCCTGGACTTGTTGATTTTTTTTTTATATTTAATGTTACTCATTTTGATGCTGAAAATGACCCAGTTTGGTTAGTGGGAGCTCCTTCAACCTGGCTCCCCAGGTCCTTTTAATATATCCCACTGATTTTTTTAGTATTTCCTTATTTTCTGACAAGATGATGCTCTAGGCTTATCTTATATTTTCCTTGCCCAACCCGGGAATCAGCAATTTCTCCAAGGAGTTTCTTTAATAGGTATGTAGTAGTATATAGTAGTAGTTTCTTAGTTTCTTTTAGTAGGTATGTCATTTAGAAGCTAAAATTGTCACTAAGTGTTCACATTGATACTGGAGTATCATTGCTTTGAGGCATTTCAGCAGACCGAACTAGGAAAATTTATGCAAATAAGTGTGTATATATATGTGCGACACATGTATATATGAATACATATTTGCGGTACTTTCAAATCATGAGTTCATACTGAAACTTCTAATCCAACACCATGGGTGCTTCTTTGCCTTCCTCCATTCGGTATTGTCTCTCTTACCACAGCAGTAATAACTCTGGCTCCCATTATTCTCAATATATTTCACTCATTTGCTCAGTGCTACCATAAATACAAGTTTCAGAATCACTACAGCTCTATCAACAATAAACCTTCTAAAGTTCAAGACTTCTTTGTAGTTCATTTTGTCTTTAAACTGAAGATATATGGTTAAGTTACCTCAATTAGTAACTGAGTGGTTATCAATGTGAATTATCATTTTTGTTTGTAAACCACTTTAAAGCCTTTCCTCCTACACTGTTGACTTGATTTTACTAAGTAAAGCATTAATAGTTTTACCAGAACTGGAGATTAAGTTTGAGCATAAGGACCGACTATGGAGTGCTGATCCAAGATGCGCCCCGGGCATCCTCTGTGGTGAAAACCCAGGGCCCTCCCACTACTGATGGCTTTCCCTTGGCTCCAGAGATCTGTAAGCATTGCTTGGACAGTGAATCATTATTTCAAGGTCAACTTAATGTGTGACTGTTTATTCTCCATTTTCCCATTTCAAAATATTTTCCCCTACCCTCCATTCCCAGTAGCCCTTAAGAGTCATTCTTTATTTTTATTTTTGTTTTTTAAGTATCTTTTTGCTCTCCTTCAGTCACCAATCCTAGTTGGGCTCTGAGGACTTTTGCAGCAGTCTCTTCACTGATCTCTATGGCCTCCTACTAAGCTGTAAATCCTGTTCTCAGCTGCCATACTAACTCCAGATCCATATTTTGTTGCATTCCTCTGCTCCAGCACCACTTCCAGAGCTCCCTGTTCTCCAGACTCCTTAGCCCACGTAGGTGGTCCTGGACACTCTGTCCCTCCCTTGCTTCCCTAGTGAGTTTCTGAGCCAACAGTTCTTGTTTTCGTGATCTCTGCTATGGTCCATACAAAAGTATATACAAGCTTTTTTTTCTTTTTGGAGGGAAGAGTCCAAGAAGTGTTTCATCAGGTTGTGCAATCTGGATACTCAGATGGTAGAGGAGCTGTAAGATGGTAGAGGAACCAGCTCAGGAGAGCAACTGGGCTAGCAGCTTTACGGAAGCCTTGGATGGTGGGGAAACTCCCGTACAGAAACTCAGCTGGTCAAAGAAACTCGACGCTGCAAGACCTTGGAAGCTTTGTCAAGGGGACCAGCCTCCATGGACCATGGAATGCCTTGAGAGTAATGACAGTTGAGTATTGGCTGTTGTGTGGGAATGCCTTTCCCAGCTGGTGCCCTCACCTTAAAGGGAAAAAGAAAAAACACGGGATTGTATAAATGGGAAATACTTGGGTCCACTGAGCTGATAGCTGACAAGCGTCTGTCTTTAAACTGAGAGCAAATATGGTGAGCTGTGGTGTAGGAGGCACTGCTAGGGTCTTGCTGGTCCTGCCTCTGCCTTGTGTTAAGCCAGTTCATCCTGAGCTACACAGCTAACAAGTGGTGAAGCTGGGATTTGAACTCAGATGGGTTTGACCCCAAGCCTGTGTTCTAATCATTTCAAAGTACTGCCACTCAGCTGATGAGGAAGGTGAGATGGACTTCTAAGCGTTGGCAGAAGAGTAGGGGTCAGGGAGGTTGGTGGTCTGTTCCCCTGGGCTTGTGTCTCAAAGAACCCAAAAAGCTACTACATTAGACAGCTTTCCTATCTCCTGCATGAATCCCTTGCAAAGCAGTACCAACAGATGGCCGGTCATCTTTTTGAGTTGCTAGAGTAATGGGGAGCACATCCACAACACAGCCTTCTAATGCTTGTTAGAAAGTGCTTTTGTTGCAAAGTTCTTCTAGCTTCTTTTTTTGACCTTGCTTTGGTCTCCCCAGCCCAACTTTCTGCCTCTGGTTGCACTGATACTTTGTCCTGGTGCTGGTGCTTAAGATGTGGTCTGCCCCGCCAAAGAAACCTGTGAAGGGTACTCACCCACATGTGGACTTAACTCTTGATGGAGTTGATGAATCAGCCCATTTCACCTATTCAACAGATGTGACTGTTTTGTCTTTCTGGTTCCAAAGGATTTCTGGAGAGCTATGGCTTTACTCTTTTAGAATTATTGGTCCTCATACTCTGTGCACCTCTGATGTCAGCATGGGATTTCTATAATTCCAAGCAGGAGTTGCAGCCACTTGATAGGTAGTGCCTCAGTCTGGGGCCTCTGTGGAATCCAGCTGGCATATTCCAGCCAATGTAGCAGCCTCAGTAGTTAAGTTTTGACCATGTCCCTACTGTCCTGGGTGGTGAAAATACCCCCTTTATGTGTCCTTGGGAGCAGAAAGATGCTCTTCAAAAAGTGGTGCCTGGTAAGAGATTTCCACAGAACAAGACACTCAGAAGGGCAGGGATAAAATCTTACCTGAGCTTGGTCTAATATGAAAAGCCTAAGGCTGGGTGCGGTGGCCCATGCCTGTAATCCCAGCACTTTGGGAGGCCAAGGCAGACAGATGGCTTGAGCTCAGGAGTTCATGACCAGCCTGGCCAACATGGTGAAAGTCTGTCTCTATTAAAAATACAAAACTTAGCTGGGTGTGGTGGTGGGTGCCTGTAATTCCAGCTACTTGAGAGCCTGAGGCAGGAGAATCACTTGAACCCCAGAGGCGGAGGTTGCTGTGAGCTGAGATCACACCACTGCCCTCCAGCCTGGGTGACAGACTGAGACCCTGTCTCCCCCACCCCCACCCCTGCAAAAAAAAGCCAAGCCTGAGTGGCATCACACCTTTGTTTCCCATGAAAATATTAGTCCCTGCTTGATGGACTTTTATCTGGGAACAAGGGCAAAAAAGTAGTTAGTTACAGTCAAGCCACAAATTGGAGATTTGCAAGCCTGACCCAAGGGAAAGTCCTCAGCTAGTCTCATACTCTTGTAACCATCAAGAGGAGCTGTTACAGACCATCCTTATATGACCTTCCTTCCCTGGCTGCCTGGAAAGCTTACTTGCCGATTTGTCTCCCACACCTTTGCCTTTTCTGCATAAGCATATTAGGCTGTTTAAGGAACTCACCCCATATTGCCAGACCCATGAAGTGTGTAGGGTATGACTTCTTAAGAGCGAGGAGGTCTGATGCCAAGAGAAAACTTTTTTTTTTTGAGACAGGGTCTGGTTCTGTTACCTAGATTGGAGTGCAGTAGTGGTGCAATCTCTGCTCACTGCAACAACCTCCGCCTTAAGGGCTCAAGCCATCCTCCTACCTCAGCCTCACAAGTAGCTGGGACTATAGGTGTGTGCCACCACATCCAGCTAATTTTTTATTTTTTGTAGAGATGGAGTTTCACCATGCTACCCAGGCTGGTCTCAAACTCTTGAGCTCAAGTGATCCACTCACCTTGGCCTTCCAAAGTGCTGGGATTACAGGCGTGAGCCACCATGCCTGGCTGAAAACAGTTCTGCAGCTGCACTGAATCTATGTGGTCTTCAAAAGGGCACTGCCAGGTGCAATTATGCATATAGGCCCAGAGTCTCAAGCCGGGAGGACCCATGCTACAGGCCACTGGATGTTCCCTGAATGCCTCATGCAAAACTCAGTTTGCAAGAGACTCATCCTTAAACCAAGATGACTTGGCCTACACACACTCTAGAGAAATCTAAGGAATGAAATAAAGTGAGCTAGTCCTAAATTCTGCTTTCTTAAAAAAAATTAAAAAGCCAAAACAACAAAACCACCACCTCACTAATACGGTTAACTTGTTGTCATTTAACAGATTATCAGAAACTGCAAACTCTCTCAAGAGCCACAGGATAGGAAATCATCTCTTTAAAGCCATACCTGGTAGGAACAATAGGATGACTACCACAAGCCTGATTTTGAATAGTTTATTAAAGGAAAGGTGAAGCATCAGTTTCAAATTGTACAAAAGGAAAAAAACCTCATATTGCAAATGTACAATTTACAGAATTACTAGCAAAACCAATCAAGGAGACACCGAAAATACAAAAATTTGATTGACTTCAAACTGAACTGGAAACCCATTGGAGTAGATATTTAGCCTTTTTGTGTGGCATGGTAGTCTACAATTCTGTCAGCATCTGTTTTCCATACAAGACTGTCACACAAAGGATCAGTTTGTGCATGTGCCAGGGCACCTCATGGCTTGCTCCCCGGCCAAAACCACAGGCAGGCAGGGCTGGGGTGGACAGTCCAGTCATTCCTGCGCCTTCACTTCCAGTGAAGCCCACAATTCTGGGAGAAAATGAGGCCCCAGCTCCCCTAACTGGAGCCCAAGAATTGCTGAATTAGCAGAGAAAACATTTTGGTGACCAGGTTTTTTCAGAACTGTACAAGTGTTGAGAAAAATCTGTTTTGTGTCTTTACTAAAAGGATGAATAAAATCATCCATCTTGCTTTCCCGCACAAAAGATGATCACTGGGTGTGCAGAATTTTTAAAAATGTTTTTTGTATTTGATAAAAAAGGGAAAGCCTCATGATTCTGTTGCAACTACTTTAAAAACCAGCCCAGAAACAGCTGTGGATGGATTGGTTTGGAAATTCTGAGGCTTACTTTAGAAATCTGAAAGGAAGAAACTAAGTGGGGTTTTTAAAACAATAGCAGCAAGTCATAAAAGTCTAGGCAGAATGCAACTCTAAACCATTGTAGACTGTCCTGAAGATTCATAATTTCTTTCCCCAAAAGAATTATTCTTAATATGCACATTTAACACTGAAATGTAGCTGTAATTCAAGGTAAGCTTAGGAACTTCACCCTCTAAGCACAGACTTCTATGCAGCACATACTTCTATAATCAGTAAACTTAATTCACAAAATTAGCGCATAAGGGTATTAAGTGCATGGGAAGTAGACACAGTTATGTTACACTTAAAATTACTTTCGAATGATAAAGGATTTCTTCATGATTATCTTAAGAAAATGGAAGTCTGTGTAACTTGAATTTGGCAGGGCATGAAATAAGTGGTAAAAACAGCAAACTGATAACTTGAGAATCATTTTCATTTTACTGAGAATACTTTATTTGCTGGTAGAAGTTGCTAAAAATGCACAGAACAAATACCAATAGAAAATGCACTGTATTTGAATCTCCCTAGTCTATATAAAATGAACGGTGTACAGCATCTGTTGGAAAAATGGCTGCATGGACATTTCTTATTTTATGCCCACTTATAAATAAAATAAACCTTTTATTCAAGAGTATATAAAATCTGGGAATTTCATATGCATATCCACAGAGGGAGTGTGGTTTTTGGCAGAGATGCACTATGTCAGAATTTCATCTTAGCTTGTCAATGTTCTGCTCCTCCATTATTTGTGTTCCACAAAGGTCAACCAAATCCAGTGAGCTCCAAAACACTCTTCGGCAATTAGGATGAGCTGCTTACTCATAGGTTTAATAAAATGGTTAGCTTTTAAAACATAAAAGGCAAAATGTTAAAACGGTTTTAAATTGTACAACAGGAAAATAAAGTTAAAATATTTTTTTTTTTACTCAATGTTGAGTTTTCATAAAACAGGTGTATAACAGTGTTTATCTTGACAGCTGTTTTAAAATTTAAAATTTCTTCCTCCCTCCAGAAAACACACACATCTGTATTGGGATAAGTCCAATAGTAGGACACAAATGATTTGCAGGTCAGTCTTTCTGAGTTGACATTCACCAACATTCCCTTGGGTAATTTACATGCTCCTCTTGTGTCACTGCAAAAAGGGATTGACCTTAATCATTTGATTAAAAAACAAATCAGATCACATCAAAAGTGTTTTTCCCCATACAAGCTATCACAGTATATAGGCCTCTAGCTCTAAATAATAGAGTTCCAGATTTGTAAATTTTCTTCAGACTTCAGAACATAGGCATTCCAAATCCCTAGAAAAATGATGAGAAACATAATTATTAATTTCATGCATAAACAGGACCCAGGAACCATAAATAAAAAGCAGTAATAATTTAACATTTACTGAATCATCTTCTATGATAGCTGCAGAGTCAAAGAAGTCTGGCCTTAGCTCAGCTCTCTCTCGCCGATTTCTTGATGGAGGCTGGAAAGAGAAGCGGGTTTCTTAATTTTTTTCTGAGATCGTTAAGACAATTGTGATAATCAGCTAATATTTCTGACAGTATCATAAATATATAGAACAGCTAAGAGTCAATTTTGAAAGGAAGAAGAGAATCTGGCTTTTATATGAAATAGATTTTTTAAAAACCGTACTTTTGGCTTTTAATTATGTTGGCAAAAACAACGCACAAAACTTTCAAACTATAATGAATACACTGAACATGTAAATACATATAAATAACTTTGGGCCTACATGCCCAGGCCATATCTTCCCTTTCAAGTCACAGAAAAATTTACAAAATTGATTACTAGGTGATAAACCTCTGTGAATTCCCCAAAGCAGGCAGATGGAAAGTTATTGGACGGTGGGGGCAGGGAGGTTATAGATTGGAGTAATATGATCTCATTTATATTTACAAAACTTACAAAAACTTCTCATTATGGAAAATTCACAACATACAAAGCAAAATGTTACAGGCTGAATTATGTCCCTTCAAAATGTGCATGCTGAAGTCCTAATCCAGTACCTCAGAAGATGCCAGTATTTGGCGACAGGGCCTTTAAAGAGGTAATTAAGGTAAAATGAGGTCATATGGGTGGGCCCTAATTGAATATAGTTGGGGCCCTGATAAGAAGGAGCGACACATATAGGAAAGACCATCTAAAGACAAGGAAGAAGGCAGTCATCTATCTACAAGCCAAGGAGAGAAGCCTCAAAAGAAATCACCTACACCTCAGGACTTCTAGCTTCCAGAAATGTGATAAAAAAATAAATATCTGGGCCAGGCGTGGTTGCTCACGCCTGTAATCCCAGCACTTTGGAAGGCCGAGTCGGGCGGATCACGAGGTCAAGAGATCAAGACCATCCTGGCCAACATGGTGAAACCCCGTCTCTACTAAAAATATAAAAATTAACTGGGTGTGGTGGCATGCGCCTGTAGTCCCAGCTATTTGGGAGCCTGAGGCAGGAGAATCGCTTGAACCTGGGAGGCAGAGGTTGCAGTGAGTCAAGATCACAGCACTGCACTACAGCCTGGTGACACAGCGAGACTCCATCTATAAATAAATAAATAAATAAATAAATAAATAAATAAATAAATAAATAAATAAATAAA